>NC_136298.1:9829427-10429427 GCF_964198595.1 Lampetra fluviatilis
CAACGCAATCATAAATGATTGGGTCACTTGCCAATACATTCCTCTTTTGAGTTTTTCAATAAATACATGAAAAGAAGCGACGTACAACAATGGTTATTTTTGGCCCATCATCATCACGGTTGTTGCCATTGATTTGTCATTATTGATATTACTTTGGTAAGCTTACGTAGTAGTAGTAATAATAATAATGGAAATAATTAAGCTACTTTGGTCTTGGTTCTTTCGGTAAACTCACTTAGAAGGGAAATAAAAATAAAACATAATAAAATACAATTCTCACAATTCTGTGAGAATTGTATTTTATTATGTTTTCTTTTTATTATTTTATTATTGTATTTTATTATGTTTAATTATTATTTTATTATTTCCCTTCTACGTGACTTTACCGAAAGAACCAAGAAGATGAATCCCTGCAGTCACGAAAGCTTTAAATCGAAATTTAAGCTACTTGTGTATCCGCAAAATGTTCACTGATTCTCAAGACTCACTTTCAGGACTATTCTGTATTGGTATGTTCAGTCAGTGCATGTTTAAGGAGTGTAGGAATTATTGGCGTAAGGCACTACCACGAGAGTACAAGATACATCTACCAAAATAAATACTATGTTAATTGTACTGTACCCTGTATTGCTATATGCCTATTAACAGGTTGATTAGAATATTTAAAACATAATATGGATGTGGCGTGCCAAAATATTTTCCGAAACAGCGTGACGGCCTGCTGTGACTAATATTGAGTTTGTGGTTTGTACATATCTGCTAATATATGACACGTGTATGTATATGCTGACTAAACAATAGACTGGTGAAGACTTGCTTCGCAACGCCTTTAACGCACGCATACCGTATACGCAGGCCCTGTACATGGCACACCGCAGCTGTGTAAGACGCAGACAAGACACAACACACGCGCACCATGTGACAGGTTACGTGGCGATGCTGATGCTGCGTTGGCAGTGGTGCCCGAGCACAAATAGCAGCAAATGAAAACCTCAGCCCACCAAGTCAGTCACACTGTGGCCATGAAAGAGAAAGATATATATAAATAATACGCGACGTTTCAGGCAATGGCCATCTTCGTAGGGCATTGCCGTGAAGAAGGATCGTTGCCCGTAACATTGGATATCATACGTAATTTTCCCTTTTGAAGGCCGCATTTTCATTGACTGCCATCACGAAGCACCGCGCGCGGGCGCCGTTCTGCATCGCACCGAGCGGGTCGCATGCCACGAGCCGCTCATGGTTAGCCGTGACCGGGTTTAGAACTCGATTCGCCGGGTTCGTTGCCGCAGCGTGCGGACTAGAAGGTAAACGTAAAACAGATGCGCACAAATGTGTACGAACATAACATATATCAAGATCACCCCCCACCCCCCACCACCCCCCCGCATACTGAGTGATAGACTTCGCTGTGGTGCACGCGTTGTCAGCAACACCACGCGCAGACCGCCTTTGTTTCCCCAGCGTTGACGTTTTCGCACCGTCCAGAGTAGTCATTTAAAGCCGAGACGACCCCAGGCAGAACCGTAACCTGTTTATACACCACTCGCCGCGAATGTTTGAGCCGCGGCCGGGAATACAACTGAGGTAGTCGGGCTGATAGAGCCACCCACGCAGTATGTGTGTGTGTATATATATAACAAGAAGAACAAATATCTCCCGTATAGCATTTGACATTTAACAGACTCTAGGGGCAAGTGCTGTTCGCGAGCACCTATGAAGGCCGGCACGGCACACGAAGTGTTGAGTCGACCTCGAAGAGGCCCGGGACCGGATCAAATATTCACTGCCACTGTTATTGGCGGTAAGGCGGGAATCGAAGACGAGTCGCCCGAGTTTGTAAGCGCAATGCGCTAACCACCGCGCCACCGCTCCCCAGTATTGCATAGACAAAGATCCCCCGTATAGCCTCAACATACTTTTTGGGGCAAGTGCTGTTAGCGAACACCTATGAAGGCCAGAACGGTACGCGTGGAGGGTGTGGGTGTGCCAGCACCACGCCCGACCGCCTTTGTCTCCCTAGTGGCGATGTTTACACACCGCACTAGGTACTCATTAGAGGCTGAGTCGACCTAGGGGAGGCCCAAGCGCGGTTCATATAATCGTCACTGGTGTCGGTGGCCGTGAGCGTGAAGCGAATTCGGGTCACCGGGTTCGTAGCGCAGCGCGGTGACCGCTGCACCACCGCTCCCCAGTATATTACACACACACACGCGCGCGCGCGGGCGCGTGCACACCGGTACACGTGGATACTGTAGGCGCTCGGCCCTCCTGCCGTTGTGTGTGGGCATCATGGGGCTCCTTTGAGTGCCGCCGTCGCGGAGACGAGACTTTTTGACTTTTAAACAATTTTTATTGCCGCCAGCAGCAACAGCACTGAAGGCGATTCCGATATAAAAGACACAAAGTCACCAGCAAACGAGAACGCGGCAGACTCGGCGAGCGCGCGTCGCCGGCCGTGCCGATCGCGACCCCCGTCCGTGTAGAGCAATGAGTGGTTCGTCTTTACCTGGGGCGCACGCAGACCCTGGGGGGTGGGGGGTGCCGAGATGCAATTTCTGGGGGTGCGAGACGTGGCCAAACATTTGCTTAGAAAGTAAATCATCGAAACACACAAATTAAACGCGGGCACGGAAGTACAACTACTTTGTTTTATAATAATAATTGTTTTTTCACCCTTTTATCTGCCAGATAAAAGGGTAAAAAACCAATTATCATATTTTGCTACTGGCAAATGAGGTCCCAATGGTGTAAATACTTTGTTTTAATCAAGGTTATGTATGTATAAACAATATACATTATATTTGTTGACGATTGATAACCAAGGCTGCAGTCAAGGATAAGAAGCACTCGTGTAAACGCCCCCTAGGAGACGCGCCGGGGTCGCCACGACTGTCGCCCTCGTAAGGAACATGGGAACCTGTAAACTCGGTGGCTGCGTGTCGATTGACTCAAAGTACGAGGCGGGACTCGTGTATGGTGATGATGACGACGGCGTTGATACACACGAAGGTCACAGTGCGTCCTCACTGCTCAACGTGCTAGCTCAGCTCCGTCGTGGCCCTGATCCAGTCATGGAAATTCCACAATTTTCTACGGCAATGGTTCTTCATCTTTGCTGCAGCCTTGCACCCGTTGGTTCTCCATCGTTGGAACACGTGTAATGTTAATAACTACATAAGGTTTGATGAAACAAAGTCGTTGTAACTGACGTGTCCGTGCGTAATTTGTGTTTTAGATTATTTACCTTCTCGAAAGATCAGGCCATGTCTCGCACCCCCAGAAAGGGCATCTCGCACACCCAAGGGATGCGTTCACCCCAGCTTAAGAAGAACCACTGCTCCACGGAGAGCAATCTTTTCGAATCAAACGCTCACCGCCGTTGACAAACAAAGGCTGCGTGCACGGGATTTCACTCAAGCATACAAACACGAATGTGTTTCTTTAAATGTCAATGACGTTGCTGTAACCCGATGTGAATGCGATTTAGAGTAAAGGTTGAGTTGCTAAGAGGAACATGGCCCTGGTAATGAAATGCCATATTTGTAACGCTGATTCTGCCGCTAGATGCCAGACGTATCACATATACATGTTATAAGAACAGTTAACTGCTTCAATATTCGGTTTTTTGGTCCTGTGATGATGTATATACAAGTTAAATGTATCAAAGAATGAAGCCACGGTATAGCGACACACTGAATAGAGCGTGGCAAGGTTGACTGCTAAATGTTCTGAAGACGATGTTCACTCGTATGTAGTTACTGGTAGGAACCTCCTGGTTACACCAGCCCGCAGGGGATTATTGTGTCCATCGTGCAGGGAGGAGCTGGGTGGGGAGGGTGGGGAGGGGCTGGGTGGGGAGGGATGGGCTGGGTGGGGAGGGGCTGGGTGGGGAAGGGCTGGGTGGGGAGGGGCTGGGTGGGGGGTGGGAGGGGTGGGGCTGGGTGGGGAGGGGCTGGTCACCCCGTGGTGCCCTTATAAAACTCAACGTTTAACCTACTCACGCCGGCTTGTGCCCGCCCTCACAGTCGGGCATATTTGCGGAATACACCACGCCGCCGTTGACCCTGGCCATTGACCGAGCAACCCAACGTTCCTAGCAGCTCCCTCCGCAGGACAATGTGTTTACACTCTCACGGGACAATCACCAATAGTCGTTTTGCTGCTCTCCTGATGTGCAATTGGGCAAGGGTGCCATCAGGGTTGATCACGTGATAATTCTGCCATCTAGCGACCGATCTGAAAAGCAGAGGGACAAGTACAGTACCTCGATTATTCCCCGTTCACTACGCAATTTTAATTTGTTTTAATGAACACCGCATTTATAAAGGTTACTAAAAATATAAAGTCTTCACTTATTGAAACAACCACGTATATACGTACCATTTATGTCTTAACAATGGCTCAACCAATGTGTCAATAAAACTGCCGTAAATATTTATTTTGAATAATAATAATAAGCGACTTTTCAGGCAATGACCCCTTTGATATCAGGGAGACGATCAGCTACCGTATCATGTTTCGTCTTTAGCGCAGCGCTGTTGGCGAATGCGCTTACCTTGCGTTATTAGTGTCTTGTGCACGAATGTCGGAGCGATAAGACGGGGGTGGGGGGGGTTGGTTTAATATTCATATTCTTTGGTTTTTTCGGTAAAGTCACGTAGGTAAAAAATTAAAATTAATAAAAGTAAAATAAAATAAAAATCACGACGTTTCGGAGGCAATACAAGCTTCCGTCTTCAGGTGGAACCGTCACAGCCACGACAGCTGTATCAAGTAAATGAGAGATTACAAGAGCTACCACTCCGTATATATAATGGTTGAAGAGGGGAAGGGCCAAGTACGGCACACTTTTTATTAATATGGTTGGTTTAACTTTATCAGTTGCAGGGGAGTGCGTGCGTGCCGATAGCACGGTGGCTGGAGCTGCGTTTGCAAAGTCTCGCGTCTGCGATTACAATTGAGCACGCGGCGAGAGCCAGAAGAGACGGAGACTTGTGTTGCCTCCGAAACGTCGTGATTTTTGTTTTTATTTTATTTTTTGTTTTTATTTTATTTTACTTTCTACGTGACTTTACCGAAAAAACCTAAGAAGAAGAAGAAGAGATGAGATGGAACGATTTCACCCGCGTCCATTAGTGATGGTAATAATGTTGATAATGTGACTTTGTTTAAACATATAAACACACACACTTATAAATATATGTATATATATCCCGGTCGTTAACCTTGCACAGTAAATAGACATTTAGGAAAATCACTTGGAATTCTATTGGAATGAGCGTTGCACGAGGATTTTAATTTGTTACGATTATGTAGGTGTTATTTTACAAGTATAGACCATTCATACTCACAATGGCAAATGCTCCAGTTGATTATTAATCGGTATACTGCAGCAGTCTCAAACCAGAAATGCCACGGACTAACATTAAGGGCCGACGGCTCTTCAGCTGGAAGAGAAAAACAATCCCAAAAGTCTCGTTTGGTTTTGCACAAAGATGTAACTTTCTGTGTGGGCCGTAGCTGACAGTGGTTCAAATTCAAACCTGTGAATACATATTCAAGCCATATAAGAATAGGTTTTAACCCTTTCTGGCAATAAAACAGTGGGTGTTAAGATGTTAATACACCAAGCTGAAACCTTTTGCAAGGAATTATGTCTGCAGTAACCACACATATACTTGTGGCGAACGTGCAAACAAAAACACATGCTCTGGTAGTATTTGTATTGTCTTTGGAACTCGTTGGGCCACACCAGAGACAGCTTTCTTTACCAGAGAATGACTATTTTTTTGCATGTTCACCACAAGTACGTGTGGTTGATGCAGACATGATTCCTTGCAAAAGGTTTCAGTTCGGTGTTTTAACACCTTAACACAACTGTTTTAGTGCCAGAAAGGGTAAAACCTCTTTTTATATTTTGATACTGGCAAGAAACGTCCCATGACCTGTTCATACCGTACATTCAAAGGCGATCACACGGTTTAAAACATGGGAGGCTTTCGCGACCAATATCATCCATAATACAGGTTTTTTGGGTTAGATCGCGTAAATATATAAATGTGTCGTTAAACCCGCCACCACCCGCCACCACCGACACAGCCAATTAGGAAGGTTTGTCACGTAAACAGAACGTGCCAATTCGTAACTAGTACAGCAACACGATATTGTAAAGGCGCTTTGAAATTTATATACAGTACTGTTAATGCGAGATAAGTAATTATAATTGTTACGTTTGTGTCAACATTATTTAAAGTGTTTGAGGTCTCCACGATGTACCGTTGATATATGTGCTCTGAAGAAGGACCATGTGCTTAAAACACCAGCCCGTTTTATCCAGCGTGATCCATTTATAGATACCCATTACTATAGCAGGGGGATTTGATGTAGAAAGCAACGTTTTATTTCAATGCCTCAATATGTCCCCCACCAATCTCAACATACGCGTTAGACATTTGACCATGTTCCTCTGCAAAATATGGACCCATCACTTTCACCGTATTCAAATATCTTTTGAGAGGGGGGGGGACATTTTATTTAGAATCAGTGGGGTATCTATGAATGGATCAACCCGCAACGCTGCTAGGGCTGGATTGGAGGATGGGTAATCGGCGTAAGGCACTACCACGAGAGTACACGGCGCGCCTCTACACAATCTGATTTATTGGAACACATTTATAGAAATATATTTATATTAAAGTCACAAAAAACGAGGCCAGAGTAAGGTGAGAATAACGCGACTTCGCCAAGCCTTTCGGACTATTTCGACTGAAGTTCACGGATCACCGACTCTGCAGATATTTATTTTTGCACAGCGACGTGAGTGACAAAAACGCGCCGAGCCCATTGCAATGCCACCACCACCACCACCACAGCTGTGCCCGGAGCAGCGACCGTCTGTCTGCTGCCGTGCAGCACCCCTCCCTCTCCGTGGGTCCGGCAGCTCCCGTTACCCCCCATCCCTCGTCTCTCGCTCTCTCTCTCTTGGCGGCACTAAGCCCGCCAAAGCACGGAGCGCCTCGCGTCCCCTCGCTCCGACCTCCCCTCCCTAGCGACCCCTCTCCCCGTCGGTGCAGATCGCCCTCCTCCCTCTCCTCCTCCTCCCCCTCATCCCCGCTCGCTCGCTCTCTCTCTCTCGCCGGAGCAACCAGCGAACACGGCTCCCCCCCTCCCCACCAACACCGCCTCCTCCCTCACCTCCCTCCCTCCCTCCCTCAAAGCTCTGCTCCCCAACCGTAAACTCCGGAGCCACATGCCACACTCCGCAGCGGCGGCAGCGGCTGTAGCGGCGTGCGTTGCAAGGCACGGCTCATCGGGGTTGCGAGGTCAGCCTCCGGCGAGACGGGAGCGCCGAGATTCGCCGATCTGAAGACCGACTCGCTGGTAGGTGTCGACTCATGACAAGCTTAGCCCTCCTCTGTCTGTCTGTCTGTCCGTTCAGTCAATGTGTCTGTCTGTCTGTACGTTCAGTCAATGTGTCTGTCTGTCCATCCGTGCGTTCATCTGGCAGCCTGCGTGCATCTTCGTCCTAGTTTCTACCTGTGTATATTATCCTGTTCGGTTATCCATCCGTCCGTCCATCTGCGTATGCGTCTGCCTACCCGTTCATACATCAGCCCGTCTGTCCGTCTATCTGTCCGCATGTCCATCTATCCCCCCGTCTCCCCGTCATGCCCGCTCGTCGCGATGCAGGCGCATCATCCCGCGTGTTACATTGCGTCGTTTCATTCCGTCCGATCCCCCCCCACCCCCCTTCCTTCAACACCGCGAAACGCGCCCCGTGTCATCATCTGACTCTTTGAGACGATGGGATATGGGGGCCGCTCTGGGCTGGATGTCTTTGCGCAGGAACGAGCCCCGGATTAACGTCGGGAGAAGTTCCAGGCAGGTGGCGTTAGCGTCGCCGTTACTTGTAGACGGACAACCTCTCACCTCGCTCGCGCACGAGAAATTGCACTCAATGCCTTATCTGTACGTTTGTTAAATCTGCTCATGACGATAGAGAGAAAAAAAACATTAATATCATCATTAACAACAACAGCATCATCATAACAGATGAATAGTGCAGTTCGGGAATCCGTAACAGCAACGTATAGAAGACGTGCACCTAAACATTCCGTCTAGGTGCATTCGTGCAGACAAAAACTAAAAAAAATAAGTCCTAAAGAAAATCTCGATTAAAAAGAAATTTCTTTAGAACCGCTTTTTTGTTGTGTTTAGTTTGTTGTCCTTCCCCGCGCCTCCGATTAGCGCGGTTGGCTACGTACGGTGCGAAAGAAGTTCAGTATAAAATCCACAGCAATGTTTCTTGCTGTGGATTTCACACCTGATGACGATTGCTTGTGTTGCAGTCGAAACGTCGTGATAATTTTTATTATTTTTATTATTTTATTATTTCCCTTCTACATGACTTTACCGAAAGAACCAAGAATATAAGTTCAGTATACATACGTACAAGTACTCTATATTGTGGTCCTCCTTGTCTCAGTTCACCGTCATAAAAAAAATCGCGAGACGTGATAGGCGACTGTGGGGCGTTGTGTGAATATCCGTTGACGCTAACTCAACTCGCTTCTTCTTGTCGCCTGCATCTCTTCTCCCCTGCTGTTTCCTCACGACCCCTCCACACATACCTACATACCCTACCTACCATACAAAGATAAAGATTACCCGTATAGCCTGAGCAGACTGTAGGGGCAAGTGCTATTTGCAAGCACCCACTAAGGCCGGCACAGCACACGAGGGGGTGGGTGGCCGACAACACGCCCAGCCGCCTTTGTCTCCCAGTGGCGATGTTTACACACCACACACTCATTTGAGGCTGAATCGACCTGGGGGAGGCCCAGGACCGGGTCAGATAATCGTCACTGGCATTGACCGTGAGCGGGAATTGAACTCGCGTCGCCGGGTTCATAGCGCAGCACGCTACCGCACCTACCCTACCTACCGAACCTACCTCGCATGCACCCTCACTTATTTGCTCAGCCGTGGCAGCTGATGAGTGTTAAAAATCACTAAACCTGTCTCTCCCTGTTATGAAATGACCAGTGGCATAAATGTTAACATCGGAGGCGTGACCACGGCTGCAAAGTCGTAACTTTTATTGTGCTCGTTAATGGATTTCGTGTTTCGTTATCCGCGCCTCCGATCATCGCGGTTGGCTACGTACGGTGCGAAAGAAACTCAACATACGTGCATGCGTAGCCGAGGCGGATACACGCCCGTGTGTGCACAAGTCGTAAACGTTGACGGAAGCAGAACAAACAACTAAACTATGTTAATTGAGCGACAAAATGCTACGTGGAAATTATACGATTTGACAAACCCCATGATGATGAGGATGATGCAGTGTCTATGCTTTACGAAAATACAATACTAAATGCATCGATGTACCGTCCGTTGTCAATCTACTGCTGGATGAATGTCTTCTTTGTAGTAGCACGGTATGACTCAGCTACGGAGCAGCCTGCATCGGGCTTGGACAGCTTTTTATCGGCTTTAGCGTCACACATTCACGGGAGTGGAATATCCTGGTTCACTGATGATGATGATGGTGATGCGGCTAGGATATGCGTGTTCACCACGAAACGATGTCGAACTTGTGAGTTTTCATTTCGCCATCAATGAAACCAATTAACCTGCAAACCGTATGTGCATCGTGACAAACAATGTTTTAATTGGTATCAAGAATGGTTTTCGTTGTACCCGTATACACGACTGTGTGTGTGATATGGCCCTTCATTAGGATATCTTTAGAATTCATACCATTCGCTCAGTCACCAAATATAAGGTGACATTGACGATTGTGATGATGATAACACCCATTACCATTGACGGTTACAGTGCATTTCGTGCATACACATTCAATGAAAAAAAACTTTCAGCTGAATAAAAAAAATATGCTTAACATCATAAATATGGCACCGATAAGAAAACACAACGATGACTCTGTCTCTGAGAATGATGACGGTGATAACGATTCGGACAGCACGATGGTAATGATCGTGATGATAGGGCGTTGGGTGTAAATTACACCCCACGGCCACGCATCACGCACACATCGCACCCCACCCCCATAGCAACCCCACCAATGTCTCGTGCTTCTTGTCCTCGGCAGGTCCTCCCTCCTCCGATCGCCACAACCGCCCCGTCCAACCCGCGCCGTCTCCCTCAATGAAGCCGTAGGCGCCCGGCAATGATGATGAAGAGAGCTCTGAGTGATGGCTTCGGCCGCGGCGCCCTGACGGGTACCCCAGCGGGGACCCCAGCGGGGACCCCAACGGGGACCCCAACGGGGACCCCAGCCGGGACGCTGAGCGCGGGGGGCGGCGTGGAGGCGCGGGTGCACCACGCGCAGCGACGCGAGTCGTGGTCCCAGTCCCCCGCGGAGGGGATGAGGCCCCCCCCGGGCTACGTCGTCCACAGGAGCCCCCAGGCCGGGAGAGTTCGAAAACCAGAGGAGGCGATGCACGGCTCATCGAAAGGTAGGAGGGAGGGAGGGGTGGTGGTGGTGGTGGTACATATTCACGGTGGCGAGATGTTAACTACCTTCCCTGGTATGCAAGAGGTCGTGGGTTCGATCCCGACCCTGACGCCTGCTGCTGTGTATTTTGGAGTGTCTCTCCCCGTGACCGCGTGGGTATTTCTCCGAGTTATCCGGCTTGTTCCTTCCACATTTAGAAGCAACATCGTTCGTTTAGAGTGTTGGGCTGCTATAGATTTACACGCGATGAGCTGCTTCGTTGAGTGATTATTTGTGGCCAGGTCGCTTCTGAAAAAAAGAGCGATAGAAGCTCAGCGGGCCTTACCTGGTAAAATAAAAACAGTTTAGGTTACTTGTATTCATTACGGTACTCAATGGGGGGCCCTACCCATGGTTCCATGTTAGCTGAATCGATTACCCAAAAATAGAATCCACGCCCGGTCGCACAGCATCTCGCTACGGCTGTGGCTGTTGTCACGTGCACCTCTGGAGCGGGCGTATCCTGACAACATCAACAACAACAGTTTAACACGGAGGCTTTCGCGACCAATATTATTCATAATAAACGTTTTTGGGTTAGATCGCGTTATTTATAAATGTGTTGTAACCATCCACCACCCGACACGGCCAATAAGTAAAAAAGTGTCACGTTGACAAAAGACAAATAGTTCACTACTTTAGCCCACCGGTGGGCTTGGTAGGCCGTGTCGGGTGGTGGAGGGTTACGACACATTTATAAATAACGCGATCTAACCCAAAACCCTTTATTATAAATCATCAACAACAACAATATCATCATCAGCCATGGTAAATCAACTGCGGGAAGAAGAAGACCTTTCCAAACCGCCTGCCATATCTCTCAATCCTACGGTATATTAAATACAACTTACGATGATTTTTCGGCGAGTGATAAAATCTCCCAGAATGTGCAATCATTCCGGTATTCTTACTCGTTTCAGTAATATTCCTATGAGACGTTAAACTCGTCCCAACAGCCATCTAAGCAAACCTCACATTCGTCAACGCCACATTGGCCTTAAAAGTAAAACAATATATAAATACTCGTTGCTTCTTTCGGTAAAGTCACGTAGATAGAAAAAATATATATAAATCGCCGACGTTCCTGGCTAGGACCCTTCTTCATAGCACCTCCGCTTAGCGCGGTTGGCTACGTACGGTGCGAAAGAAGTTCAACGTACATACATACATACACAGCAAATAAAGGTCTCCGCTGCCGTGTAGATGGATAATCGACAGCACCTTCAATAATCTTCCCCGCGCACGCATTTGTTTACAGACGACACGGCGCGTGCCGCGCGAGCCCTCGACGGCTGATTAAACAGAGCCATGCTGCGCAAAGCAAACGGAACGAGCCGCTTTCAAACTGCTCACGAGTGCGCGTTGTGTGCTCAGATAAAGATTAAAAAACAAAAATATATCTCCCCCCCCTCCGCCCCGCTTTTTGTTCTCCGGGAACACGGGCGGAGGTGAATGGGCTCAGGTGGTCCGATCTTAGCGATGGGGCGGGGGGGGCGGCTCCTCTCGTCGACTGGTGGAAGGGAATTAGAACATCCTCACTCGGTCAGCTGAACAAAATGCTTACACGAGCCGCGAAAACCACCTTCCACTCGTTATCATCAGAGCGGTGCCGTGTCGATCCGCGCGGGGCTGCGATACTCGAGGCGGCGCGCGCGTGTGTGTGTGTCTGTGTGCTCGCTAACAGCACTTGCCCCTACAGTCTGTTAAGGCTATACAGGGGATCTTTGTCTGTGTGTGTCTGGGAGCGATAGTGCAGCGGTTAGCGCGCTGCGCTATGAACCCGGCGACACGAGTTCGATTCCCACTCACGGCCAACACCAGTGACGATTATATGAACCGGTCCCGGGCCTCCCCTAGGTCGACTCAGCCTCAAATGAGTACCTGGTGCGGTATGTAAACATTGCCACTAGGGAGACAAAGGCGGTCGGGCGTGGTGCTGGCCACCCACCCCCTCGTGTATCGTTCCGGCCTTCATAGGTGCTCGCTAACAGCACTTGCCCCAACAGTCTGTTAAAGGCTATACGGGGGTTCTTTGTTCTTTGTGTGTGTGTCTGTGTGTGTGTCTGTGTGTGTGTCTGTGTGTGTGTCTGTGTGTGTCTGTGTGTGTCTGTGTGTGTCTGTGTGTGTCTGTGTGTGTCTGTGTGTGTCTGTGTGTGTCTGTGTGTGTCTGTGTGTGTCTTGTGGGGAGCGGTAGTGTAGCGGTTAGCGCGCTGCGCTATGAACCTGGCGACCTGGGTTCGATGTTCCATCTGTGCATTTCCGATTAGCACGGCTGGCTTACGTACGGTGCGAAAAAAGTTCAACGTATATACGTGCAACCCGTGTTTTTGTCTTCTTGTTGTTGCGATGTACTTGATTCACCTTGTGTGAATGCACCTTTATGTTTGCATCCTTGCCCCTAGTTGCAGCGTCTCGTGATGTATCGACTCTTTCGACACGCTGTATATACACCGACGGTATCGTAATTTGTATAGGATACGGTAGCTCAGGTTAAGACTCGGGGGGTCATATATTATTGGGAACTACTTAACTCTATGAGATCTCTTTTACCAGTGGCAAAATAGAGTAGTAGGTTTTTACCCTTTTAAACTGGTACAAAACTGACACCTTTATTCAAGGCATCAAGTTTGCAATAACCACAACACACCTTTATTCAAGGCATCAAGTTTGCAATAACCACAACACAATACTTGTGGTGTGTTGTGGTTATTGCAAACTTGATGCCGTCAGTTTTGTACCAGTTTAAAAGGGTAAAAACCTACTACCTACTTAACTGTTATCAGACTCGGCCAGGCTTTTAAGTCACATTATAGTATTTTTAAATGTAAGATAATGATGCAAAACACGGCGATTTGTGTTCAGAACGACTTGAAAATGCATCCATTAGCCCCGTGTACTCCACGAAACTCTGTAATGAAGAAATAATCTCCTGCAGAAGAAGTAGAAACCCAGTCGGCTGAAACGCGATTGTTCATACCTATCAGTGAAGGTTTAAAACAAACGCCTGTAATTATCTTTAATCAACCTTTTTGTATGGTTCAAGCTCACCGAATAGTATAACGTTGTTAATAATAGTCTACACGATTGTATTGAAACATGCGGGAAAGTGCGCACACAACATCCAGGCTAAGTGGAGGTGACATCACCACGGCGCTTGTGCCAGGCTAAGTGCACTTTAAGGCCACATGAAGTGCTGGCAGGTCACGGCACAGAACCAGATGCCATTGGTTGAATGTCTGAGATGACCGGCAGATGCACCACCTGTGCCTCCCTACGATGCCAACTTGCGGTGTTTTTAGCCGCCCGGCGCTCCGCTCGTTGTTACGAGCGTCGCTCCTTTGCCCTCCGTTGTTGTTGAAGGTGCGACTACCTCCCCAATGCCCAGCAGCAGCAACAGCGTTCTTTACGAGCCTCCTCCACAGTGAGGACACACACACACACGTCCCGCTACACGCGTTGCGAAGTGTGAAACGCTTGATACTGACATTAACATTCATCATACGGTGACGAGGCACATCTGATGCCTGCTCTCCGTGAGAACCCCTACGCAGTATTTAATGTCCTGTAATTGCGAGCAGACGTTACACAATTGTCTGCACTGATTATATCTCATTTCGTAACGTGTAATCGACAACTGACATTTCGATTTAAAGCTTTCGTGACTGCAGGGATTCATATTCTTGGTTCTTTCGGTAAAGTCACGTCGAAGGGAAATAATAAAATAAAAAGAGTTTTTATTGTTTTTATTTTTTTATTCCCTTCTACGTGGCTTTACCGAAAGAACCAAGAATATAGACATCTGACAGTGGAGGGGGGCGGGGATACTGACCATTATACTAACGAGGAGTGTGATAGACTTCGACAGTGATGCCTCTGAAGAGACCGCGAGCTGGTGTCAAAAAGTCGAAAATCACCGTGAATTCGCCCGCACTCGTTAAATGTCTGAAGCTCAGCAGGGATCTTCAGCCTGGTGAATGCTGCTCGGACGCACCGCTACCTTAGGGAGAGAGAAAAACACCACGTGCGTTGTTTTCTTAGGCTGTGAGGTGGCCACGTGATGGCAGTATAGCAATGGATTCAATCCATCTGTGCGGATATTTTCCTCGTATAGGTAGGTGGGGGCGGGAGTCAGGGGGGGGGGGGGTCCTTGTACATATTCCCGATTTTCCCCAACGTGCCATTGATGGAATCGGTGGAATAGGTACAAGAATTCCCAAGCAGGATCCTCCTGAAATACATGCCTTGAATAACAAAGCACATTATCACGATGGTGGTGATGATGATGATGATAACCCTGAATCTGAGCCCATAACCCTTAAGTACATCAAAGCGTGTCTCATTAAACATCAATGCCCCGTGGTCGTGGGGAACGAGGCACCAAACACTGCGCTTAAACCAACACGCGCCTGCGAGCAGCGTGACGCGCCGACTCGTATACCTGCATGCACCTGTCACCTATGTGTACATGTGTGTACCTGTGTGTACCTCTCACCTGTGTGTACATGTCACCTGTGTTTATTTGTAACCTGCGTGCGCCAGTCACCGGCGTATAATCGGTCAGCATCTGTCACCTGCGTTCAATTCTCTCCTGCGTGTACCTTTCTCCTGTGCATACCTGTCACCGTTGTATATGTACCTATCACCTGTGTGTGTACCTGTGTGGGTGTGTATGTATCTGTTATCCGTACGTGCATCCCCTATGCAATTTCAGCCACCTTCGTGAGTCGCGGTATGTGTGTACTCGTTGTGTACTCATGTTGGATGGATGTTGTGTGCCGCACAATCTGATAACTGTGTTAGATTCATACTGTACGCAGGAAAATAACCTTTATCGATTAATAAGCTCAATTAAATAAAATAATTCGCAGTCCTTTATCCATTGACTGCTGGATAAACGTCTCCCAAAGTCCATACTTCACCACCCTTGCCAATGCCGATTGGTGAAGGCGGACCCAGGACCGGCTCGGATATCCGCACCTCCGCTTGGCACGGTTGCATACGTACGGCGCGTAAGAAGTTCAACGTACACACGTACAGATATCGCTCGCCACTGATGGTAGCAGTGACTTGGAATTCAATTCCGGTCACACCAAGATCACGGCGTGACTGCTCCACGCACTCTACGCGATATGCGAAGGTTGACTGGCGTCACTCGTAGGCTCGGCTGAGCCTCATGCTCCTGGTTGCTTTGGGTCTCGTGCTTAACACGTAAACCGGTGTTCTTCATTGCAAGGCCAGCGAACCAATGGCTTTAGTGGGGCCTCCGACAATAGAACAACACGTGACACCCCCCCCCCCATCATAACCATCGTGCTGCTTTCAACCCCCCCAATGGTTTCGCAGTGTGTGGCGGCCTTCACACTAATGATGTCTTATCGGCGAAAGTGTCCTCCTCTGAAAATGTGTGAAGAACACTGACATACACAGTCGCCATCATCAGTGAACCGAGTCATTCACTTTTCCTGGAGTGTGACTTTAAAGCCAATAGAAAGTTGGTGATGCCAGTATTTGTGTGTGTACATATACACACGTGGGGAGCGGTCGTGTAGTAGTTAGCGCGCTGCGCTATGAACCGGGCGACCCCGAGTTCGATTCCCGTTCACGGTCAACACCAGTGACGATTATTTGAACCGATCCTGGGCCTCCCCTAGGTCGACTCAGCCTCGAATGAATACCGAGTGCGGTGTGTCGTAAACATCGCCACTAGGGAGACAAAGGCGGTCGGGCATGGTGCTCGCCACACACCCCCCCCCCCCCCTCGTGTGCCCTTTCGGCATTCATAGGTGCAACTCGCTAACAGCACTTGCCCTAACAGTCTGTGAAGGCTATATGGGAGATCTTTGTCTATATATATATAATCCGAATCTTTGTTTGTATTGCACCACTCATCCCCTGCGCGCGAATTTGTTTTTTAAACATTTGAACACTCGTGCGTTTTAACCACGGGCGTTTTTCAAGAGCCACTTCTCTCGCTGATCGTCGCTGTTATTTCTCTCTCTCTCTCCAAAAGAACGAGCCGTGACCCTTTAACAACTTCGCAGCCGCTGCAATAAATCCGTCGTACCTTCGTACAGCAGCGGCAGTGGCGGCAGTAACAACCCTGTGTGCCCGCACTCCCTCATTGGGGTTTTTCATCATCTCCGAATCTCGCTCGCTCTGACTCTCTCACGGCTCAGCAATGCACTAATGGGACATTCCTGAAATGTAAGTGACATTAACGTAGGGGCACCGTGTGCCCACTGTGCCAGGCGGAATGTCACTTTACTTGGTTAACAATTAACGCGCCCAATCAAATGAAAGTGCTGCGGTCCCTTCTAATCGCAAAATCAGAGCTCAGGGCGAAGGTGGCCGGGAGTGACTCTGGGGCGAGGGGGGTTAGCGCTGTGTAACAACAGCACAGAGCCAGCACTGATGAGAGCCCGAGTCAGAATCTGGGGTTTCAACCACCAGTGATTGAACCGAGTTCACAAGCGTCACGAGTTGATGGTGTCGGGCCCGTTCAACAATTACCGCACAAACAAAGCCATCGTTTTGAAAATAAATACAAATGTGTATCACCTAATTTGGCAAAAATTCCGGCTCTGGGAATTAATTCGCACGTATAATGGTTTAATGAATGTGCAACAAATACTTTTTAGTGCACCGCGTAATGCGAACGAGGAGGTCCACTCAGAGTGGCTCCAAGCGCAGGTCCATGACAACATTTTCGAGTGACGTTCTGACAAAAGTCGTTTCGCTTTTTGTTGTTGCTGCGAGAGAGTCCCGGATCGACGTGTGGGTATCGTAAACCGTGATGCTGGTGGCGCAATTGGAATGCAATGGGTAGAAGCAACGACACATTGTTTTTTTACAAAAAAAAACCCGTGAGTTCGAACCCAAAACCGCACTTCTCAGTAACCCACTTGAGCAGGTAAAACATTATTACATGTAACAATACGATAATAGGTTTTTCCCCTTTTCTTTCTGGCAAAAAAACAGGTGTTAAGATGTTAAAACACCAAACTGAAACCTTTTACAAGGAATCATGTCTGCATTAACCACAATGCTTGTTGTCAGAATGCAAACAAAAAACACACTGATAATATATGCATTGTCCTTGAAACTGATTGGTCCACACCAGAGACAGCTTTCTTTTGAGCCTCGTCTCAAACGGTGTTAGACCAGAGGACGCCAAAAGGCGTACATGATGTAATAATCGTTATACAAAAAAACAAGTACAGTCCTTTGACAATAGACTGCTGAATGAAAGGCCTCACATATCTGTGTTGATGATTCGGAGGGTTGTTTAACCATACCGCACCACGTTGGTCATTACGTGTAAGTGAAGGGGGGAGCGCATGGCCAGTTCAGCAATCACTCGCCACTGATGGCCGTTTGCATCAAATTCAGATCGGCGGGTTCATTGCGCACTGCGCTAACCACCACTCCGCAGCTCCACCCCCAGGCAGCACATTAGTGGCACGGTTTATTTGTATTCGTGAATTTACATGGTCAATAAAAAAAAATCATTACGCGATAAGCTACACAATTTAAAAGGCATCCGATGTGTTTTCAGTTTGTTCCGCGTGCTGTTGGCGTGTTGCCCGCCGTGTGGCTGGCTGCCGGCATTGCTGTTCAATCAAAGCGAGGGAGAAAGCCGCTCAATTCAGCTCCCGGAAAAGCCACCAGAACGTGGGGCGAAACGTCAGACATCACGCCGAACAGCACGCGGTTTAACCCGACAGCACATCGAAGGCCATTTCAATTGTGTAGCTCATCGCGTAATTCATTTTTATTCACCATATAAGTCGTGTGCTGCCTGGAGGTGGAGCGGTGGCGCAGCGGTTAGCGCAGTGTGCAGCCAACCCGCCCATCTAAATTTGATGCGAGCGGCCATCAGTGGCGAGTGATTGCTGAACTGGTCCTGTGCTCCCATACATCACAACACACACGAAAGAACAAGAAAACACGCGTGAGGCCACCATTATCCAATTGCGTGGCCCGTAGTCCGGTGAACGGGGCTCACGCGGGAGGGCATGGGCTCACGCGGGAGTGGATGTGCTCACGCGGGAGGACATGGGCTCACGCGGGAGTGGATGGGCTCACGCGGGAGTGGATGGGCTCACGCGGAAGTGGATGTGCTCACGCGGGAGTGGATGGTCTCACGCGGGAGTGGATGGGCTCACGCGGGAGTGGATGGGCTCACGCGGAAGGACATGGGCTCACGCGGGAGTGGATGGGCTCACGCGGGAGTGGATGGGCTCACGCGGAAGGACATGGGCTCACGCGGGAGTGGATGGGCTCACGCGGGAGTGGATGTGCTCACGCGTAACCCTGCCTCCGCCGATGTTCGTCACCCATTTGCTCCGCGATCCCAGAAGAATGTCGCTGACGAGCGGTCGCGGCCTCTGACGCGATGGCTGCTCCACGTGGTTAACGCCGCCACCTCCACGCGCACGCTCGTCCCCAGTGGGGGGGGGGGGCTAGAGGGGGGGGCTAGAGGGGAGGGGGTAGAGGGGGGGGCTAGAGGGGGGGTTAGAGGGGGGGCTAGAGGGGGGCTAGAGGGAGGGCTAGAGGGGGGACTAGAGGGGGGGGCTAGAGGGGGGGGGGCTAGGGGGGGGGGCTAGGGGGGGGCTAGAGGGGGGGCTAGAGGGGGGGGGCTAGAGGGGAGGCTAGAGGGGGAGTTAGAGGGGGAGTTAGAGGGGGGACTAGAGGGGGAGGCTAGAGGGGGGGCTAGGGGGGGGCTAGAGGGGGGGCTAGAGAGGGGGGCTAGAGAGGGGGGCTAGAGGGGGGGGGCTAGAGGGGGGGCTAGAGGGGGGCTAGAGGGGGGGGGCTAGAGGGGGGGCTAGAGGGGGGGCTAGAGGGGGGCTAGAGGGGGGGGGCTAGAGGGGGGGCTAGAGAGGGGGGCTAGAGGGGGGGGGCTAGAGGGGGGGCTAGAGGGGGGGCTAGAGGGGGGCTAGAGGGGGGGGGCTAGAGGGGGGGGGCTAGGGGGGGATACTTCAAGCGGCTGTGCTCTTGCTTCTTGCCCTCGTCGAATTCACGTCTACCCCCCCTCCTCCTCGTGCTGATGATGAGGATGTGCGAGCACACCTGCGCGTGATAATCCCTTCTAACAGATCATCATCATTATTGTTGTTGTTGTTTTTATGATTTTGCTGCGCTAGATTCCCACGTGATGATAAGCCACTTGGTTGAGCTATCATTTGTGATAGCCAGGTCGCTTCTGAAAAAGAAGCTAATAGCTCAGTCGGCTTGACCTGGTAAGATAACAAAAATATATAAATAGTTGACTTTAATTTGTTTCTTTTAAAGTGATTTGTTTACCTTTCCTATAGTTTGCACTCCAATCGTGTTGTTTGTTGTTGTAACGTTCTGACATGCCCCTACTGGACGCCTGTGGAAAAGAGCTTCATAGCTCATCGGATTCCTCCTGTGTACATAAATGTTCTGATTCTGAACGGGCAGTTCATGTAACGATGTCCCGATGCAGAGGTCCTTTGCAGGGCATGCTGCTCTAAGTAGGTACAGCATGGATTACCAGTATTAGCTGTCCGTGTGTAACATATACACTGTGATATGGAGTGTCTTGTTGATAAAGTTTTAGAACCATTATTGTTTTCTTTGAAGACAACCCATGCCAACTTGATTGCACCACATTCACAATCCACCTTTTATCCCCACATTGGTTGCAACAGGAACTTAATCATTCAAACAAAAAGTCCACTTAAGCCACCTACTCTCAACCCACGCCTTACTTCCTAACCACTGCCAGTATCTGCTCCGTCGTCATCATCATCAGCACCAGGAGTGTTCTTACATCATCATTATTATTTTATATAATACCCAGATTTACGTCTCCTCGTTATATGTCGTTTCGCACATACGTCGTCACTTTATTAACACCGCTACTCGATTTGCGTCGCCTCAACCCACAACGCTGTGCATGAACCACTTTGCGTCACGCACAAAGAAATGTACCCTACTGTATAGTACAATATTTTATGTGTGTACAGTATTCGTGATTGTTTCTACGTAGTGTACCGTATCTTATTGTACCTCGTATAATTTGTCTTCAAGTTTAGTGCTGTACGCTAGTGTTGAGTACAGTATTTTTTTAGTGATTTAATGTAGCGTTGTGGGTTCGTCGATGATGAAGATGGGCCCATTGACACAGCATCACCATCAACCTCCGTTGTCTTTATTTAGCTATCGCATACATGTCAACCCATAGGGTTATCCCGTATTCTTGTACAGGCTAATTGAGTTTTCACGTCCATACGGCTTACAGCCGTTGCAATACGGGCACCATTATTTTGTCTATTTGTTTGTGTTTCTCCCTTGTGATGGGTTTTTGTAGGAGGAACGTTGGGATTTATACGGGTACGGGGTGACCAATGAGGTGTGAATTGGTCTCTAATAAGGTCGGCACTGATGTATGCTATCGTGGGGAGGGTGGGGGAAATCGCTTTGATGAACGTCGTTTCGATATTTGCCGCCGCACCTTTCAGGAACGCATCCCCGGCGTAAACCGGGGTTTGACTGTACGAACATTTTTTTTATTATGATTGGAAAGGTTTAAGCAATTATTTACTTCGATCAAGTTCATATATATATGAGAGCGCTGCGTTGTGAGCGAAGTGGAGTGACTGCTGAGTGGCGACCGGGCGATGAGGAGGGGTCGCGTCCAGTTTGTTGTCCTTACCCCACACCTCCGATGAGCACGGTGGGCTACATACGGTGCGAAAGAAGTTCAACGTACTTAACGTGGAACGGGGATCATAGCTCAAAGGTGCAACTCGAGGGGTTTATTCGACGGCCAGGTCATATCAATCTCTCGCTTAGCAAAGGTGCATATTGCGGCGATATTTATACGGCACAAATTAAAACAATAAAAAAAATCTGTATGTTTATAGAAGTATTAGGTCAAATGTAAATACGTAAAGTGTCCAGGCATGCAGGGAGAGAGAGAGAAACGACTCGGTTTAATGTCTGGACAAGTTAGAGATGATTCATTTGATAATTTTCTTCCGTTAATTTGTATCGAACAAGATTTAAAGCTTTCGTGACTGCAGGGATTCATATTTTTGGTTATTTCGGTAAAGTCACGTAGAAGGAAAACAATAAAATAAAATATTGTTTAATATTTTGTTTTATATTTTTATTATTTTATTGCTTCCCTTCTACGTGACTTTACCGAAATAACCAAGAATAAGACAGCTTTCTATATATATATTTTTTAAATATACGTACAAAGTGTAAATAAAGTACAAACAAAAAGGCGTGGCGCGTCGTGCCATCGATCCACGGTTCCCAATGATGACGGGCCCACTTTGTTGAGCTATCATTACGTGTGGGCCAGGTCGCTTTTGAAAAATAAGTGAATATCTCAGTGGGCTTTGTCTGGTAGGATGGGCATGGTTTACTTTTATTTGTCTGCGTTTGGGTGATTTGTTTGTAACTTTCTTGTACTTTACACTCCTGTCGTGGTGTTTATGTATTGTTTGTTGTTGTAACGTTCTTACCCCGTGCCTCCACTGGACATCTGTGGACAAAGCGCTTTACAGCTCATCGGATTACCTGATTCTTCCGCGCACCGCTGCTCAGTTTGCTCCGCCCGTTGGATATCCGTGGCTCGCTCTCTACGTCTCTCTCGTTGCGAGCAAGCCGACGGAAGGTGCAACGCGAGCAGCCTCTTCACGCTTAGCAGTGGAGGCGCAAGAGAGTGAGAAAGAGAGAAAAGCGAATTTTAAAACGGCTCCAGAAAATATGTAATGAGAACGGAAAGGAGTTGGGGTGTGCCGTTAACGAGATCTCGTATAGCAAACAGACGGGCCCATGTGCGTCCTGCTGTCTGGCGTTGTTACACTCACACACACAAAGCCAAAGATCCCCCCTATTTACAAAACAGACTGTTAGGGCAAGTGCTGTTAGCGAGCAGCACCTATGAAGGCCGGCACTGTGGTACACGAGGGGGATGGTGGCCAACACCACGCCCGATGTTTGCACACCGCATCAGGTACTCATTTTGAGGCTGAGTCGACCTAGGGAAGGCCCAAGACCGGTTCAGATAATCGTCACCTGTGTTCGCCGTGGGCGGGAATCAATGCCGGGTTCGTAAGCGCAGCGCGCGAACGGCTACACGACCGCTCCCCACTCACACGCACTTACACACAGACACACAAACACACGTACACACACGTGCACAGCAAGACCTCTCCACCTGCTTTCAATCGGACCTCTGATCAATACCAGACAACCGGCCCCATCACACACTTGCATGCGTCACGCAACGGGTATTTGTATTTTTTTCTTGTTAAACACTCCACTTAAATAGCTCAATAAATGCAGTTCTTTTATTGTTTTCTATTATTTTTTTTACAAGGCACAATTACTACTCACGATATATCCAGGGATTGTTGAACCAGTGGGGGGGGGGGTGGTGGCTAGCTCTGCAGGGAGTCATCCTTTCAATTTCACGTGGCCGGCGGCGGTCGTGAGCAGGCGGGGTGGGGGGCAGGGGCTGCCTTTTTGGTTGGTTGTAAGTTGCGGGGCTTCGGGACTTTAGGACTTGGGGGGGGGGTGGTCGTGCGATGTAAAACGACGGCCGGCAGCCGTGGGTGCAGAGCCGTCCAGCTCGCAATGCTCCGACGCAACGGCGGCTCGGCAAACGCAGCCCATGAGCCGGGCCTGCCACGTGACCTTTGTTTAAAGAGGTGCGGGGGGGGCGAAGGGAGAGGAGGGTGCATACAAGAACTCAGGATGGGGCACGGACACAGTCAATGTTAAAACAAAAGTTTAAGTAAATATTAAACACGAGATTAAATGAGAAAGGGGTGCGATCGGTTTTCGTCCCGTCGTGCGTTCTGCACTGGCTCTCACCCGCAGTGTGAGCTCGAGTGAACGCTGCGGCCACCGCCGCTTAATTGTACACATTGCTGCATCAAACTGTGGGCGGGCTACTGCCTACGCTTGTAGGTCAACCTCCAACCTACGAGTGTATGCTGATTCACTTAACTGAATTCACACGCATGGGCATTTTTTATATATATAAGATCATGGGTGTTTGCTGAACTGGAACTCTGAATGAAAACCACCGCCGGTGACGACCATTGACTTACAATTTAGAGTTTTTAGCCCCATCCGCCCACCCACTTACCCACCCTACAAACCACCCACCCACCAAACCATCCATCCATCCACCCACCATCCACCCACTCACCCACCAAACCACCCAGCCACCCACTCAACCACCCACCCACCCAATCACCCACCAACCCAATCGCCCACCCAATCACCCACCCACCCACCCAATCACCCACCCACCCACCCAATCACCCACCCACCCAATCATCCACCCACCACTCTATGCTGTATTTACAACGCGCATTTCACTCGCACTGGGTTTCCAGCTTTTCCCTTTGCGCCAACAAACGCTCTTTACACGAGTGAAACTTAAAAGGTGTTAGGAAATGTATAATTAGAAAAAAACATAAATACATATATTTTATTGAAACTAATATGCCACTGGGAATGTGGAAACACACTTTGAATATTAATACAACTAATTACATAATTTTTGTCAATACACTTCTGGATGAAGGAAAAGGTAGAGAGGAATGCGGATGGGAAATAATCCGCGTAGACATTTCCAAACGTTCTCAATAACAAATCGCAGAGAGTTGATTTGACTTCCAACTCCGGTGCGTGCCGATTCCCGAAGATTATCACGCCCTGAACGCGTTCCGTTTGGCGGGCCACGTTCCCGCAAGGGGTAACGCTGCGAGCGCAACGTGGCGCAACTTCACACCTTCCGCTCAAATCATTTATCGGTCTCCAATCGCACTTCGTAAGCCACGACATCAAAGGCGCGGCGAGCCGTTGAAACGACTGCACTTTTCGCAGCCAAAAAAAGTATGCACCGCTTCAAATCACGAACAACAAATGACGTATTTTTAGTTCGAAATGTTGCAAATATTATTTGTATTAGCTCGCGCCCTTTCCAGCCAGATCGTTACACGCATTGCCGCACAGCCTTCACGTACAAAAACATGTTTTAGTTTTCTCTCTCTCTCTTCTGGTGCGCGTACAACACTCGGCGACTTTGTGCGTGGTGTGACGCGTGGTGGTGTGACGCGTGTTGTGACGCGTGGTGGTGTGACGCGCGTGGTGGTGTGACACGTGGTGTGACGCGTGGTGGTGTGACGCGTGGTGGTGTGACGCGTGGTGTGACGCGTGGTGTTGTGACGCGTGGTGGAGTGACACGTGTTGTGACGCGTGGCGGTGTGACGCGTGGCGGTGTGACGCGTGGCGGTGTGACGCGTGGCGGTGTGACGCGTGGCGGTGTGACGCGTGGCGGTGTGACGCGTGGCGGTGTGACGCGTGGCGGTGTGACGCGTGGCGGTGTGACGCGTGGCGGTGTGACGCGTGGCGGTGTGACGCGTGGCGGTGTGACGCGTGGCGGTGTGACGCGTGGCGGTGTGACGCGTGGCGGTGTGACGCGTGGCGGTGTGACGCGTGGCGGTGTGACGCGTGGCGGTGTGACGCGTGGCGGTGTGACGCGTGGCGGTGTGACGCGTGGCGGTGTGACGCGTGGCGGTGTGACGCGTGGCGGTGTGACGCGTGTTAACCCTGCGCGCAAATTGCCAGCGACAGGCCCCTGGCAGCGCCCACAATGTCTCGCTTCAGTTGTCGCCCACGGCGCTACCGTCGGGCAGCGCTGTCCTCAAATTTCGATTTTAACCCTTTCCGTGCCGTCGCACCGCCGCTCCAGGTCGCTCTGAGCCACTCCGCTCGGCTGCGCTCTGCCGTGGACCCCCCCCCCGTCGGCGATAAAGCCCGACCCCCCCTTGTGTGGGGACGGCGTCGCCCTCGTAGTCTCCGCGATCGGCAAAGAGCGTGCGGCTCTGTGTTAGAAAGCGATTCGCTCGTTAAAATAACAAAACACAATTTGTTTTTTCAAAGCAACGCTTGTCGGGGAGCTCGCGCAGGAGGAGACTGGCACGTGCTCCAGAGGCACCCAGGGGGAGAATCTCAATGTTGTTTTTAGTGTCACCAAATGTTTGTAGATAAATTAATATCGTCGAAAGTAGCATGATAATTAAAGCATTAAAAAGTCAACGACTATGACCAAATTTCCCCGGAAAGTCAGCAGGGGTTTGACCTGGATACAAAGACAAAGATCCCCCGTATAGCCTGAAAATACTGTTGAGGCAAGTGCTGCTAGCAAGCACCTATGAAGGCCGGAACGGTACACGAGGGGGTGCGTGGCCAGCACCACGCCCGACCGCCTTTATCTCCCCAGTGGCGATGTTTTTACACACCGCACCAGGTACTCATTTGAGGCTGAGTCGATCTAGGGAAGGCCCAGGACAGGTTCAGATAAGCGTCACTGGTGTTGGCCGTGAAAGAGAATCGAACTCGGGTTGCTGGGTTCGTAGCGCAGCGCACTAACCACTAGACCACCGCTCCCCACGACGACACACACACACACGTACGTACACACACGAAGCATCGCATTACATTCCCATACCCCGCCTGGCAAATCAGGTGGAGAGTTTGGCGCCGCGAGGAGGCGACGCAGTGCCAGCCGGTGCTTACACTGCCACTCTTTAGGGAAGTTAACGACCTCATTTCCATCGCAGTCAATTATTTGCAGGAGAACGCCGGCGTGATTTACGGCTGAAATCCTGCGGCTGCTACTTTGGCGGTGGTGCCGGGCAGCAGCCGCACGTGGCAGTGAGTGAGTGGCCACGGTGCCGGGCGGGCAGCAACAAAGCGTTGCATTGTGGGTCAATTGTAGGCAACGATGTTTTGAGCCAGCACTGCGTGGCGTCGATTTGAGAAGAATGTCACTCACGTTACAGGAGGCCGTGGGTTCGATCCCGACCCTGACGATGCTTTTATATTTGGAGTTCGCGTGTTCTCCCCGTGGTCGCGTGGATTTATCTCCGGGTCCTCCGGTTTTTTTTTCCCTCCACGTTTAGAATCAACGTGCGTTTAGAGTATTTGGTTGGTATAAATGTCCACATGATAGGTCACTTCGTTAAGCTATCATTTATGGCCAGGTCACTTCGGAAAGACAGCCTGCTAGCTCAGTGGGCCTTTCCTGGCAAAATAAAAATAGATTAATAGTTTAAAATAAAAGATTTAGTTTTCATAGTTTGCTTTTATCCTGGTTGGTTGCTTGGATAGGAGGAGGACTTACTTTTGCTGAAAGAGCACTTCTTCTTTTCTTTAAACGCAAGAAAAAAATACACCCAACGCTTAATTGTTTGCCAAATGCCTGCCAACCCATGCGCAAAATGCGCACGTGTGCAGGCCGGAGAAGCTGCGCGCACGTGAAACAGGCGTTTGCCGCGTGTCATTCTGCGTGTCAAAGCCCGCGTAACATGCACTAAGCAAACACAGCGTCATGAAACATGGGGGTTACGAAAAAGAGGAACCGCCTTCTCCACCACCACCACCACTTTAAATTAAGCCCCAAAGTTTGGCAAACGCAGAGTTGTGCCGAACGTCGAATAATCGCCGGGCAAAGAATCAGCGACGCCAGGCGCACACGCATTTAGAATAATATGCTCTCGACAAAGGGCTCATTGTACGAACTTAGTTGGATTCGGTTTTTTTTGCATTAATTCCAAAATAAGCTGGAAAGATTGAATGCAGAAGACATTTCAGGGAAAAGTATAACCACACCGCAGCAGCCAACAGTTGTCTTGACCAGAGGGGGTGACAGGCAGAAACACGTGGAAGCACCCACTGCTCGCCATATTTTTGTTTGGTCTTGTGATTGTGATGACATGCGTCAATAAGGACGTGTGTGTGTGTGTGTGCTTACAGCGAGGAGTGGCACTAGAGAGGTTAGCGTATTTTGGAACAGTCTCAGAGACTTGGGTTTGATTCCTCGCCATATAGCCTGTACATCATTGGCAGTCGTACTTGAATGTGTGCTGTATTGGGCTTGCTGGAAATCTGTGAAACATACTGGACATCTGTAGAAAAGAGCTTAATAGCTCATCGGATTTCCACCGGTATATTTAGAGATTCTGATTCCTTTAGGCTTATCGAACCTCAAATGGGTACCTGGTGCAGTTCATAAAAAAAACTATCTCGGTTTGGACATCGAGGCAAGCCGAGCGTGGCGCTGGCCACACTATCAACTTCCCCTCATGCTTCAGGTGGCCTTGGTCCATCTAACGAGACGATGCTGTCAGCAACAAGAAGGTTCGTCATCTGCCCATCCCCTCCACATCGCCGCGAGCGGTTGACAGAGACCACCTCCAGAGCTGCGTGTCCTGCCACACGACAAAGATGGCCTTAATTAGGTTGTCGCTAACATCACTTGCTCCTTTAGTCTTCAAGGCAGAAAATTTGAGATAAATTTTCTTGAATTGGAAATCGGTTCCCACACTTCAATGTCAGTCTAGGCGTGGGCACGTCTAACCGTCTTAAGTCTCGTCTACGTTACCAGCAAAGTGAAAGTTACATTTGTTTTAATATCTCAGTTAACATTTCAAACCTATTGAAAACGATTTACAATATATTATTGTTTTATTTATTTTGTATTCAGCCCATTCCTATCTTGACAAAGGTGCCCCAGACACAGCAACATTGCACTTTGGTGCCTGCATTAGAACGTGGGGCATTATAAAATTAAAGTTACTTGTTGATTAAAATAAAACCTATGATTTGGGATCGCCAACCACAGAGGAGCGCAGGACTGATGGAGAATAAGTGGAAACCGTGTGTGTTATAATGATACTTTCATTTTATACAACGTCAGTCATGCTAATAGCATCCCATAACGCTGTACGTGAATTATTTATAGCAGCACTAAATCCCATGTACAACTACTACCAAGCAAATGAAAGCCCCTACTACCAAGAAAATTTGTAAAAATGTATAAACAAATTCAAAAATTAGTACAAGAAAGAGGGCTATGTAGTGGGGGGGGGGGGGGTAAGGTTCAGGGGCCTAGGTAGGGGTGGTAGGTTTAGGGATATAGGGTTGAGGGGTACAGGTGGAGGGATACATTGTAGTTGGGGTACAGGTGGAGGGATTCAATGTGGTTGGGGTACAGGTGGAGGGTTACATTGTGGTTGGGGTACAGGTGGAGGGATTCAATGTGGTTGGGGTACAGGTGGAGGGTTACATTGTGGTTGGGGTACAGGTGGAGGGATTCAATGTGGTTGGGGTACAGGTGGAGGGTTACATTGTGGTTGGGGTACAAGTGGAGGGATTCAATGTAGTTGGGGTACAGGTGGAGGGTTACATTGTGGTTGGGGTACAGGTAGAGGGATTCAATGTGGTTGGGGTACAGGTGGAGGGATACATTGTGGTTGGGCTACAGGTGGAGGGATACAATGTGGTTGGGGTACAGGTGGAGGGTTACATTGTGGTTGGGGTACAGGTGGAGGGATACATTGTGGTTGAGGTACAGGTGGAGGGATACAATGTGGTTGGGGTACAGGTGGAGGGATTCAATGTGGTTGGGGTACAGGTGGAGGGATTCAATGTGGTTGGGGTACAGGTGGAGGGATACATTGTGGTTGGGGTACAGGTGGAGGGATACAATGTGGTTGGGGTACAGGTGGAGGGATTCAATGTGGTTGGGGTACAGGTGGAGGGTTACATTGTGGTTGAGGTACAGGTGGAGGGATACAATGTGGTTGGGGTACAGGTGGAGGGATACATTGTGGTTGGGCTACAGGTGGAGGGATACATTGTGGTTGGGGTACAGGTGGAGGGATACAATGTGGTTGGGGTACAGGTGGAGGGTTACATTGTGGTTGGGCTACAGCTGGAGGGATACATTGTGGTTGGGGTACAGGTGGAGGGATACATTGTGGTTGGGGTACAGGTGGAGGGTTACATTGTGGTTGGGCTACAGGTGGAGGGATACATTGTGGTTGGGGTACAGGTGGAGGGATACATTGTGGTTGGGGTACAGGTGGAGGGATACATTGTGGTTAGGGTACAGGTGGAGGGATACATTGTGATTGGGGTACAGGTGGAGGGATACATTGTGGTTGGGGTACAGGTGGAGGGATACAATGTAGTTGGGGTACAGGTGGAGGGATACATTGTGGTTGGGGTACAGGTGGAGGGATACATTGTGGTTGGGGTACAGGTGGAGGGATACATTGTAGTTGGGTACAAGTGGAGGGATACATTGTAGTTGGGGTACAGGTGGAGGGATACATTGTGGTTGGGGTACAGGTGGAGGGATACATTGTAGTTGGGGTACAGGTGGAGGGATACATTGTGGTTGGGGTACAGGTGGAGGGATACATTGTAGTTGGGGTACAGGTGGAGGGATACATTGTGGTTGGGGTTCAGGTGGAGGGATACATTGTAGTTGGGGTACAGGTGGAGGGATACATTGTGGTTGGGGTTCAGGTGGAGGGATACATTGTAGTTGGGGTACAGGTGGAGGGATACATTGTGGTTGGGGTTCAGGTGGAGGGATACATTGTAGTTGGGGTTCAGGTGGAGGGATACATTGTAGTTGGGGTTCAGGTGGAGGGATACAATGTAGTTGGGGTTCAGGTGGAGAGATACATTGTAGTTGGGGTTCAGGTGGAGGGATACATTGTAGTTGGGGTACAGGTGGAGGGATGCATTGTGGTTGGGGTACAGGTGGAGGGATACATTGTAGTTGGGGTACAGGTGGAGGGATACATTGTAGTTGGGGTTCAGGTGGAGGGATACATTGTAGTTGGGGTACAGGTGGAGGGATACAATGTAGTTGGGGTTCAGGTGGAGGGATACATTGTAGTTGGGGTACAGGTGGAGGGATACATGGTGGTTGGGCTACAGGTGGAGGGATACATTGTAGTTGGGCTACAGGTGGAGGGATACATTGTAGTCGGGGTACAGGTGGAGGGATACATTGTAGTTGGGCTACAGGTGGAGGGATACAATGTGGTTGGGCTACAGGTGGAGGGATACATTGTGGTTGGGGTACAGGTGGAGGGATACATTGTAGTTGGGGTACAGCTGGAGGGATACATGGTGGTTGGGCTACAGGTGGAGGGATACATTGTAGTTGGGCTACAGGTGGAGGGATACATTGTAGTTGGGGTACAGGTGGAGGGTTACATTGTAGTTGGGCTACAGGTGGAGGGATACATGGTGGTTGGGGTACAGGTGGAGGGATACATTGTAGTTGGGGTACAGCTGGAGGGATACATTGTGGTTGGGCTACAGGTGGAGGGATACATTGTAGTTGGGGTACAGGTGGAGGGTTACATTGTAGTTGGGCTACAGGTGGATGGATACATGGTGGTTGGGCTACAGGTGGAGGGATACATTGTAGTTGGGGTACAGGTGGAGGGATACATTGTAGTTGGGCTACAGGTGGAGGGATACATTGTGGTTGGGGTACAGGTGGAGGGATACATTGTAGTTGGGGTACAGCTGGAGGGATACATGGTGGTTGGGCTACAGGTGGAGGGATACATTGTAGTTGGGCTACAGGTGGAGGGATACATTGTAGTTGGGGTACAGGTGGAGGGTTACATTGTAGTTGGGCTACAGGTGGAGGGATACATTGTAGTTGGGCTACAGGTGGATGGATACATGGTGGTTGGGGTACAGGTGGAGGGATACATTGTAGTTGGGGTACAGGTGGAGGGATACATTGTAGTTGGGGTACAGGTGGAGGAATACGTGGTAATTGGGGTCCAACTGGAGAGGAGTTACAGGGTGGAGGGGTAGAGGCTGTAGGGGAAGGCACTGGAGAAGTACATCCGTGACAGCCACAGGCCGTCGTGGTTATGACTAGACGGGAGCTGGAGCTCTGCACTTCCCAACCATCTCGATTGAAAACTAATTTCTGTATCACTGCTTTTGTGCGTTTAGTTTGTTGTCCTTCCTCCGCGCCTCCGATTAGCGCGGTTGGCCATGTACGGGGTGCGAAAGACGTTACACGTGCACACGTACAAGGGGATGTGGCTGTCGGGGTTACAGGCCGTAGGGGTACGGCCAGAGCTGTGCAGGGTGGCAGGGGAGTGCTCGGTGCCTCTGCACGCGTGTGCCCTGAATGCAGAGACGCCTCTCCGAGCAGCTGTTACCATAGTGCTCTCTGCTGCCCTGAGAACATCGTCCGTGGCAGCGGAATGAAATAACGCGTCACTTAAACCGGCTGAATGGATCTGACAGAACCCTGCAGTTACAACGGCGGAGAAAGGAGAGACGTAATTAGGGTGAAGCTATTAGAACGTGAAATACAGTAGTGCGTTTTAAGCATATCCATCTTTTCAATCGCACTAAAAAAAGAGAGACAATCGCCAAAGTAGAATAATCAAATGCTGCCCTTCAAAGCGACTAATAATACTTAATTCGAGCATGTAAAGAAACGTGTTGTGTGCCACCGACTAATCCCTAAATGATTAACAAAACAACAACAACAAAAAAACATTTCGCCTCCGAATGACAAACCGTGAGTTGCGCTCACACGATTGTGCAAATTGTGGAGTTCTGTTTCATTAACCCGGCAACTTGTGGACCTCCTAGATGAGCTCGGACACGAGGCCTCTGCCACCACAGGCAGAGGCGAGTGGAGGGCCCAACCTCTCCGTGCCGTTCTCTCGAGCAGCCCGACACGGCGGCAAAAAATTTGGGTTCACGACGTAAATTTGTGTTGCTTTGCCACGTTTTCATTTGCTTGATGCAAGCGAATCCTCGACTTTTGGGGGCAAAAAAAAAAAAGAGTCAAAAGAAATATTTAATGTTTTGGGATCTCAGAGTGAATGCGGCCTTGTGTGCTGGAAAAAAACTCAACGTTATGTTCTTCCACAATTTTCGCGGTTGTTTACGCAAATGCGGTTTTGGACACGTTCCTAAAACACCGCGGAATCGTGTACAATACAAAATGCAAACCTCATATTCGTTAATCTGCCACTTATTTGAAATTAACATTTTCCAACGGCGTGTAAAATTTGCGCGACAGCGTTTGAAAAGGTGAGGGCCATTCGACGCGCCGTGACTTCCAAAGAGTATTAGCGCCACCGTCTCTGGTCCCCCATGGAAAATGCTTACAATTAATGGCTTTTCGCTGGCTGCTTAGAGAGCTGGACCGCCCGGGTCCCAACGGAGAGAAAACGTTCCTCGTTCTTTTTTTTCGCTTCAAACACTCGAGCTGAAAAGCTCTCAGGCCCAAGCACAGTGCCTTCCTTATTGCCCCAAAAAACGAGCGGCGAGCCAAACTCACAGCCGCAAATCATTCAGTGCTGCCAAAAATAAGCAAAGGTCATTTTTTCCCCCCACGCTCTTTTATTTAGTGGCTATATTACATATTATATATATATTCCTCGCGGAATGCCAGGTTGGTGGTAGACTGTGAAGAGGGGTGGTGGGGGGGGGAGCTAAGGATGCTGAACCTATTACCACTCCACGTTTTAAAGAAATCCCCTACTCCGTGACGAGGAAAGAGCATGCAAGAGCGCTGCGTTGGTTTTTCGCGGTTGTGCCGCCCGGCTCTTCCCGATGTGGGTTTTGGGATCGTGCCGCGTGTCGTTCGCAGCGATGTCCAGCGTTTCGCCCCGCGTGTCACACAGAGAGCCTCTTCATTTCTTCAAGTCCCCGCAGAAGCTCCCCGGCACGTGGTGGTGGGGGGGAGAGCGAAACGTCGAGCATCGTGCCCCGGCAACGCGCGGGAACAACTTGAAACCCCGTGGGAGAGAGGTCTAAGTAGAGTGAAGCGTTACATTAATGTCCTCCGTTTGTCCGAGGCGTTAGGGGGCTGGCACCGGCGTATGCGTGAAATCGCGAGCGAGGGTCACTTGCGCAATCGGCGTTTAACACCTCAGTGAGGCAGAGGAACCTGGAGCGGTGGCCCAGCGGGCGGGGGGGGGGTAGGAGGAGGAGGTGGGGTGGTGTCAGTTCCCTGTGGCTGCATCTGCTGTGGCCCAAGCCTCGGTGTGACGCGCAAGGCGATGGTGGAAGGACCGAGTCGGAGCTCCTCGATTCACTCGGGGAATATAATGACGTAGCCCATCGTCGTCTTCGTCACAAGGTTGATTATTTACGTAGCGCCGCACACGTGCGCGACGGCTTGAGAGGCCCTACACGTGATTGGACGTCGACATCGTCACACAGCGGTCAGAGGAACCCCCCCCCCCCCCCAAAAAAAATTAATCACGATAAGCGTCAACAAGGTGGGTTACCTAGCCTAGAGATAAATTCACTTAAGGCAGTGGTGCCACAGCATTCGCTTTCAATGAGTCTTCATCAAAACAACACAAAGTAAAAAAAACAGAGTGATAATTTGCTGAGCATTGAGGCAATGCTCATTCTCCTGTTCACAGCCCGATCAGTGAATATGCCCAGAATATTATCCACGTTTGGGGAACGTGTTAATGGTGATGGAGTTGATGTCTCTTTTCATTTATCCTCATTTGGTTGAGCTATTTATAATGTCATCAATTGCACCGCCACTCACTTGTGTGGTATAAAAACAGTTTAATCGAATCCATGAGGTTTCACCGTTGGCCTTTTCAGCATGACACACTTCCACACGGACGCGGTTCAATTGTCTGGTCGCTAATTGTGATTAATTTGACACCCTCGATCCATCCACTGCTCTACGAAGACCTTTCCATGCCGTGGTAGTCATCATATTTCTTAGTCCAGGACCGGTTCAGGTATCACTCGCCGCGAGATATCGAGCGCAGCGCGCCGCCGTTCCCCCCCCCCCCCCCCCCCGCGATTAAAGTATTACAACTTAACATGCCATTACTCAATTTATTTTTCTTTACTTTTTTTTTATACAAATTAAATATAACAAGGAGTAAGCAAAGAATACTCCATAATATGGAGCATTATGTATTAATGTAAAATAAAATATATGTAACGCGTTCGGCAATTTGACAGCTTCATTTAGTGGTGTAATTCGAGAAAGCCGCAAGGTTTTGTTTAAATCAGTTCACACGGCAGCACACGTGCGCACTTTGGAATACTTAACACACAGTGCGGTCACATACATTGCACAAGATTTATGGGCAGAAATACTCATAAATACATTGGCGTATGTAAACAAAGACAAATACCCCCTTACAGACTATTTGCTGTGTGCGAGCACCTATTAAGGGCTGCACTGCACTCTCGGGGTCGGTGTGGTCATACTCAAGCCTGGCCACCTTTGTCTTCCCAGTGCTGATTCTCTCACACACACAAACAACACACACTCGCACACATTCTTTTAATGCTGAACAAACGTAGATGGAGACTCCGCACCAATTCAGCAATCACTCACCAATGATTTCCCGCACCTCTGATTAATGTACCGCAGATTAGCACGGTCTGGCTACGTAGGGTGTGAAAGAAGTTCAACATACATCCAACCGTGACTGAGAATTAAACTCAGGTCGCGGAGATGGTTAAGCAGTTTACTCACCACTACATCACCACTGCGCGGCACAAACACGTATCGACACGATCACAAACGCACCGCGCACTCATGTCGCATCGACACGCGCACAACGAATACACGACATTTAATAATAAATGTATCGCCGGCGAAATGAATATATATCATCGCTGTAAAACTTCGAGACTCCCCTTGAGGCCCGGCGCATAAACAACCGAGTGAGAGGCCACAGAGGCGGCTCTGTTTATTTGTAATCCCCTCCGTGCACCGGTGGGCTAGTGGGGTGGTCAGGGGCAACAGGGAGCAACCGAACCTCGACATCTGCCTGGCACCCCCCCCCTACTCCTCACCGCGTTCCCACTCCCGTGACAGCCCCCTAACAGCCACGGCCACCACCACCACCAGCCAAACAGAGGGTGCCGTTTTGGTCAACGATCCTTGCCACAATCCGCTCCGGACGCTGTTTGCCTAATTAACCGCTAATTAGTGCCACCAATCCCATTAGGCCTAATGGTCCGTGGCTAATGAGAGCTAAGGGGGCGGGCAGTGTGGGGGTTTGAGAATGTTGAGACTTGCCGCTCGGAAAGAAAAAAAACCGCTGAACAAGTTCGAACCGAAAAGGGCCCCGCGGACTGTCGCGGCGGATGAGTGCGACGAGCGTGCGACAGGACGTCGGGGAGATGAACCCAAAAACAACAACAACAACATCAAGCACACCAACAACAAAACCGCGTGGACAAACCCGTGCCGGAAGCGTCAATGCGAGCAAGATGAACGGCCGCTCGGAGCGCGCTCCCTGTGCCCGAGCGAGCCCTGGCGTCCCTGCTGTGAGCTCGAACGAGACAGACGCCCGGAGAGGAGCCACAGCCAAAAGCCGTTTTACAAAACTATCGTTGCTCGTGGGCCCTCTCGAATGCGAGCACCAGCGTGCCACTCGTTGTAGTCTCAGCCAGTGGGAGGACTGCCGCTGAGTTTAACGTGGTCACAACAACAAGCAAATTCATATCCTTTAATTAAAAATAAATAAATGCGCCGTTAACACTCGTACCATTTTGTTTTTGGAAGCGAGCAACTGGTGCCTGCTCCGAGGGAACGCACAGACTGTTTGACTTTTTAAACAACTTGTTTTGCCGATTCCGATATTAAATACACAGTCACCAGCAAACACATAATCGCTATAAATCCACGCGCTGTGGCGCTAAATGCAGCGCGCACAACACGAAATAAAAGTCACGTGGTGGTGGTGGTCATTGCGCACGCCGCGGTGACGAGCGAGCGCTTCAGAGGGTGCCTTCCACGCTGGTGCAGAGGGCTTTTTCGGCTCCCCAGCGTTCGAAGAAGACGTGCACATCACCGACATAGGGAACGCACAGAGAGAGAGAGAGGAAAGTGCTGCGACTCGGAGTCCCCTTTGCTGTGTTCCAAGACTTTGCTGTTCTTCCTTTTTGCTTGGATCCAACCTTGGCGTGCGAGTTACAGACCATTGCATCAAGAATATGGAGATTTCTATTCGAGAAATCGGTATAAATGTTCGTTTATCTGCGTGTTCGCATCACCGTGCGGACATCCCTGTTTCTTACGTAAAGTATCTCTTTGTATTTACATATAGGCAGATATTTTTTAATGCACAAGAGGATGGATATTTTTGCGATGGACATATTTCTTACATTGGTGCAGAATTTCCTCATTCAATTCGAACCACGCGGCGTTTGTCTAAATGAGCACATTATTTTCAAATAGATAACGTCCACCTGAAGCCACTTCCGGAGAAAACCCGTGACAGCAGAAGTTATCCTCATTTCTAAGTTTATTTGTAGTATTATTTGTAACTTCTAGTTTTAAAGACATAATGGCAATCCTAATTTTCAAGAGGATGCTGTTACAATATTTGGACAATTCCTTGCATATTTGTATTGCTTAGTAAAAAATCACCGACGCGAAAAATAGGCAAACTTTCTGCTTGTAGGTTAGGACGATACTCGCTAGACTATCATATATATTAGGAAGATACTCGCTAGACTATCCTGTATGTTAGGAAGATACTCGCTAGACTATTTTGTAGGTTAGGAAGCAACTTTCTGTCCTGTGTTGTAGGCTAGGATGCAACTCGCTAGACGATCTTGTATATTAGGAAGATACTCGCTTTAGTGTCTTGTAGGTTAGGAAGCAACTTTCTATCCTGTGTTGTAGGCTAGGATGCGACTTGCTAGACGATCTCCTGCGAGCACGTTGTTGCCTTGTCGATGGAAGTCTCACGCACTTCGCGACTCCCGTCTCGGTGCGAACCACCGACCGTGCTGCACCTGCGCCGTATAAAAAAACAACAACACACCGGGCGCGTGTGCCGACATACGGAGCGTTTGTTATGTTAACAGACGTCAAGGGGCAGCGTTTACAACACCGCCCATAACGCCGGTGCCCCCCCCCCCCACCTCCTGAAAAGTTCCTGCCCGCGTAACAACGCCGCTTGTACAGCGGCCTCACGACGATTCAAACGCCAAACGACGGCGGCTCTTTCTTTAGTTTTACAACAACAACGACAACAACGACAACGACGACCTCATTTGCGTGTTACGGGGCGGACGCTGGGCGCGAGCGTGGGGGGGGGGCATCATCGGCACGGCGCTTTAGGCTCAAATCGTTACAAGAGCGATGAGTTGAAGGCGCTGACGTTTGCACGAATCCGCTAGCGAGGGGCACTGGTGTCGGTGTGTAACACCTGGGATCTCGGCGAGGCAGAGGGACTTGGAGTAGAGGCTCAGCTGGGATGGGGGGGGTACTGCGGGGGGGAGGCGTGGGATGAGAGGGGGAGGGGGAAGTCAGCGACCTCGTGGCTGCTTCTGCTGTGGCCCAAGCCTCGGGTGTGAACGGGGGGTGGCAAGATCGAGTTCCTCGATTCACTCGCTGGGGGGGGATGATTCCGTCGTCATCGCCATCGTCACCATCGATTATTGACGGAGCGCTGCACACCGGCGCGACAGGTTTCGGAGGCTCTAAAAACGTGATGTGACATTGAAATCGCCACACACGGGAAACAGGAACATCCAACAAGACAATCACGATAAGCTTTGGCGACAAAGAACACCTTGACCTAGATATGTTTCATTCAAGGCGGTGGTGCCACAGGTTTTGGCACTCGAAGAAATCTTTATCAATCACTGTGCAGTCGAAAGAAGTCCAGGTGAGATATTTGCACAAATGAGCGCTGGGAATGAAGCAGGAATGGCTGAACTGATTCCACTCCAAACTTGGGGTTGACCCTAAAATTTTGTCTCTCAATCGCCGCAGCTAGGATTACAATCCATCCCGTAGCAGCTGATCTCGCATGCCCAATGGTAACGAGCACCTGGCAGAAGCGCTCAGCACTACAACGACAACATAACCGTAGCTTGGACAAATCCACAGACCCCAATTATCTGAGATATACTTTGTTTTAATTCCGGCTAATTTAAGAAAAAAAATCCCTTTGCAATTGTTTTAATAATAATTCTGTCAAACGAAACCAAAAGTGACCACTGTAAATCTGCCTTCATTTAACTTTTGCCAGAGGCAAGCATAACTTCAAATTAGGGCCGTGAGCCGGTGGAGGGAGTTGAGGGGGCGAGCGAGCGCGCGCGTGCGTGCGTGCGTGCGCGTGCGTGCGTGCGTGCGTTCGTACGTGGGCAACAGGCGCGCTACACTTTGGCGCTGTGTTCACAATGAGACAGCGTCCGTTGCCGAGGTTTCACTGCGACTTTACCACCTCGCCAGTTGTTTCAGGTTCACTCATAAAGAGCGCGCTCCTTTCTTGCCGATGCTGCGGTGGCGAGATGTTATCTGCCTCGCCCGGAATACAGGAGGTCGTGGATTCAATCCCGACGCTGACGATGCCTGCTGCTGTATATTTCGTGTTTGCGTGTCTCTTCTCCCCCGTAGTCGTCACGCGAATCAACGTGCGTTTAGAGTGTTTGCCTGCGATACGTTTCCACATAAGCCACTTCGATGGGCTATCAATTGTGGCGAGAGCGCTTCTAAAAACGAGCTTATACAGCTCAGTGGGCCTTACCTGGTCAAATAAAAACACAGTTCACTTTGACATCGTTTCATTTCAACACGCACGCACCACAATATCTAGACCGCTGGGCGCACACACACCAGATTCCCGCAGCCCGATGCATTTTTTCGTTTCTCCCTTCGTTTTGTGAGTGGAAAAATCTCGCGCGCGCGCACACACACACGCGCACGCGCGCCCTGTTGGTTGCAAGCTATGGACGTACACACGCGATGTGTCTGGTAATTTGTTGTCGTGCTACCTCTGTGTTATACATCGCTCGCACCGTGCACCCCTGGGGAAAAGATCGGGGGTGGGTGGGTTGGTGGTGGGTGGTAAAGCGGTAAGGGATAAACTTAGTGGGGGGGGGGGGGGGAGGTTCCTCTGGGGCTGGAGAGGACCTCGGGGAAACGTTGAATGGAGAGAAATGTGGAAATATGAATTCATCGTTTTATTTCATTCATTTAGCGCATCAGCTCTCTGCATTAATATCACGATTACAATTCATGATGCGGATTCCAGCAATGAGGGTGATTTGTCGTCGTTATTATTATTATTCACTGGCCTATACCTTTGTATTTGTTCAGTCGGTAACTTCATTAAAACCACGTGAGACACACTCTCCTTTAAGGGAGACTTAGTTACAGTAAAACACATACGCTAACAGTTGAAACAAAATCACAAAACACTCAGAACAAACTGAAACATTTAAACGAATGTTTTTAGGTAACTTAAATTCCCATAAAATACATCTTAGCGGCATAGGGCAGAGTTCAAAAGCACTTAAAGTCAGTGACCTCGTAACTAACGCAACTGAAATTTTTAAATCACCGGGTAGGAATCCTTTTTGAAGGGAAGAGAGTTGATTAACTTAACCAGAATTGCTTCACTTACGATCTGGGAGACCGTGTCATTCTATACACAGTAATTTAGAAACCATAGATATGTTAACTATAGCTACCACTGCTGATAGTGCTGGCATGATGCACATACACCATACAATGTACTGCACAGGTTTTTTTTTAAAGGTCACTAATTTGAGATGACAAACAAAGACAAAGATCCTCCCGTGCATCCCGCAAAGACTGTACGAGCAAGTGCTGTTAGCGATCACCTATTAAGACCAGCGCGTCAAGTGAGAGGGTGTTGTGGCCAGAACCACGACTAACCGCATTTGTCTCCCCAGTGCTGATGTTTAAACACCGCACCGAGTACACACTTGAGGCCGAATCGACTTAGCGGAGACCCGTCATTACCAACGCAATCATCGCTTCCCATTGACATCGAGGCAATGGCACTAAAAGCTCCCTGCTTAAAGCGCGCAACAGCAGGGGCGGCTGCAACCCCCTCCCACTCACCTCTCCCTCCACCATCACAAAAAAACACATCTGGGGGGACAGCCGGGAATAAACACGGGACGACAGGATCACGATGCCACCATGGTGCTGTCGGGGTAACGCACGGGGGGAGGGGGGAGGGAGGAGGAGGAGAAGGAGGGGGGAACAACAACGGCAAGCGACACGAGGCTGCCGAGAAAACCCGGCCCAGAGCGGTGCTGCGGCGACGTTTGAATCCGTGGCCGCAGCAGGGAAAACTAAAAAAACGCAGCAGGATTTTTTTTGGTTGTTTTAAAAAAAAAATCCCAGCAGAAAAAAACACATCGAGCGTATTATTATTTATACGTTGCAGTTTACGTCACCCTGGTGCATCATAGATGCATTTCGCTAATTAGAAGTAATGACCGCATTAAGCACCGCGAGCTATAATAACCAGTGACAGCTGCTAATATCATGCCCTGGGCAAGAGGTATTATTAGGACACGGTTCCACCCTTCGCCAACGGAGGGCTTCCGGCAGGAACTAAATGGCGCACGAGGACAGGTTTGTGTTAACCTCCTTTCACCCAACGAAGCCTCGGCCGAAATCTCATTGTTATGGGCCAAGAGGGTCCTGCTGAGTGTTCGCAGGAAGGGGGGTGACGATCGCCGCGCGTGATCCAAATTGAGTAATCTGCGGTGCAATTTTAAAAATAAAACGAAGTTTGGCAAATTTGGACCATGACACCGGCACACAATGGACATTTGCTACAAATGACCTCACGGGATCTTTAAAACGTGCCCTGTGAAGCAGACGTCGAGAATTGTATTTTATACGATACACCTGCAGTGTTAATCAGGGCGGCGGCTGGGTGAGAGCCGTGAACCTCCGCAACAAGGAGGCCACTTGGAGCTCTTCCGCTTTTACATCTAAACTGAAAAACGAATTTGTTTAGAACTGCTTCTTGTGTTTAGTTTTGTTGTTCTAGCCCACCCGCCCGCACCTCCAAGTTGTACGGTTGGCCACGTACGGTGCGAAACAAGTTCAACGTACATACAAGGAGCATGACTGTTACTGTCGTGGTACAGGCTGTAGGGCTACGGCTAGAGCGATACAGGGTGGAGGGTAGTACTTGGTGACTCTGCACGCGTGTGCTCTGAATGTACGCACGTACGATAAGTGGCGAACGCACGCACACTGTGAGCCACCGCCCACAGTGTGCGTGTCTCGCGCTCTCGGCCAGGGCAACCGGCGTGGGTGCTGCTGGTGTGGGTGCTGCTGGTGTGTGTGCTGCTGGTGTGGGTGCTGCTGGTGTGAGTGCTGCTGGTGTGGGTGCTGCTGGTGTGGGTGCTGCTAGTGTTGGTGCAGCTGGTGTGGGTGCTGCTGGTGTGGCTGCAGCTGGTGTGGGTGCAGCTGGTGTGGGTGCTGCTGGTGTGGCTGCAGCTGGTGTGGGTGCTGCTGGTGTGGGTGCTGCTGGTGTGGCTGCAGCTGGTGTGTGTGCTGCTGGTGTGGGTGCTGCTAGTGTTGGTGCAGCTGGTGTGAGTGCTGCTGGTGTGGCTGCAGCTGGTGTGGGTGCTGTTAGTGTGGCTGCAGCTGGTGTGGCTGCAGCTGGTGTGGGTGCAGCTGGTGTGGGTGCTGCTGGTGTGGGTGCTGCTGGTGTGGCTGCAGCTGGTGTGGGTGCTGCTGGTGTGGGTGCTGCTGGTGTGGCTGCAGCTGGTGTGTGTGCTGCTGGTGTGGGTGCTGCTGGTGTGGGTGCTGCTGGTGTGGCTGCAGCTGGTGTGGGTGCAGCTGGTGTGGGTGCTGCTGGTGTGGGTGCTGCTGGTGTGGCTGCAGCTGTTGTGGGTGCTGCTGGTGTGGCTGCAGCTGGTGTGGGTGCTGCTGGTGTGGGTGCTGCTGGTGTGGCTGCAGCTGGTGTGTGTGCTGCTGGCGACGAGGAATGGGAGTGAGAGCAGTGCCCAGTGCACTCCGCTGACAATGGGCAACTGTCGTGGCGATCATCTCGCACACTCCGATGAACACGGTTGGCTACGTACTCTTAGTTCTTTCGGTAAAGTCACGTAGGTAAAAAATGAAATTAAAATTAATAAAATAAAACAATAAAATCACGACGTTTCGGAGGCAACAGAAGTCTCCGTCATCAGGTGGGACCGTCACAGCCAGATTTGCTGCATCAATTAATTTTCAAATCTAGAACGGTTGGCTACGTACGGTGCAAAAAGGAGTTCAGGTTCAGTTCAAGTTCAACCTTTTCCGGCATCTGCAATGCGAGAATATACACCCCCCCCCCCCCACACTCCCACCAAATACATTTTTGCATGTACGGGCCTTTGTGAGCTCTTAACGAACAGTACCATTTTGAAAATAAACTATTTATTATTAATCCACGCTCCGTTACAACGCTAACCTTCTACATGTGCGCCGTCTCTTGCAGCGCAGTATGTCAGCGTACGCGGACTTGCGAGGCGACGAGCTTGCGCAAAGACTGTTTTTTCTTTTTACGCGAGGTTTAGTTGAGCATCGCTGCGTGCCTCGTGTGCGGGCTTGCACCCCCCTTTCTAACCCCCCCCCCCCCCCACTGTGAATGATCGCGACACTTAATGAGCGTTCCTTTTGAGTATCCGGCGTCCGCGTAACATCGTAACGCGCGTTGTAAAAGGCGAGGTGGGTGGGGGGGGGAGAGTTTCTCGATCGCCCAGTGCTTTCTTTTTGGTGTGCTCGGAATCGGCCCTGCCCTGTTTCATTCTCTGCGGCCAAGATAACCCCCCCCCCCCTCACTTGTATTAAGACGTCATGTTGCTATCCACAAGTCGTTTGGCTTTTGTGGATATGGCCAGAGCCGGCATGGCAACGGTCGAATAATAATTATTTCTTACAACAACAACAACAACACATCGCAACGTTAAATTGTCTTTATTAAGCGAGAGCATCATTTCGTGCCTTGCCATGGGTGCATCTGTCGAACCGACAGTGTTGAGGAGTTCAGTCACCTCTGGCTCCTGTCAACGATGACGATGATGATGTAGGAAGAGGCGACGGCTGCATTTGCATTGATCGCCGAGTGGAAAATCAGGTGGAAAATGAGTTCATTGAAAACGCCAGTAAACATTAATGCAATTAAAAAAACACTATTCAGTGCATTTTTTACGTATTAAGCTTACATGTGTATGTATGGCGAACTTCTATCGTACCATGCATAGCCCACCGTGCTAATCAGAAGTGTGGGAAATCATTAAAGATGTGTCATTTTTCTTCTTGGTTCTTTCGGTAAAGTCACGTAGAAGGGAAGTAATAAAATAATAAAAATAAAACATAATAAAATAATATAATAATATTATATTTTTTTATTATTATTTTATTACTTCCCTTCTACGTGACTTTACCGAAAGGATCAAGAAGATGAATCCCTGCAGTCACGAAAGCTTTAAATCGAGATGTGTCATTTGTCTCGTGCGACACATCATTAATGTCACACTTATAGCGAACTTGAACCCGTACGCGCGCGAAGGTGGCCGCTCATTCCGCCTGCAGCAAGCACTTTCGCAAAAAACAGCGTGAACAAAAATGTGGTGGCAACAACAAGAACAACAACACCAACACAAAGACCGGAGCGTTCGGTAGACCCCAGCGTTCGTTAGCAGCACGGTGTTGTCGTGGGGAGGGGGGTGGGGGCAGCATTAGGGCAGAGCGCGTCGCAGGGGGCACAGAGCGTCACGCCTCGCCTCTCCTGGGGGGGTGGGGGGCCTCTGTCGAGATGGGGGGCCCCGAGGGCACGGTGTCAGTGCGGTGCCACCATGGAGCCGGCGGTTAGTGACGAGGCGCAGGCGACGACGAACGAAGCCGCTCCGAAGACACGGCGCGGATTGCGGATGAGGCTGCGAGGGAATGGATCGTGGCCGAGGCTGCACAAGGATGAGATAGAGCGATTAAATTAGTTCCACGTGCAGACTATGTATGGGATATTACATAAGAGGTGGTGCTCTTCATCCAGCGATGTCTTGACCATTGTTGATGGTGATCACGCAATACCACCAGCATGAATATTTCTGACGGGCATTTGTTGTTATTTTGTTGTACTGCATTTTTTTTTGGCATCCGAATCCCATTTGTGTGCCGATCGGAGTCGTATTATCATGGGACCCAGATTATGCCAGGAAAATCCCCTGCAAGATGACACCACTTAACCAACTTCAATGAAACAACAATTCACAAAATGACTCAATGTGGATTTAAAACACGTTTAAATGCAACTACAGCTCACGCCGCTGTATCTCTGCTATGCCTCCCTCGCCCATCACTCGGTGACACCGCCTCAACCAAAGAATATAAAGAGCTGTTTGCTGTGTGTCCATTTTCGTTTTTATACTTTTCACCATTTGAACCGGGGTCAAATGAATTGACAGAAAATGCAAATGTCACATTATGGGTGGGATCTTTTTGTCTTTTCCCCCAAAGTCACCGGCAAACAGAACGAGACCGCGAAACTCACTGCACACACACACACACACCAGCCCAGTTTTATCGCAGATGGTCATCTAGGGTTGAGCGTAGGATCACAGCGGCGCTGACTCAGCGCTCGAACGTGGCCATCGCGAGTCCCACGAACCACCCCTCCTCTGCGATCTATTTTAGTGCGAACTTCTTTGCATGCAAAAAAACCCTATTGGAGTCACTTCTCCCTTTCTGCAGAGTAAACACCGACTCGACTCAAGTAGAGTGCAGCAATTGTTGGCAAATTATGCCAACGGCACGTTTAATAAAAACTAATCTGCCCTTTGGATTAATTTTCTCGAAAATGGCACAAAGGGTGTGTTGGTCACGTTACGAACCATTGTTGGAATAACTTTCTTTTCACCCCTGTTGTTTTTTCCTGCTACCCCATCTTAACTACCGCACCTCATCCTTGCTGCCATCACCACAATCGCCACCACCTCCTCTTTCCACCATCACCACCACCACCGAACTCGCAATGTCACCACCACCTCCCAACGTCACCACCACCACCTTTCACCGTTACCACCACCACCACCATCCCACCGTCACCACCTCCCACCATCACCTTTACACCGTTACCACCACCACCACCATCCCACCATCCCACCGTCACCACCTCCCACCACCACCTATCACCGTTACCACCACCACCACCATCCCACCGTCACCACCTCCCACCATCACCTTTCACCATTACCACCACCACCACCATCCCACCATCCCACCGTCACCACCTCCCACCACCACCTTTCACCGTTACCACCACCACCATCATCCCACCGTCACCACCTCCCACCATCACCGCGCCCGCGCCTTCGCAGGAAGCAACGGCTACGCGCTGCAGTGCGTCGCGATTGCACGGCACCGCGCGGCAGCGGCGGCGGCGGCGGTGGTGGCGCAGGGACCCCCGGCCCCTCGCCGGCTCGAACCGACCGTGCACGCCGCACCGGGGGGGTACCCGGCCACAGACGCCGGCTGCCGCCCCCACTTCCTCGGAATGCACCAGGGGCCCCCCTCGGCGGTTCATCCCGACGCCAGGTGAGGCAACTGGCCACCACCGCATTCAGGGAAGGATGAGCTCGTGCGGAAGTGCGATGTCGCTGTCACTACGTGTGGGGCCTGTGGGAGTGCGAGATGCTCACGTGGACTGTGAGGGAGCGGCGGGGCAGTCTTTACCGCGCTGCACGATGGACTCGGTAGCCTGGAGTGTCACGTTTAGCCACAGCTGCCCATACCCCCTTTACCATACCGCAGTGGCTAGTGTGGTGAAGTATAGTGAACAAGCCTCCATGACTGATTGGATAGGGAAGCCTTCATTCAGCAGTGGATTGATAAATTACTGTAAATTATTTTTTTACGTGACATTCAAAATAAACCAGCTTGAATTCATCATGTTAAAAAAAATTACATTTATAGAAAAAATCGAATTAACCTGGCTTTACACGAACGGTTGATTTTAAATCGCACTAAACTTCCCTTCGAGCAACTCGCGGCGCTCAAATCGGCATTGTGTTTTTATCAACTCCTCTTCCGAACAGATCGCTTATTTCCCACGAGTCCACCGCGTCCATCGGGCCCGGCCTGGCCGACAGCCAAACCGCGGCTCTGAAGCAGGAGTGGCCACTGCCCGGCGGCTACGGCACCATCTCCCCGTCGCCCGCCGGCGCCTGCGACGGCAACCAGACGCACGGCCGCGGCAGCGAGCCGGCGCCCGCCCCTGGCGCCTGCCGCTACCCGTTCGGCGACCCGGCGACGGCGCGGGCCGGGCGCCTCGACCGGCACCGCAAGCGCGCGCCGCACTCCGCGCCGCACTCCGCGCCGCAAGCGTTCCCCGTCGACATGGACATCGACGCCGTCGTCCGCACCTCGCCCACGTCTCTCGCGGCGTACATCGGCGCCGGCGCCCGGGCCGCCCCCTCGTGCGTCTCGCTCCAGGCCGGCGTCTACGGGCAGCACCTGCGCGCCAGGGCGGGGGGCCCCTCGCCCCCCGGCGGCCAGTGCCACGCGGAGCTGGCCGGCCGCGCCGCCGATTGCTCGTCGCTCGACAACGAGCGCCACTACTCGTGGGAGGCTGCGGCGGCGCGGCGAGGGCGCTGCGCCACCTTCAAGCAGGAGCCGCTGAGCAACGGCTACCCGGACGCCTGCCCGCTCACGCCGCCGCCGCCGTACGGCGCTCACCGCGGTCCCGCCGGCGCTTGCGCTCGCGCCGGCGGAGGGGACCCGGAGGCCGGCGCCCCCGGGGCCGAGGCGGCGGCGCCGCTGGAGCCGGACGAGGTGGAGTTCCGCTGCCGGTGGATGGACTGCGCCGCGTCGCAGCACGAGCGGCGCGAGGAGCTGGTGCGGCACATCGAGAGGGCCCACGTGGACCAGCGCAAGGGCAGCGACGACTTCACCTGCTTCTGGACCGGCTGCCCCAGGCGCTACCGGCCGTTCAACGCGCGCTACAAGCTGCTCATACACATGCGCGTCCACTCGGGGGAGAAGCCCAACAAGTGCACGGTGGGTGGAGGTGTAGCGGCGGCACGTCGGGCCGTCAAATTCAAATCGATCGTTACGCTCGTGATGCGTGCACCAAATTGTCCATGTGAGAATAAATTGCTTTAGATGCATATACATGTTCAACCAAGAAATCTATATTAAAATCGCGCACTTCACATGAGTAAAGGCATCTCAGAGGGCTTTTGCATACCATTTAATTTACATGAATGTTGAGTCCAATCGGGTAACGTTGCCTCTGCAGCCGCAAGAGTCACTTCGGCGCACCGCGATGGTAAACATCACAAGCGATTCCATAATTGCTGCGCGACAATTCATCAACTCGTGAAGTTGGCGAGTCGTTAACGGCTTAGCGTTCATTTGCATCAAGGCAACAGGGCGGTCGTTCTTGATCTACAATTTACTGCAAAACCACGTAATGCGTGCTAGATTAGCCAATGGGTGTGGGGTGATGATGATGATAACAAAAAAACCGAGAAATACAAAGGAAACTCAAAACTTGGCCGGGTGTCCCTCTCACGTAAACCACTCACTCCTGAGCCAGGGGATTTGTTGAACGGCGTGGGAAACTAAACTTTTCGTTCTTTTATTTTACCAGGTAAGGCCCACTGAGCTATATAGCGATTTTTTCAGAAGCCGCCTGGCCACAAATAATAGCTCAACTCGGTGGCTTATCACGTGGAAATGTATATCAGCCAAATACTCTGAACGCACGGTGATTCTAAATATGGAAGACCCGGATAAAAATCCACGCAACTATCACGGGGAGAGAGGCATGCAAACTCCAAATATATAATGCATCGTCGGGGTCGGGATCGAACCTATGGATACCAGGTGAGGGAGTTCACGTCTCATCACCTTTGGCGGAGGGGGGAGGGAGAATGGAGCCCACTCTTTGATGGCAAACCTGAAAAACTGCCCACCCACGTGGCAGGCGATGTGCCTCGCTGTGCGAGTTGATTTCTGAGCGGCGTTAGCTGCTCTGTGGTCGTTGTGGAGTCAAGGGCAGGGGGGACTCCTCGCCCTGTGTCAAGCTGCTCCGGAGTTTTCACGTTTGATAATAATTCTCTTGGTTAAGATTAGTCTGAAAGCTCGCATTTCATGTGATGGGACGGAGAGGAAGATTCATTGTTTAAATCCATTGCCCTGTGAGGAGCATCTGGGCTCGCGTAGGTCAGCCTGCTTGCCTCCATTACGTCCCAAATCTCACTGGAACACTTGTGTGAAATATCATTATATTAAGTCCTCAAATCCCACCAACTGAGTTGACTTTGAACAAAGCAGTACTCATTTCATAAACGCCAAAGGGATGATTGGTTCATCACAACAATGAAAATGTGTTTTATTGGTTAGCTTTTATTTAATCTCACTTGCGTGTGTTTTTTTATTGTTCAATCTAAGCCCATAGTTATTGTTCTTGATACGAAAAATAATCAAACGTGGCAATGCAGCCGTGCGATTGTAAAACAATATGGAGCCATGAATGTGCTATTGTGCAGCGCAGACCGTTCTACCAGCTGACAAACGAGAATAACAAGTTGGAGCTATGACCTCGCAGAGCTTTAAAATGCTCCGCACATATCCAAATATGATGCTTGCCAATCTCCACGTTTTCACACGCGGGGGGGGGAAGCGCCGAAGAGGGGATTGTTGAATCGCTCAATGTGGTACTTTTTTAAAAATAATTTTTATTTTTCAGTTAAATTAATTGTCTGTCAAGCGTCTGTCCTTGGGGCCCTCTGTGTTAAATCTCTCGAGAGAGAGTGGACCCGCAGGATCCTAATCTTGGCCATCAGTGAGCGACTCTGTGCCCCCCACCGAATCCCCCACTGCCCCCCCCTCGCCCCCCTCCGCACAAAAATGTGACAGGACACATTCAGCCGAGACCCATGCAGTTTTGTGGCTTGCGCCGTTAAAGTCTGGCCGAACATAGATTTTTGTTTCTATGTACTCTATCAGAATTAAAGAAAAAAGAATTGCAGCCAATTTGTCAACCCAATACTGAATTAAAGCCCCCCCCCCCCCCATTTGCTGGTTGTGTGGTTATTCGACTAAAATCAGTTGGAATGAATCTCCAACCAAAACCAACCCCCTGGGCAAATGGCTGTGTGCATGAAAAAAAAGAATTACACTCCGACGTATATTATTTTTGTAAAATAAAACTCCAAGCTCACCGTGTTATGATCTTAAACTCTCTTCTCATATTGCGGGCAATTTGTTAAAGAGATTTTCTTCCAGAACGATGCACTGGAGGATTGCGTGGAAAGATTTTTTTTCATGGCTGCGTGGTATATATATATGCTTTTTTTAAAATAAATTAACTTATCGAGTGGCTTTAAAATAACTTTGAGCTTAAGTTGCGCAATGGTCATAAACATCTCTATTTCAAAGAGCGTGAGAATATAGTGGGTCATTAATATTTGGTATTTTTGGCTCCTCGTACCCTGCCGTACACGTGCTTTTGGACGCTTTGTTCATTTAAAGCGCTCGAACGCCCTCTCACATGTGGCAAATATTTTCTTTTTCTTTCTTACACACTTCATAACAGCCACTTGTAATTTAAAAATAAATGTTTTGTTTCAGGACCGATCTCGGTCAAAAACTTTGCACCGCTCGCACAACAGCTCCGCACTGCTTCGCGTGATTGTAAATCCAGAGCGTGACGGTGTACGCGCCTCGTGATTTGGGGTGTGGGTTGGGGTGGTAGTGGGGTGTGGGTTGGGGTGGATGTGGGTTGGAGTGGACGTGGGGTGTGGGTTGGGGTGGATGTGGGTGTGGGTTGGGGTGGACGTGGGGTGTAAGCTGGGGTGGATGTGGGTGTGGGTTGGGGTGGACGTGGGGTGTGGGTTGGGATGGACATGGGGTGTGGGTGGGGTGGTAGTGGGGTGTGGGTTGGGGTGGACGTGGGGTGTGGGTTGTGGTGGACGTGGGGTGTGGGTTGGGGTGGACAAGTGAAGGCTTCCCTCATTTCCTTGTGATATCAAGAAGCCAATGGAGCCATGGACTTTTCAATCTCGATTGAAAACTAATTTCTTTAGAACTGCTCTGTGTGTTTAGTTTGTTGTCCTTCACCCGCACCTCCGATTAACACTGTTAGCTACGTACGGTGCGAAATAATTTCGACATACATACATTCATCCTGCATTGGAACCATGCCCTGTGCACCCATGCCACATCATGAGTGTGCATTCACAAAAGCATGACAATTTGCAAGACTTCAGCAAGCAAAGGCAGAGTATCTCGTATCTACAATATAACAGAACTAAGTTGTTGCGGCGCCCCCCAAGAGACTGGTCAAGTAAATCCTTACGATCCACTCGCACAGCGTGCGGTGGGCCTTCATCCAGCAGTGGATTTAAGCACACACAAAAAAGCAGTACTAATGTAATAGACAGAGCAAGGCTCTGCCTCAAGGCAGCAGCGGACCGAGCACGGCTCTGCCTCACTCTCACTCAGCCGTCTCCTCACTCTCACTCACCCGTCTCTTGCTCGCGGTCACGTGACGCACTTCAACCAATCCGGGAGCGTACATGTTTGGGAGGGGCGCACCTCTGGTTGGCTGCTTGCTCGCAGTCACGTCATACACTTTAACCAATCCGTGCCGCGTTAATCACAGTCACAGAATGACAGAGCTGGGTGTTTATATATATATATGTATTATTACAAACTTGCAACTGATGCCACTGACATCAGTGGCGAGTGATATCGAGAACGGTCCTGGGCCTCCCCTGTTCACAAATCCTCACCGAGCAGCGGTAGTGAAGTATGGTGAATCAATGGCGCAGCGTGGAGAGAATACCGCGGTGTATAGCAGGTGAGATGACAATCTCACCTGCTATGCAGGAGTTCATCTTCTTGGTTCTTTCGGTAAAGTCACGTAGAAGGGAAATAATAAAATAATAAAAATAAAACAATAAAATTAAATTCCCACGACGTTTCGGCCACAACACAAGCAGCCGTCCTCAGGTGAAGAACAGAGCTGTCTGAAAAACAGCGTCGTAATGAACACTGCTGAGCTTGGCAGCATGTATTTAAGCTGGGTGGAAGGAGCAGAGTGCTTTGACAAAGGAGTTTACATATCAACAGAGGAAGTTACAGCAACAGAGGTTAGTGTAAATGCGATTGGTATTACCTTAGAGTCGCGGCATCTCTTCAGAAAGGTGAGAGACTCGATTAGCTGAGCTTTCTTATCCCGGACTTTGATGAAGGATCTCAAAGTTGTATGGAATCCCTCCCCATAGAGGCGGTTGAATTTCGATTTCAAGCTTTCGTGACTGCAGGGATTCATCTTCTTGGTTCTTTCGGTAAAGTCAAGTATAAGGGAAATAATAAAATAATGAAAATAAAACATAATAAAATTCTCGCGACGTTTCGGGCACAAATTCTCACGACGTTTCGGGCACAACGCAAGCAGCCGTCCTCAGGTGAAGAACAGAGCTGTCTGAAAAAACAGCGTCGTAATGAACACTGCTGAGCTTGGCAGCGTGTATTTATTTGGATGAGTAAAGCGTCTTTAATGCAACCATTGTCTCAAGATACTGCGCCTCGGGGAGTCGTGCACGTGAAAGGGGTTTAAGGAGAGGACAGGTGAAACTCAGCAAGGGCGAAATTTGCCTCTTTGAGAAAGCAAAGGCTCTCCATGACTTCACAGATAGACGGTGCAAGGAGGGTGGTTGTGTGAGAGGCACGGAGCGAAGGGGGTGAGGGGGGTGGACAAAGAATGGTGCCGTGCGGGTTCTGGTCTCTGAAGGCAATGTTTATGCCCGGGATTTCATCTTTCAAACACAGCAATGGCACCCCGTCTCATTTCCAAGTACACGATAGGATTTGCATTTAAGCCATAGGCTCGTTCACAAATGACATTTGTGTGCACATGTCGAATCATGTTGTCTTGCTTCTATTCCTCTGATGTGTATGGTTTTTTTTTTGTTACTTATTTTTGTCTCGTCAGACCGCACTTCCAAATATTTGCCGTAATTTAACGCGAATCATTTTAAGCTTGTTTTAACCTTGGTATCCCTTGAAAAAGTGGGCAGATCAGCTGTTTTTTTTATTACAGGATGTATTAGGGCCCGTTCGTAAATGACGTCACGCACCTAGGGGAGGGGGGGGGGTCAGACATTTGTGACGATGTGTGACGAGGGGGGGAGGTTTAAGAAATGTGACGTCACGTCAAATGCGCAACTTTAAATAAATATAGACAACACGTTTTACAACATCAGAGTGCAGCGCCACATTAAATACGCACTACAATGACAATAGTTTAAAGCGATTTGAAGCATGTTTCTTTTTGGGGGGGGGGGGGTAAGAGCTTTGTGACGTCATATTTGAGGGGGGGTCTGACTTTTTGTGACGCCGTGTGACGAAGAGGGGGGGAGGTTCAAAAATCGTCCAAAATCGCGTGACGTCATTTATGGACGGCCCCTTATTAGAATATTATTATGGGTGACTGGTAGTCACGACCACAACGAATTGGCTACTGGATGTGATGGGCCTGCTGGAGGTTTTTCTGGGTCATCAACCCATGATGATATTCATTCCTGGGTGCCCGTGTGCGTGTGTCAGTTCAAGGGAGCGGTCGTGTAGTGATTAGCCCACTGCACTCTTTTTTTCCCAGGCCCCCAAAAAAAATGGTTCCGACTCACGGTTAATATCGGTGATCTGAAAAAGCGTACCTGGTACGATGTATAAACATCAACCATGGGGAGCCAAAAGCAGCCTAGAATTGTTCTGGTCACTCAAAGCACTCGCCTGCCGTGTCATCCTCCATCTCGATGTTCGCGAACAGCACTTTGCTCCAACAGCCTGTTAAAGGCTTTACATGCGGGTGGTGTGGTCTGTGTCTTTGTCAGTTCGAGGGCTGCAGCAAAGCGTTCTCCCGGCTGGAGAACCTCAAGATCCACCTGCGGAGCCACACGGGCGAGCGGCCCTACCTGTGCCAGCAGCACGGCTGCCACAAGGCCTTCAGCAACTCCAGCGACCGCGCCAAGCACCAGCGCACGCACTTCGACACGGTGAGGCCGCCGCCTAGTCCCCGTTTAGCCACGACGTTCCTGCCGGCGGGCCCCCGGCGAGGCTGCCCCCCCGAGATGCTCGTCACGGTTTAAAGTCGTCTGTGACCTCGTGCTCGGCTCGCGATACAGGCACAGGGGCGCAAGGGGGTGAGCGGGCTAACCGAGTCGTGGTTGCCAGGGGAGCAGGCCGAGCCTGATGAGCAAGTTGACACCAGGGAGAGCGAACACACTCGCCGGGTCGAAGGGCGTGCTAGTGAGTTCAGTGGGCGTGTCTATGCGAAAGTGGGCGGGGCTGTTTAGTAGAGGGAGGGGCCTGCGAGCTCACCACACGTCTCCGGTTGAGCCTCCCAAAAAAGACGAGTTGAGCTTTCGCGTCACCGCCGCCGCTGTCGCCAGCTTCTCCACTCGCGCGAGGCGGTGGGGCCGCAGGTGCGACAGGTGGCTGGCGGTGCATGAGGGTTGCCCTCGCTATCACCTTCTACAGCGCAACCACCCCCACACGCACGCGCCGTGTGCGTGCAGGCTGCCAAAGTTTCGATTAACGCCACCACCACCATCTCCTCCAACCAGGCCCTCCCTCTCCCCCCACCGCTTTACTTTTTATTGGACATGTATGAGTAATATTACTACACGTGAAGGAAAAATAAACCAGACCTTTAATGCATCGCACGCGCGCAATGCATTCTTACGTTACGTTTCCCACAGCGAGGGCCTGTATTGAGTTGCAGGCTTATAGAGACCACCTGGATGACCTGGCCGTTGATTCTTGGAATGTGGCTCCTTTTAACCTGGAAGTTCTGTGTCTGTGAAGCATACGGTTCCATATCTGCCAACCCGTCTCTCCGCCTGTCCACCCGCGTTCATGTTTGTACCCTTTACTAGAAATGGGTAAAGGCGCTGCCCTGAAATATATATTTTTAGGTCACTGCTAGCGGACTAATTGTCGCGTGCCCGTTTAAATCGCTGGGTAGACAGAAGCGACGGGATGTAAGAACAAATTAGATGTGCGTGTGAAAGATGGTGAGCGAAGGACGAGGGGAATTATAATTATGATTTATGGTGAAACGGGGAAGTTAGATAGAGCAGGGAGTTGTGAAATATGAGTTAAGTAGTGACCCATTTCCTTGGCGGAGATGGACACAGGCGAAGCAGAAGAGGAAGTTCTCAAGTCGAGACGTGAGAAGAGGGATGGAGCCACGGGTGCAGAAAGCCAGAGGGAGGAAGGGAATGCCAGGCAGCAGAGAAGGAGCAACCCCAATGATCGTGCTCACTTCTTCTGCCCATTGTTTGTGTTTGAGTCGATGCAGTGCGTGTCCAAATAACACAATTACAGCCCATTTGTCAATCCACTGCTAGACGACGGTTCTCCCCATGCCAGGATGACAATGGGGGAGTTTGTTTGACCATACTTCACCACACTGGTCATTGCGGGTGAGTAAAAGAAGGGCACGGGGACAGTTCACAGATATCGAGACTCAGGTCGATTTGGCCATCTAAGGTCACCGGGTTCATCGTGCAGTGTGTGAATTTCACCACCACCACTGCACCACATTTGTGTCTATAATGTTAAGTTGTTTTTATCAGGCACAATATACAAAAATATTTCGTAAAGTGTAAGTTGGCTCGGGCAGATTTTCCCTTGGCTGATTATAGTACGATGACAAATTAGGTTACGGAGACATAAAACAGATGGTGAACATCGTACAACAATGTAAACAGTGAAGGGTGAATGTCAAACGCAAGTGCGAGCGAAGTGATACTAAATAATCGACAGCTCAGCATCGAACCGTGATTAAGATGGGAGATTACACCAGAGGTGGGACAAAGTCATTGTTATGCAAGTCCAAGTCGAGTCGCAAGTCATCAAATTCATGACTCGAGTCTGACTCGAGTCCAAGTCACATGACTCGAGTCCACATCTCATAGGTGGGACAAAGTCATTGTTATGCAAGTCCAAGTCGAGTCGCAAGTCATCAAATTCATGACTCGAGTCTGACTCGAGTCAAAGTCACATGACTCGAGTCCACATCTCATAGGTGGGACAAAGTCATTGTTATGCAAGTCCAAGTCGAGTCGCAAGTCATCAAATTCATGACTCGAGTCTGACTCGAGTCCAAGTCACATGACTCGAGTCCACATCTCATAGGTGGGACAAAGTCATTGTTATGCAAGTCCAAGTCGAGTCGCAAGTCATCAAATTCATGACTCGAGTCTGACTCGAGTCCAAGTCACATGACTCGAGTCCACATCTCATAGGTGGGACAAAGTCATTGTTATGCAAGTCCAAGTCGAGTCGCAAGTCATCAAATTCATGACTCGAGTCTGACTCGAGTCCAAGTCACATGACTCGAGTCCACATCTCATAGGTGGGACAAAGTCATTGTTATGCAAGTCCAAGTCGAGTCGCAAGTCATCAAATTCATGACTCGAGTCTGACTCGAGTCCAAGTCACATGACTCGAGTCCACATCTCATAGGTGGGACAAAGTCATTGTTATGCAAGTCCAAGTCGAGTCGCAAGTCATCAAATTCATGACTCGAGTCTGACTCGAGTCCAAGTCACATGACTCGAGTCCACATCTCATAGGTGGGACAAAGTCATTGTTATGCAAGTCCAAGTCGAGTCGCAAGTCATCAAATTCATGACTCGAGTCTGACTCGAGTCCAAGTCACATGACTCGAGTCCACATCTCATAGGTGGGACAAAGTCATTGTTATGCAAGTCCAAGTCGAGTCGCAAGTCATCAAATTCATGACTCGAGTCTGACTCGAGTCCAAGTCACATGACTCGAGTCCACATCTCATAGGTGGGACAAAGTCATTGTTATGCAAGTCCAAGTCGAGTCGCAAGTCATCAAATTCATGACTCGAGTCTGACTCGAGTCCAAGTCACATGACTCGAGTCCACATCTCATAGGTGGGACAAAGTCATTGTTATGCAAGTCCAAGTCGAGTCGCAAGTCATCAAATTCATGACTCGAGTCTGACTCGAGTCCAAGTCACATGACTCGAGTCCACACCTCTGGATTACACAGGCATCACGGGCGTTCTGCAAATCCACACTCACGACAGAGCCTGCGATCGCTTCTCTCCTGTAAAAGAAGATTGTGGAATGAAGAGAGTTGTTAATACATCAGAAGGGTGGTGTTGTTTTAACGATTTCTAATAGTCGTTAATTATTGTTTTAGACATTCGCGTCGGCGATTATCATTTACGCGATCGTACCGTCGTAATAAGTTCTCCGTTTCACTTTAAATACACAAACACAATATCCCGAGTTAAGGTTTGCCTAATTTCAGTTACGGGCTCTCAAAAAATGAACCTTTTAATAACAACGTAACAACAACGACACCCCCCCACCCCCCCGACTTGTCAGAAAAAAAGAGACTCGAAACTTGTCAAGGGCCATAATCTAAAACAAATATCTTAGGCACTCGCCTGACTAATTCATGTCACGGGCTCATTTTTCCAATCCATTTGTTCCAATCAATCACGGAGCAGTTGGTTTTAATAATACTAAAAAAAAACCGGGGTCAAGCAGGCACGAGCGTTTTAATTTCAGGAACTTAAGAAAAAATATAATCGCTTAACTAGATCATTACTTACGTACGTTGGAGTGCATTACTCACACGTTGCGTCAAAATGCGGCAAAGTACAACGTAGAATGTTAACTTCGCCTATGACTCTGAAACGAGAGCAAGCCGTCGTCTAACAACATTGGTGGGGAGGCGAAGAAAAACCCGCTGGCCTTCGTGAAATCCCTCCGCCGTTTAGCCGAGTAGCAAAAATAAAAGCGTAACCCGGTCGCATAGAGCTGCCAGGGTTTCGGAGATTTTAAAAATATTGACGGCAAAATATTTTTGTTACGATTTGCCATCGCCACCCGTAATCGAAACCGTGTGCACAGCTCTTCTCGAACGCTCGTTTCGAATTCATATTTACAGCAACCGAGCATTACGATGTCTCTCTCTCTCGCTCTCCCCTCTGCGTTTGGCTACCGTGCGACGGGCGTGTCCTCGCCGTCAGCCGGCGTGGCTGAAGAATAAACGAGTCGAACAGCTGATAAAACACGACGCTAATGAAAACAGTGCACACGAAATGAGACGTCTCTCAAACCGAGCAGAGGGGTGCGGTGGTCCGCACGGATCGACAATTCACAGGGGCAAAGACCGTGACTCACTAACTCAGTAACTGCCAGGTTGCTTTTCGAACAGCATTTTCACAGATGGATATTTGTTTGCTGCGGTGCATGTCAAGGGGTGGATGAGGTGGCAGAATGGTTAGCGCACTACTGTGCTATCAATCAATCAAGCCTTTATTTATATAGCACTACTTCGTGCAAAAGATGCAATTCAAAGTGCTGTACAGATAAAAGGAAACATTGTTAAATGACGAAAGTGCAAGACTAATTAAAGCAATTTCCATACAGAACAAAATTGCATTATAATGAATTGCTATCGAAAGCATATTTAAAAAATGACACTTTAAAGAATCTTAAGTAAAAGCAACTTTAAAAAGGTAAGTTTTTTAAGATTGAACTTGAAATTGCTTGATGATTGCGAAGCTCTCCGAGATCCCCTCGCAGGCTGCTCCACAGGCAAGGAGTGTCCACACTCAAGGCCGCCGTCTCCGTGAGATGTGGTCGCGACCCTTGCGACGACTAAAAGACCGGAACCAGAGGTTCTGAGGGATCTTGTTGGTTCATATATTAAAAGCATAGAAGACGTGTATGCTGGTGCCAAACCGTTCAACGGTTTAAAAACCAATGAAATAACTTTAAAATTAATTCTATGACTGACTGGCAGCCAGTGTACAGTTCACGAAGGTTCGATCACGGCCAAAGCTAACAGGAATGAATGATATCCGAACCTCCCCTGCCGCATCCCAGCTCACTCACCAACATGCCCCAACCAGCGTGAAGTGTGGTCAAACAACCCGCTATGACTGACTTATTGTGAGGAGGGCATCGACCAGCAGTGGATTGCCCCTTGCTGTGCCTTACCAGTCTCTGCTGACTCTGTCTTAACTCTACATTTCTCTTTGCTGCTTGTGCACAGCAAAGTGCCCTTCTCTCGAACTCAGGTACTGTCCTTCCTTTTCCTTCAAAAATCTCTCGGATTCCCTTCGCCGCTATTCCACCACCACTACCACCAACAGCTGCATCGCCACACACAACTCCCCGGCATCCATCCACCACCCCCAGCCCATTTTACAAACTCAAGCTATTTTTTTGACTTTTCGTTTTGACGTTTCGATATCGGTCCGGTGGGAGGGGAGGGGGGGCTTTTTTCACACCTGCCACGTGCGCGCGCGAAGGCGTGAGTACGTTGCACCGCCGCCGATCCACTCGCACCACGGCTCACGGCTTTGCAATTAAAAAGCCCCACGGTGGACGAGAAGAGGCGAGGTGCTGTCAGGGACCCACCACAGGAGGGTCCCTCCTTGGCTCCCTGCGGTCGGACTGCCCCTGCTCTCCTCTCACTCCCAGCTCCTGTTGCGGATCTGCGTGTCAGACTCGCGTGGTCCACCAACCCTCATTTCCCAAAGCAATGGGACCACCAACTGAATGTCCCCATTTTAAGCGTAGCTCAGGGCACTTAAAAGCCCGACGGAGGTTGATATTTGTTAACCACGTATTTTTGTTGTTGTCTTGCTTCGTGGCAATCTAAGATTCTACGGACTCCCCTGTGTTGGACATTTCCATCGGCCTCCCATCCCGTGCAGCCGAAACCCATCGCCAACATCGCATGCCCTTGCTTCACCGTTCCATCTCATCGCCTCCAATTCGGTTAACTCGTTCATCCCGTTCGTAGCGCAACCTCTTCCTCCTCACCAACACGAAATAAACTCTCGATCGGGATGTGCGAGTGCATTTCAAGTAAAGCGTGCGTGCGTGCGTGCGCGCGCGCGTGTGTGCGAGATTTCAAACAACCCGCGGCTTCAAAAAGATTTACAAATGAACAGCTGACGGCACAAAGAGGTGTAAGGGGAACTGTTATTTTATAGAGTCAATGAAAGCAAACCGAGCAAAAAGGCATTTTTTTTATTTGGTCATAAAACCCTCCAGGGTTTTTTTTGTTTGAAAATGCCAAGCGAGCTGTCTCTGCGTGTTCCTTTCTTTCACATTTAGAATGAGTAATCGCAGCACGTGTAAGGGTCTCCAATGTGTGGGGGGTTTTTTTTCTTTTTCGGGGCGCCTGGGAGACCTCCCTTTTCAGCTCGCGTTGCGAAGTGTCACCCATACCCGCACGGCCGCTTTTACAGCTGCGGGCCGTGAGGAACCTTCGTGAGGTCACGGCGCAGGGACACCCCGTGGAGTCCCACTTCGTGTAGAGGGGGTGGGTGATGAGCGGAGTGTCACAGGGACTGGTAGAGCTGGGGCAGGGGAGGGGTGCTGAGCGAGAACGTCGGCCGTGGTGAAGGAGAGCGACGGACGTTTGGACGATTCAGCCGCGGTGCTGCCGAGATGCTCTGCCCAAAGAACGCACCACTGGACGCGCCGAGCCTGATGTCAGCCGACAACATCCCAGCCGGTGGTCGGCTGACATGAGGCTCAGTACGTTGGGCGTTGTCCGCGGAGAAGAACGCCGCACCGCATCGCTCGGTTTAAGGCAGCGGCTCTTAACCTTGAGTGCAGCCTTGCACCCCTTTGGTTCTCAATCGTAAAAAAATATATAAAATGTTAATACATACATAGGGTTTGATGAAACTACGTAAATTGTACTTGCGTGTCTGTGATTAATTTGTGTTTTCGATTATTTACCTTCAAAAAAAAATCTGGACACGTCTCGCACCCCCAGAAGGGGCATTTCGGCACCCCCAGTGGGTGCATGCACCCGAGGTTAAGAACCACTGGTTTAAGCAGAGAGAAGTTTGACTTTTATGTGAGATGTTTCACGTTAGAATACAGTGGGGGCCGAAGCAGTCAATTGCTGGAAAAGAGAAAAAAGGATTAAAAAAAAACATTTGTCATTCGTTGAGCCGTAACATCCGCTCGCAGATGCGCGTGGCGACCATGACTGGTCAAATGAGGCCAACAGCCCCACTCCCACGCCGTCTCATCACACAAACACACACGGACAGACAACGAGACCACGGAGCTGTAGCTCCATCCCTAAGTTGATGGCAATGCTTAGTTTTGTTAATTGTCAGTTATCGCTTGCGAGGAATGCGTAAACTTGAATGGCAGGAACAATGGGAACACAAAGACAATCTATAGGTGGAAAAATGTAAGATTCTGCTAGGGGCATCATTAATGAGACACCGATGCCAAGTATCAATTTGTAACCTGCAGAGTAAGGGATCGTAATTGTGTTAGATAATAGCCCGCTGAAGGAGATATCAAAGAACCGCTTCTGAAATTCCTTCAAGGGATTGTTTTTCTCATCTACACACTAGGGGGCGCACTTTCCAAATGTTCCGCTACAAATCAATGCTTTGTTAGATGGCAGTCAAACCAACAAATATAATTCCCAGAAATGTAAAAATTTAACGATTTGAGACGTTTTTTGTACAGTAGTTGCAGTTAAGGAGACTTGCAAACCGCCAAATAAATGCATTTAGGATGCAGTGAATTTGTTTTAAGTTGAAATGATCTACCAGCAAAAATAGTTTCCAATTCCATTCATAATCATGACACTACTATAATAACAACAGTGCGTAAAGCACAGCACACAAGACCAGAAACAGCAGGAGTGGCCGTTCGAGCGAACCAATTGCGATTTAAAAACCGGAATTCAAAAAAAACATTCCAAACGATTCCGAATAGAGACTGCAGTCATTTGTATTTGAACCAACCCAAGATCATTGTCAACGCGTGCGCTCACGACAACACCAACGCAACAAAAGTATGGGCCGTGACTCGCGCGCTCACGAACGCATCTCTGTTGTCGCTGCAGAAACCGTACGCCTGCCAGATCCCTGGCTGCAGCAAGCGCTACACGGACCCCAGCTCCCTGCGCAAGCACGTCAAGGCGCACTCCGCCAAGGAGCATCACACCCACAAAAAGGTAGCACCGCCACCCGCCACGGCAGCCTTCCTTCCACCCTCTATACCAGGGGTCGGCAACCAAAATAACAAGAAGAGCCATTTCTTTCCAATTCGGTACAAAATTCAGTATTTCAAGAGCCGCAATGCATCTGAGTACATACTGTACATACGTACATATCGTCAAGAAGCAGCCCGTAAAGAGCCGCATGCGGCTCCGGAGCCGTAGGTTGCCGACCCCTGCTCTATACCGAGCACTCGCCCTGCACTTCCCCCCCCGTCCCTTGGTTTTACGTTCGTAAGCGTGTGCACGAAGCAGGAACGCGTTTACAGGCCACACCGTAAAGATAGGAATTTCAAATAAGCTACAACCGATGTCAGGTGCTTGGTGGCGGGGTGGGGGGGATATAGTCAGATTATTATGTGGCCTAACCAAAAAAATATATGTACTGTATTGTGAATCAGCCAGTCCCAGTGGTTTGTCTTCAACAAACGTTGCTGCAAAACGCTGGTTCAGAGGACTCATTGTTTTTATAGAATTTTAAGTTAATATTTATATAGGAAATCAAACGGACTCTTGCCCATTAATTGTGCAGCAGCACTAGAAAGGAAGACGAGAATATACCTTTGTCATATCTAGAGACAAATGAAACAAAATGTCAAGGATGAATATTGATTAACCAGTTTGAAAATAAATTGTCTCATATTTCCCCCCCCCCCAAAAAAAAGAATGCCATATTTTTTAAGAGGACGTTAATTAATGATTGATCATTGATTATGATGATGAGTCAGTCTTGCTCCATATTGACTGGCTGTCAAAAACCTGCCATCAAACCGACTCACGGGAACATTATTTAATATCCAGTGTCACATTGTGCACAAAAGCCCCTTTGAGAGTAATACCTGGAGACATTAATCTCCAAGTCCCACCGGCTACTGGATTAAACTGTATTTGAGGGATTAAACAATCCCATGTTTCCACTTATTAACTTCATGCAACTATAATTTGCTCAAGCAGCACACACAAAACACCCTTTGGGGAAGTTTAAATAGTATTTACCGCACACTGTGGGCAAAACTAAAACGAGTCTAATGATGCAATATTTCTCTTTCGGTTGAAATATTTTTCATATTTTCCTGGCTTGTGGATTCCAGCGCTGCCAGCCTTCAGTGACACATGCCAAGCTAGACACAGACCCAGAAGCTGCTGCTCATGAGCAAATGCTTCCTGCTTACGACCGTAAATCCCCCCTCACTCCCTCAATCAAAACTGCTGGCTTGCTCGCCGCTGCTAGGGAAACGAGAGGGGATTTCAGTGAAATCTCCGTTAAAAAAAAGGCACTTAAAGTAATGCGAAAACCGTTCGTCAGCCAACACAACTACCCCATTTTCCTCTCCGATCTGTTGCTCGGCACGATGTCCGACGTTTCACTCCATACGTTGGGGAGCTCTTTCAGTCGCCTCTCTTTCCTGAACACGCTTTTTTTCCACAATCCTTAAGTTCGAGATCCTGAAAAAGCTCCCCACAGCACGTGGAGCGGAAAAACGTCGGACACCGTGGCAAACAACACCACCAGACAAACACATCGAAGAGCTGTGCAGTACACAACCCCTGAAATCCTACGCGGTAGTGTTACCCCGTTTTGCGTAATTGCGATAGGCGCAGGTGCGTGCGCTTATTCACCCGTGAATGATACGATGCCCCCCCCCGCCCGCCCCCCTTCGCCGGTAACATCGCATCTCCATGGACAGCGAGAGCTCTCTGTGGACTAGGCTTTATTTAGTACGGACCTCGGTGCATTGACCACAGCGCGCACGTCTTTTGTTTCCAATACTGTAATTTCAACATGCTGCGTCACATGTACCGCGCTGCAACATTGCGGTACGGCCGGTGCCTCCCGAATGAACCCCTGTGAAATAGAATGCTCCCGCTACGTGATGGTGACCGGGCTGGCTTGCAAAGATAAATATCCCCTCTTGTGTATGGGATTCTGCGAGAGAAAAAAGCAAAAACTCTCGTTCAGAACTCGGCCAAACCATCCGACGTAGAACCCTCATGCAGGAGACTACGGAGACTTTTGGTGAGGCTTTAGCGGACAAATGAGGAGCATTGTTGCTCAGAGCACATGGCTACTACGATGGGACCTTCACACAGCGTCCACCCCATAATAGCAGCAGCATCAATTGGATTTTCAGAGCATAATGTGCCACTGCACGTGGAGATATTGGACGGAAAGAGTGGAAAAATATCACACCATTCAAACAAGAAAATATGTCCTCGTGTCGATGACGGAGCTAGGACAAGCCCAGGAAGAGACTCTGCCCCACCGACAGAACCGCAATCAGCCTACGATCCACCGATCGCTTCAGAACTGGGCAGTTAATCCAGGACTTGACCATAAAATCCATGACCCCCCCCCACCTCCCCTCCCTACCCCCTCACCGTTTCAACCGTTTCCCATCCCGCCCGGCTTCCAGCTGCGGTCTGTGCTGGGGGACGAGCAGGAACCGCTGGGCGAGTGTCTGTCCGCGCAGGGGCTGCACCTGGGCATGGCGACATCGTCGGAGCGCTACGACGGAAGAGGGGTGGCACCGGGCGACTCGCACCACCTCAACCAGGGTGAGCGGAGTTGCACGCTGGGCAGCGAACTACTTAATTTTTTTTTATCTTTCTCGAATGTGGAACTTTTTTATTTTATTCGTGGGCAGCTGTGTGCATACGAGGTTGGAGTTGCGTGTTGTTTTGGAAGGGATATCATCTCTCGAACCGCTTTCGCACCGTACCTAGCCAACCGTGCTAAACGTATGTGCGGGGAAAGGACAACAAACTAAACACAAAAATAAGTTCCAAAGAAATTAGTTTTCAATCTCGATTTAAAAGTGCATAGCCCCAGTGGCTTCCTTTTAACACATTTCCCATGATACGAGTAGAGCGTTTAAGATCATACCACGGGGGGGGGGGGTTATATTGTTTTTATTTCACTAAGCATATATAGGGGTGGAATTGTTTTCACTCCTTAGTGCCAGTGCAATGGTATGCGAACCGCATTACGAATCTGATGACCTGAGTTCGATACCTGGCCATGGAAATATCAGCGTTGAATGAGATCTGAACCGGTCCCGGATCCCCCAGCTCCCTTCACCATCCCACACTGGCCAACACAACAACAACAAACGCCATTCACCACGAAGCCATGGTGACGTCACCACGGCACTCGTGCCATGCTAGGTGCACTTTGAAGCCACGTGAAGTGTCGAAGGCCCGCTGGCAGGAGGTCATGGAACAGACCCAGCAGGTGCCATGGGTTGACTAACTGAGATGACCAGTCACGTGTGGTCAAACAATCTTTACGACTGACACAGAAATGGATTGCTACGGGGATGTAAAGTACACACGCCTGTTTGTGTGCCATTCGTACGGCGAATAATGTTCTGGGAATTTGATAGGATGAATAAATATGTACGTACACGCCAATCCAGTGCCCCCCCAAGTGAGTCATTAAAGTTAATTGGTCATACTTCACCACGCTGGCGAGTGCAGGCTGAAGGCTGGGAGCATAGATGTTGAGGCACATAACTGAGTGGTAAAGAGTTCTCATTGAGTCCACACCATTTGAATGGGTATATCAAATGTTAACCTTTCATACCTGAGTCTTTCGGAGAAAAAAAACAAAAATAACAACCTGAGCTCTAAACATAACCCTGGCACATCATAATCTGCACTCAATTATTTCAAAATGGGACGAGCCGTTAATTGCGCGATTATACCCAATTAGGTCTCAACGGAACAATTTACCACACCTCGATCATTAGCGAAATAGGCTTCATTTGGCCGTTTGTTATAATAAATTAAAAAACACGTGACCGATATTGTTGCAGCTCTTAAAGCGGTCAAAATAAATGTATAATCAAAGGTAGGAGGTGCCATTATGGTATCAGCCGTGAGGAGGGCAGCAGGGAGTATTGGTGATTTCCCAAATGTCCATGGTGATTTCCAAAACGTTTAAGGTTTTTCATCGGAGTCTGTGATGATTACCGATCAATCACCTGAGGCCCGGCTCGTGATAAATAACCCTCTTTGTTGCGTTTGTGTTCTACTGACATGAATGTGGGCTTTGACTTCACCACACCGGCCAAAAAATAAACACAAACAGTAAATTATAAAATACGCTCGCAGCACATGCGGTTACAATAACAAAAGGAGGAACCATATCGTAAAACAAACCATGACAATTCTCGTTGTGATACGGTTAGCGGCAGATACATTAATCATCAAGCAAAAACAGAGCTACATTTTTAAAGAAAAATCTGGCTCCTGATGAACTGCACTGGCACTGAAACCGAAGGCCATGGTGGCAGATTTACTGCCTGGCCTCAACCACCACAGACATTGAACTCATAACCTCATGAGCTGACAGGCAATTTATAAATAGTATTTGCCCTAGGCTGCGATTCTACCAATTTCTACTCAATTCTTTGCAGGTGCTACAAATGCAAAAGGCATTTTTGCAGTAAGAACGAATTCGATTCGACCATAAAACATAGACACAGATGCCTACGTACAAAATATTATTTTTCGACGCTTGCATCTAACAAAAAAAAAGCCGGGCAAGAGGTTGACCTTGCAAAAAAAGAGGTGATTGGGTGCGAATGCGTGCCTAAAGGGAGATATTCTTTCAGATGTCTGCGTCAAAAAGGAGACATTTCAGACAAAGGCTGCAAGGCAGAATTATTCTAAACGGTTCAGATGTCCACATGGCAGTTGCCGCGGCTGCCCCCTCAACCCCCTCCCACATTTTATTCATCTAGATCCGCACTCACTCCCAAAACTGTCCTCCCAAAAAAACTGCGTGTGAAACTGTAATCCTTTTGCAAATCGAGACTTATTTGTATTTATAAACATGTAATTTCAGCCATTCTCAATCCACCAACAGATGAAGGAAAGTCTCCCCCACACCATGTCGGTCATGGGTATCTCTTTTTAAACTATACTTTACCATGCTGGTTAGTTTGAGTTATTGAAGGGGTGAGGTGGGAGGGGCAGTATGGCCAGACCGGTTCTCATATCATTTGCCATGGCTGAAGATTCCAACTCAGGTCGCCGGGTTGAAAGCACAATACGCCAGAGGCAGATACAAAAACGTAGCTTGCTATCGCCTCCTCTCGGGTTCGGCAGTTGCAGCGTACTACCCATTGCACCTCCGCTTGTACCCGGACGCGGCGTATAACCTGTGTCATGGAGAGTTATCGGTGATCTTCACTCTGCCGTCGGAATAATTTCACAATGTCGTCGCCAGCCGTGGCCCATCATCGGAGATGAGCGCTGCCCAATAGCCGTTGAAAGGTGGTGACATTATTTGAGCTGTAAAATATGAGCAGTGCTCACATTAAAAAGGAACACTTCCAACAAGAGGGTTGTGGAATTACGAGGAGGAATGGGAAGGGAAGAGGCCAGATGGGCAGCAAGGCGAGATGGATGGGGGGCGAATTAGCAGAGCTGTTAAAAATGCGGCGCATGTGGTTAGAAACTTGAAAGTTAACCCAACCCAGATTCGCGTGGGAGAAATTGATCCCGTTCAACATGCGGACGACGAAGACGACGCAGCGAAATGTGCCCATGCCTCTACGCGCGCTGGGTAATATCCTGGTTTTAAAGTAACGTCAGCATGTTGCCAATTGCGTTGCTTTGCCATTTTATTTTTTTAAATCATGTTGTGTTGCATTTGTCCTTCCCCAGAGGTGCGCCTGTAACATCTATCTTTGTTTTGTTTAAGTTTATAAAGATGTTTTTTTGTGTGTGTTATGTACAGTATCTCTTCTGCACTCGCACCACAGTACGCTCCACTGTCTCCCCACTGGGAAATCACGAGTGCTCTGTTGTGTTTGAGTACGCCGTATACATCTTTTTTTCTATTTTTGTAACCGCAAGGACTGGGGGCATTAAAAATATAGAACATGTGTAGGTTGTGTCTCCCAAAAATGCGGTGTTTTTTTTTTACATGTAATGCACAAATGACAAGATGAATTGCAGCCCATCATTCCGCGGGTCAGAGGGCACGATAGCAAAGTCATGCTCTAAATAACACAGACGTCTTTACAGCCAGAACAATTGCCGTCAGCCGCGAGCTAGCAAACGTTTCAAATCAGTCTTCTTTTCTCGTCGAGAAAGTAAAACGTTGCATGCCAAGAGCATTTAATCAGTTTTCTCTCAAATATGCGTTGAAATATCATTTATACGACTTAACTAATGTATCATGGATGGGTTGGGTCAACGGAGAGCTGACGTCAAGACAAATGTGAGCCCATCACGCGTCTGGCTGGCTGGCTTGGCTGAGTGGCTGTTAAATTGTCAGGCTAGCAATATTAATAGCCGTGTTAATCATCACCGGTGTCAGTGCTCCGAGCAAGCAGTGTGGGCCAGTCTCGTTGGTTAAGACTTCGATTACAGTGACGTTGATTACTGCGATTGGGCTTGAAACGAATTCTCGACCGCACGGAAAGCGAAGCAGATGAGAGGCGGGTGCGAGGAGGAGGAGGAGACCAATGCAGTGTATCAGCCACCTCTCACTCATTACACGAATCATTGAATATCTGATGTTCTACACAATCATTATCAAGAGCCTTGGTGCCTTCCAATGCAATGCAGCTCTCCAATAAACCATCGGCATTTCTAAATTCATAAAAAACTTGGCTGTGTCGGCGTTCTCTGGTCAGACACTGGTCGTGAGACAAGGCCATAAAGTATGGCTGTCTCTGGCGTAGGCCAATCAGTTGCAAAGACAATGCCATATATTATACTAGCTTTACTACCTGGCTTCGCCCGGGACTTTGATTCACCACGCCCGGCCGCCTTTGTCTCCCCAGTGGCGATATTGACACACCACACCACTTACTCGTTTGATGCTGAGTCGACCTAGGGAAGGCCCAGGACCGGTTAAAATAATCGTCACCGGTGGTGGCCGTGAGCAGGAATGAAACTCGGGTCGCCGGGTTTGTAGCGCAGCGCGCTAACCGCTACGCTACAATGCGTTACGCTTCCACATGCGCGGGTCACATGACAGATGTGACGTCACAGCTCACTTGCCGTGCAAAAAATCTATGCATTATTGAGCTCCCCCCCCCCCCCCCCAAAAAAGTGTACTTTTATCATTTTTGCATGGTGTACAGTCTGGAAAGTACCCACATGGCAAACTTGCAGTTTGTTGCATGTCGGAAAGTACACTAAACATTTTGAACGGACACACATTCACAACTTTGCCTTTTATATATATGGAGATTATCAGAGCGTGTGTGTTTGCATGTTCACCACAAACACGTGGCGTTAATGCAGACTTGATTCCCTTGCAAGAGGTTTCTATTTGGTGTGTGAATATCTTAACACCTGTTTTTGTTTCCAGAAAGGATAAAAAGCTCTTCTTATTTGTTCATACTTTGATACTGGCAGAAAAGGTCCGATGATATAAGCGGTTTTTTTATTTTATTACAATTGTAAATGTGGCCAAGGCCTGGATCAATGAGCCTCAAGCAATAATAATAATGGGTACATCCCAGGAATCCTACGCATGCTTTAATCCGGCTGTTATTGCATTTACGGTGTATATGAACACGGTATGTGTGTGTGTGTGTGCAATACGGTATACGTGTGTGTGCAATAAAAGCAGGAATATCAATGAAAAGTAACAAAAGTAACTAACACTAATAAGAATCTGCCTGGATGTTTCAATGTCATAACGTCCCACATGTTGTTTTCCGTTCTTGGAAGGCAAAGTGCATTCACGTCTGGAATTAATCTCTTGACTACCTATTTCCAACAACAGCAGCATGGTTGGCCTACATGAATCAACAAACATTGTTTCAAAGCACACGAAAAAACACTTAAAGCCATCAGCGCGACGCGTCATACGATATCTTCCGTGGCACCGCAAAAGCCAAGACACTTGCCGAATTCACGAATTTGTCGTTGCAACAAAAAAAACCCTCCCCAAGTTGATCTCCACTCCACGGCCGTACTGGAGGTGAGCAGCAGCATTGGGTTGGCCACACTGAGGTGTACGTGGGTGGTTGGCCACACTGTGGGGCACGTGCGTGCGTGTGTTCTCCACCGCTTTCAGATGCGCTTCCGCGGCCGTCTGGAACGTTCTTCCTTCCGATATTAGGAAGCCACTGGAGCTGTGCACTTTCAAATTACTCAGATTGAGAACCCATGTGTTTAGAACAACTTTTTTGTATTTAGTGGTGTTGTCCTTCTCGCCGCACCTCCGATTAGCGCGGTCGGCTACGTACGGTGCGAAAGAAGTTCAACATACGGTCCATACAAGGGCGTACGCATTGTTCGAGCCACGGCTTGCTGATCCTTTGTGTGTGTGATGGCGTTGGGCAGAGAAATAGTTTACAACAAAAGCCCCCCGCCAGCATTCCCATTCGCCACGACACGCGCGGTGCTCACTGCCTCCACGTCGTCGCGAAAGAATGGTGGGGCGATGACGAGTGGTGGGTGTTGTGGTGGGGGCGGGGAATTAATTGCAGTCTTGCCGGGTTCACTCGCCGATGATCACCTCTGGTGGTTGAATCAGCCGAATCCACCGTTTTATTCGGAGTCACGTTAAAGCCAATTCAATCACGAACTGCTAAGTTTCAAGGGTGGCCTTGTGAAATGGCACATTTTATACTGGTATCGTACCGTTTATTTATCTAGGAGAGCATCACTGACTCTCATGACTCTTCTTCAAGAGGATCCTGCACTGGGATATTTGTCCGATTTCATTGTAATGAGCGTTTGGCTTTACGTGGCAATACAACTGTGATACCGTACCAAATATCCATGCATAATACCGTCCAGGGGCGGGGTTGTGGGGAGGGAGACACACTGAGGTCCACACAGATGGGTTCATGAATTGCTGTGCAGTACTGCCATCTCCCTCTAGAGCTCCCTCTAGTGGAGGCCCTTCCGCCAGCAGTGGCTTGAGCAAGCAATTGCAGGGCTGCACCTTTACCCATTGCCCTGCGCGTTGTCTGACCGCTCGTTTCCCAGGAATGTTTGTGTCCAACATGAGCTCGGCGGTCACGGTCACGGGCGTCCATTCCGGGACACAGCCTCCAGCAGCAGTGCAGCAGCAACAGCAGCACCACCACATGCAGCAGCAGCAGCAGCAGCACCCGCAGGTGTCGGCACTGCACCCTCGAGATGAGCGGAGAGACAGGTGAGGGACTGCGGGAGGGAATGTTCGGCATCATCGGAATCTTTATTTAGACTGGAGGAATCCGGATGAGCTATGAAGCAGCTACGAAACAGATGGTCCGGTATGGGCGGGTCAGCAAGTCGCAACGGCAAATATTAATGTCCAGCAGCACATTATGATATTGATTAGATTTAAAAAAATATTCTTTCGAATGTTTTTTTGTGTTTAGTTTTGTTGTCCTTCCCCCGCACCTCCAATTATCACGGTCGGCTACGTACGGCGCGAAAGAAGTTCAACATACTGTACATATACAACACGGGCCTCGATTTTTGAACACGCCTTGAGACATTAGTGGAAGGCGCCATACAAATAAATGTATATTTTTTATTATTGCCAAGAGGCCATGCAGGCCAGACCCAGTGTGGGCCGCGAGGGCAAGTGAGCCAGCCAATGACCCAATAATTAGACATTTGTTTTAGCAGAGGTCATTATAAACAATAACTAAAATAGGATTTGGATAGCATCACAATGCAACTGAATCTCAAGGTGCTGCGTGGTATAGTGTGACGTGTTTCATGGGGGGGGGGGTGAAATGGAGAAATATGTTATTTTAAATAAATATATTGCTTTAGATGAAGGATAAATGTCTTGACATTGGAATTGAGTCTCCAGTAGTGTCACTGGAAGTCACTGCACTGCTAAATCATGCTATAGATACCCCATAAACAGGCCAATTAAAGTGAAAGTTTGTCATTTTAACATACATCCATGAATATTCAACGCAGTAAATTGAGCGACATCACGTGCATCCTTTTTCCAAAATGTCGCATTCTTACACCGCCTTTCTCCGTGCCACCCTGCCGCCAGATTTGCCCCACCCACGCCGTCTCCCCACCACATCAGCCCCGGCCGGGTACCAGCCGCTCCCCCGCAGATGCACCGGCGAACGCCCCATCAGGGCTTGCAGCCTCAGCAGCAACAGCACCAGCACCAGCCCCTGCAGCACCACCAGCACCACCAGCAACAGCACCACCAGCAGCAGCAGCAGCAGCCTCATCACCTGCCGCCCCTCGGTTCGCCCGACTTTACGGGCATCTCGGCTGCAGGCCACACTCACAAGGGCTACGCCAACACGACGCCTCCGTGCCATCCGCCCAGCACCTCCTCACCGGTCACGTCCCACTTGCACGGTGCGCCCACGAGCGCTCGCTCGCTCTCTGGCTCGCTAGCTCGCTCCGCGCTCTCTCTCTCTCTCTCTGGCTCGCTCGCTCACTCCGCGCTCTCTCTCTGGCTCACTCGCTCACTCCGTGCTCTCTCTCTCTGGCTCACTCGCTCCGTGCTCTCTCTCTCTCTGGCTCACTCGCTCTGCTCTGCTCTCTCTCTGGCTCACTCGCTCCGTGCTCTCTCTCTCTCTGGCTCACTCGCTCCGTGCTCTCTCTCTCTCTGGCTCACTCGCTCTGCTCTGCTCTCTCTCTGGCTCACTCGCTCCGTGCTCTCTCTCTCTCTGGCTCACTCGCTCCGTGCTCTCTCTCTCTCTGACTCACTCGCTCCGTGCTCTCTCTCTCTCTGGCTCACTCGCTCACTCCGCGCTCTCTCTCTCTCTCTCTGGCTCGCTCACTCCGTGCTCTCTCTCTCTCTGACTCGCTCACTCCGCGCTCTCTCTCTCTCTCTCTGGCTCGCTCGCTCCGTGCTCTCTCTCTCTCTGGCTCACTCGCTCACTCCGCGCTCTCTCTCTCTCTCTCTGGCTCACTCGCTCTGCTCTGCTCTCTCTCTCTGGCTCACTCGCTCCGCGCTCTCTCTCTCTCTCTGGCGCGCGCTCGTTCAACGATTTCAAGTGCTGCCGTCGAGAGGACGGCGCGGAGTGGGGGTGGCGGGGGGTGGCTGCTGATAATTAAATAATAAACAAACTCGTTATGAGGGGGCCGAGGCCACCACTATTACCACCACCAGAGCATGGCGGCCAAACACGCAAAAGATATTGACAAGTGTAATTGTGATCAAACTAAATAGTTTTGGGCAACACGTTTTTGTTTGTTTGTTATCTTTGTTGCTTTGCACTGGGACCTGATGGCCAGACGAATCATTCTGCGAGACCGAGTCCTCAACGTGTGTGGAGGAGTCAATCAATCTTTATTTTTAAATCCTTTATATTAAGTTCGCTTGCTTGCTTGCGTGCTTGCGTGCTTGCTTGCTTGCGCGCTTACGACCGTGCAAATATTTCGGTAGTTTTTTAACCCACTTCCCGTGATCCAATCGAGCTGACATTTTCCACACAGACTCGTTGTGCGTGACAATTAATTTTCGTGAAAAAAAGTTTCCAAAATTTTACACTGTTTAGGGAAAAATTGTTTTAATATTTAATTACCAATTGCTTAATGCTGGAGACAATCATCTGACCCATAGGTGGCAGCCATCTCAAGCCAGAGGACGAGAGGACTCTAGCCGCCACGCATATAAAGGATTTAGAGTGAAAAACTTTGTTTTTACGGGTTAATTTTTTACGTTTCAATATCGCCCTCCGTAAAGTGGGCGTGAGTACACATTGCAGCGGGAACGGTACCGGTAGGGCACGGAGCAACAAGAATGACAAACGAAACCATCACGACCCCAGCGCCTAACAACGACCGGGCAGAGCAAAATTGCAACAGCGAGCTGAACGAATAGCATAAGAAAAGTAAGTGGTAGATAAAATAAACAATAAGTTAAGGCAACAGGAGTTGGTTGTTTTTCCCCTTCTCACAAGGAATCATTGAGTCAAGTTCATGGGAACAGTCACCATGAGAGCGGAGATAATAAAGCGATAGGGAGGTGAACAAGCGAAGCTATCCACTCGTCTTGTCACGGTGGACACAAAGTAAAAAAATCGTCGAGCGCCGTTCTCGCTGCCAACCCTTGGCACTGTCGCGTCACTCGAATGAAGCAACGACGAGCAATGACGATCGCTGAGACGACACCCTTGGACTTGTGCCCCGACTTCCATTAAAGCAGATCGCCGCCCCCAAGTCTTAGAAGCGCGATGTGATTCCCGGCTGAACGTTTCCTGCCCCGGCGCGTCACTCCCCTAACCCATCACCATCGCTCATCCCCAGCGCCCGAGTAGCGTCATCCGTAATCTGCGCGGGGCACTTCCCCGTGTCTCGCTCGCACGCTGCAAACGACGACGACGACGACGAGCCTGTAGCTGCGTTAAATAAATAACGTCCGATTTCAGCGAAAATTATTGCCAGGAGGGGCGTGATCATTTAACTTGCAGATTATTTCTAGACACGGGTGTTTATATATTACGTGATATACATTTTTTTTAATAGCATGTCTTCAAGCCAGGTTCCTTGATGTGGACGTCTTTTGCTATCGCCTCGGCCACTCTGGAGAGCGTTGGCGCCCACATGTGAACAACGTCAAGAAATATTGGCAAGCGGAGTTAATAAAATAATGAAAACAGGTTCCGTCAAGCTTGCAGGCGAAATGTATTTCGGCTGAGCGATAATATCTCAAGTCATGGGTCATGCACAATAAATTGATCAGTCAGCTCTGACAGCTCGAGCAAACTTAAAAAAGTTTTCTCTCTGCCACGGCCAAAAGACCGTGGCTGGATTTGTGTATCTGTGTGATTAAGACATAATTAAATTCCTGCACACTGCCCGAGACTTAAAGCCCACAGCAATTGCTTCATCGCTGACGTCAGTCAAGTCTGCAGTCGAAATATAATCTTTTAAAAAGCGTTTTAAAGGGCGCGCATGCGATTCGTGCCACGAACGATTCCAAGTGTCCCTGCGACAGCATTCCTGCGTGCGATCCGAGATGCCCTTGGCATGTTCCACGTTTAACTGCCAGCTTTGTTGTTGTTGCTGCTACTGCTGTTAAACGATGAAACACAATCGGCTTCACGTGGGACAATAAAAGTCGTAGCAGCACCTGTGATTCGCGCTCATTTACTAGCACGGTTATTCCACGGAGGAGGCGCATGTATTTTTTTAGACCGTCGTCACTGTGTGGGCCAGCGCTCAGTGGGTTCAGTAATATCAGAAGTTGAGCGCCGCATTATCGTCGCATCGCTCGCATGTTCGGTCGTCAAGTCTCCAATTAGGTCAGGATGAGTTTAGATAAATTACCCGACACACGGGGGGGGGGGGGGGGCGACAGCCAATTCGGTTGAAGGGATGTGTATGTATGTTGAACTTGTTTCGCACCGTACGTAGCCAGCCGTGCTAATCGGAGGTGCGGGGGGGGGAAGGACAACAAACTAAACGCAAAAAGCAGTTCTCAAGAAATGCATTTTCAATCGAGAGAAATTAGTTTTCAATCTAGGCTGTGTGTCATGCTTAACACTGCAATGGATACCGCCCATCGATATTTGACATACAACATCTTCTTACAGCGGTTTGGACAATTCGCTGCTGTAAAGACGGCCTCCCCATGCCGCCTTTGTCAAGAAGGTCGTGGAATTTGATGGCAGTGGCTTCTTGGTCAACATTTGCACCACGAGACGATGCACACGCAGCCCACGTGGCTTCTCTGGAGAAGTCATCTGGTGGCGCGCAGCACTGGTGCATCATCATTATCACCATCGTCGTAACAATCGATCACAATTCATCATCACTGCCCGTTGCCTTCAGCTTACAATATTCAACCCACCTGCGTGCATCACCTGAGACTGGAAAAAAACCCACGGCACGGTTTGTTGCTTCACCAACCTGGAGCTCTGAGAATCTACGGACCTTTGTCCCTGGCCGATATTTTTGTTTGCCTAAAACGTGTCCGTATTATAATTGGTTTTTTACCCTTCTATCTGGCAACACAACTGACACCTTTTTTTTTAAAAGGAGTCATGTTTGCATATACCACAATACCTGCAGTCATAATGCAAACAAAAAACATAACTCTGATAATGTATGCACTGTCCTTGAAGTTAATTGGTCCAGACCCGAGACAGCTTTCCTTAGAGCCTAGTCTCACATGGGTTGGGCCAGATGACGCCAAAAGACCAGATGGACCAATCATCTTCAAGGACAGTGCATAACATTATCAGAGTTATGTTTTTTGTTTGCATTATGACTGCAGGTATTGTGGTCTATGCAAACATGACTCCTTGTAAAAAAGGTGACAGTTTTGTTGCCAGATAGAAGGGTAAAAAAACAATTATCATATTTTTTACTGGCAAATGATGTTCCAAACGTGTCCGTATTGTTGCAATGGTTGGAGCCGCGTGTGTATGTGCCCGTGACCCCCGGTATAAAACACACACATATATATCTCGCTCTCTCTTCTTTGCTGCTGTTGTCTCCGTCCAGGTTACGGAGGCAACATCTACTCGATGTCGTCCACGCACGGCCTCGCCGAGTCGTTCCAACGCGTGAGCCCGTGCAGCCTCTCCTACGACGAGCTGCCACCCGGTGGCCTCGCGGGAGGGTTCGATGTCTTCCAGCGAACCCTGTCGGCCCACGCAGGTGACCCAGCTCGTGGCCCCGCGTGGAGCTTCGAATTGTCTCGCGAGAATCCACGCTCAGTTTGGGCACCATTTCTCCTGAATAGTGTTCTGGCTAAGTTGTTCATGTCATCTACATCAGCGTTGTAATCAGCAACAGGAGCCTGATTATTCTTTTTCTACCCATTGCTGGGTAGAGACCTCCCCAGAACCAATGACGAAAACTTTGTACTGGTAGGAACCGCCAGGTTACACCAGCCCACAGGGGATTATTGTGTCCGTCCGTCGTGCATCAAAAAATGGGAGGTGTGGGGCTGGGTGAAGAGGGAAGGGTGGGGAGGGGCTGGGTGGGGAGGGAGGGGCTGGGTGGGGAGGGGAGGGTGGGGAGGGGCTGGGTGGGGAGGGTGGGGCTGGGTGGGGGTGTGAGGGGTGGGGCTGGGTGGGGCGGGGCTGGTCACCCCGTGGTGCCCTTATAAAACTCAACGTTTAACCTTCTCACGCCGGCTTGTGCCCGCCCTCACAGTCGGGCATATTTGCGGAATACACCACGCCGCCATTGACCCTGGCCATTGACCGAGCAACCCAACGTTCCTACCGGCTCCCTCTGCAGGAATGTGTTTAATTTTGGGCTCTGAAATCTTAAATCTTGACTTAAAGCTTTCGTCACTGCAGGAATTCATATTATTTTGGGTCTTTCGGTAAAGTCACGTAGATGGTTCAAAGAAAACAAAACGTCGTAGTCTTATTTTATTTTCTTTGAACCATCTACGTGACGTGTCTCTGAAATCTTCGTTGCGGATTCACATCAATTTTGGAGGGTCCCAGTGACGAGCTTTCATTGCTTTGCGCGGCACTCTCAGCAGTATGTCCTCCTTCCCTTATATCGACTTTTGTTTTCTGTGGGAGGTCGTTCAATCTCCTCTGCTGTCCTTAGGTCTGGAACGGATTCCCCCCATCCATCCGTGCTGTCGACTCCCTGCTTAAGTCCAGGCTCATGACCTTCCCGTTTACTTTGGCTCACTGCTGACTGCCTCTCTCCATAAAATAAATATTCCCACCGTTTCTGTGCAGCGTCTTGGGCTGCCCATCGCATGTTCGGTGCTACACGAACCCACGTTTTATTGTATCGTGATCGTATCGCTCGCAACAAATTATCAGGCTGACATTCCTCGGCTGTGGCGTTATCAGGTATCGGCCGCAAAAAAGCAAAAATCGTGCACGAACGGAACGTATCAAAGATCTGCGCAGCTCAAGACCGAAATATTCCCACTCGCGGGGTAATTCTGAGAATAACAAAACCGTGAGCTAATAACCAATTACAGTGCCACTCCGAGAACCACCAAATCCACGCACGCCGTGAGAAAACTAATGCGGTCGCTGTGCGCGAGCCGGCTGGCCCCTGGCCTGCGCACACACACACACGCACACACACACGCACACACACGCACACACACACACGCACGCGCACACACACACACGCACACACGCGCACACACGCGCATACACGCGCACACACGCACGCACACACGCACACACACACGCACACGCGCACACACGAACACACACACGCACACACACACACACGCACACACACGCACGCACACACGCACGCACACACACACACGCGCACACGCACACACGCACACACGCACACACACATGCACGCACACACACGCACACACACACACGCGCACACCCACACACGCACACACACACACGCACACACGCACACACACGCGCACACACGCACGCACACACAAACACGCACACACAAACACGCACACACACGCACGAGCCGCCGGTGCCAGCACGGCCGCCCATTGCTGGGCTCGTCCCAGCTGCAGTCGGGGCTCGGGGCAAGTGGGAAACCTGGCACGGTGCCGGCCGTAATGCAGCGCAGCGAGTCCGACACGAACAATCCCTCCTCGCTCCACGGGTGCTGCTAGCCCAGTATGCAGGCGGGAGGAGGTGGAGGAGGGGGTGGCAGAGGGGTGGGGGAGGGATAAGGGGAGGGGAAGAGGGGGGTGGGAGGGGGAGGGAGCCGTCCAAGACAATAAACGTGGTGAATGGGAATCGCTTTAAAGGGTTCCCCGGCCGCCCGAGTGGATCTCGCTCAGCGCGCGCGGCCCGGAACAAGTTAACGCGACGACAGAAGGAAGGAGGAGGAGGAGTGAGAAGTGATCGTCCGCGGTGCTCGCAGCCGAGGCTTCGCGCTCACCGAACGGGTCTCACCTGCGGGGAGGGGTGGGTTTGAACTCACCTTGTTCTCATTACATCCCATCGGGGGGGGCTCCGGTCGGAGCGAAACACGGAGCCCCGTTCACGTGCATCCTTTTAGCGGCTACTTCCGCCGTTTGCGGGGTACCAGCCAGGGCCCCGAGCAAGACATCTGTTCGTCGGCGAGCGGGAGCCAAAAAGGGTTCGATCAGATGCAGATCCGACGGTCAATAAAGCGTAGCTTGAACGCCGCCGTAAATTGCCACGGTGCGAAATTTCGTCTGCTGCCGCGGTGCGATTTTGTGCAAGCGCTGCAGTTGAGCTTAATGGCAGCGGTAACCTGTAACCGGTTCCAGGGCCCTCTCCCCACTTCGACATTTCCAATGCCTTTCTGAATCCTGGCCTCTAAGATTAAGGGTGGAAATGTATTGCAATTTTTTTTTTACAGATCCTCTATGATTAGAGGCAGCCTCGGGCCATTTTGATGAACTGGAGAAGTCATCAACTTTAAATATAGCCCTGCCTATTACGAATAACACGCTAAAATATACACACCATCAACATGCTCGTCGAGTAGCCATGTCGCGGTTCCACGTACGTGGACGCGTGGTTTGTATGAACATTGCACACTGCTGGGTCATGTGATGAAACGTGTAAAGTTACCCGAGCGATCCCCGATAACCGCGCGCTCTGTATTCGTGCGTCGTGCATTCTGCAGGCTACGATCTCTCCTCTGGCATGGCAGGGGTCTTTGCCGAATCGGTGAGGTCAGGCGGGATGGACGAAATGTCGAGCTTCCTGCACATCACCGCCATGGATCGCTGTCCAAGCCAGATGTCCTCCATCTACACGGAGGGCTGATGTCCTCCATCTACACGGAGGGCTGATGTTCTCCATCTGCGCAATCCGCAGAGAGGAGACCACACCGCATTTGTCGCCGTCGCTGCGCCAGAAGAAAACAACCGCTGGGCCAAGAAGGCCCGCCATGCCCACGCGCCCCCCAAAGTTAAACAAAAGATTGCGTAGGAACGCACACACGCACACACGCACACACACGCACACACGTACGCACACACACACATGCGCACACACGAAGGAAACATCTCAGTAGAGAACGTGGACGGGACTTCACTATGAATTCCGACTGCGCGAGTGAGTTCTGTGAGTCAGCAGCCTGAATAGACGAGGGTGATGGGTAAGCCAAGGCACAAAAATATAAATCTTGTGGCGCTCACTGAGATGTGGGCACGGCACATTGGAGACGTCCGTGTCCTAATGCGACAGACCTTCAAGGGGTCCGACGTGCACAACAATTCCCAGGCACGTTTTTTTTGCAATGTGTCTCTCTGGTCTCCCTACATATATAAATATATTTTAAAAACCAATAATGTATAACTCACAATTTATGTGTTCCTGGACAATGCTATTGGACGATACAACACTTCTCTATGGCTCCCCAGTCGCCCCAACATTCAACAAAATAAAAGTAACGTAGAGTTCTCGGTCGGACAACTCTAAAATGCCTTCTGTAGTATTGAGCTCCCGGAGAGTACAAATATATATAAATATATATATATACACACAAAGGTTCTGTTGGCGTCTTCAGCCAGACGCGCAGTGGGTGGATTAGGTGAGGATTGCGCGCGCCCTACGATCTCCGGCGGCGGTTGTTCCCCTTGCAGCAGTCTGGCGCGACAACATCCCGCTACAATACTCGACCCATCCTGGGCGACGTGGGCGCACTCCGGCCGAACGGTTTGACTCCAATCCCGCGGCCCGAAAAACCATAGTGGCTGAGGTGGGGGCGCTGAGAGGTGGTGAGAGGTGGGAGCTGAGCGGTGGGTGTTGAGAAGTGGGTGGTGAGCAGTGAGAAGTGAGCGGTAAGAGGTGGGGGAGGGGTGGTGAGTGGTGAGCAGTGAAAGGTGGGTGGTGAGAGATGGAGGGGCGGTGAGGCAGTGAACGGGACATCTCATCCAGGACGTGTGGTTTATTACAGAATTTGACAGATGGACAGAGAGGTCCTTCCACACCGAGAGCTGGGAATAACAAGCTCAGATCACGGCCGCTACCCCGAGGGCTGACCACAGGTGCCGTGCCGAGACAACACCCCCCATCACCCCCCATCACCCCCCCAACCCACCAACCCCCTCTTTAGAACTGCCTCAACACGGGGCAGTGGGAATCAATGCACGCAATCGGCCCGCTGGGAGAGAGAGAGAGGGCGGCACCAGGCGATTTTTCTCAGATGGTTTCAATTGTTCACCACTTGTGTATTCAATTAAAGCTCATCCACTCTTGCCAGATCTTAATAAATGCACGAGGAGAACTCAATATTGCATTATGTATATTATACGCTTTTGAGGTTTTTGATGTAGATTGCGTAATGGTGCCTTAATTGCACTATACATTTCAGAATCAACATTGCAGTGTATAAATTATTATTATTATTTTAAACGTTTAGATGAATTCAAAACACAATTTATTGTAATGGCGACTTTTAAGCTGTCTTGCCAATGTAACTAAATGAAGCAATATACGTTGAGGCCTGGCGCGCACGTTAATCACATGATAGGGTGACATTTGGTAGACCCAATTTAAATGGCATCGAAGCCCTATTATTACGGACTCCAATCCCACTCACAACAAGGCTTTTTTATGCGTTGTAACAGTGGTCAAACACTGTTAAATAAGGGTTCTCTGTATGGAAACGCCGCCCAAGAAGCACAGTAATGATGGTAATAATAGCAATATTACAGGCTTTAGTCAACTACGTACTGTGCGAAAAATCTTCAACATATGTACGTACAAGCCACTGCTGGTTAGAGACCTCCACAGGCTGCCTCAGTCACGGGGATGTTTTGATTACGCTTCCCCACGCCGGTCAGTACAAAGGGCCGGCGAAGGGTTAGAGCCCAGGACCCGTCGAGATTTAGTGGTGGCCGTGATTCGAACGCCACGTGCCCGGTTCGTAGAGCGAAGCGTCAACCGCTGCACCGCCACTCCTCCCAGTAGCGAATGTAATCGATGCCACGTAACAAACAAACAAATTCACCGTTGAACGATACACAAACCTCGCACGGTACGACCCTAAGCACAGGCTGCACATTTCAGCCGAGTAAGGTGGGTTGCAACTGAACATGTTACGAAGAAACGTCAAGGTGCCTTTTCTGGTGTAATGGATATTTGGCGGTGTTCGTCTGAGTCAAAGGCGATAGTGGAACTCTGACATTCCTATTGCGGGAACGGTCTGATGTCCCTCGCAAAACCACTGCAAACTGGTACCTATGTTATCCGCCTGGATGGCATGGCAGGCCGAGTTGAAGGCTGACCAGGATCTAAACTCACGACCCTGATGGGTGCCACCATGCCAGTTTCCGGAAGGAAAAAAAAACGGTCTTTGTCTGAAATAGCGTAATGCATCAATCAGATCAAATAAATGCAGCTCCCTTCATGGTTATGTGAGCGCTGATGTGAAACCTTTCCGGGGTAGGTTCTAACAAGAACAATATATTCATATTTTAAAGTATGTATATTTAATTTATGTTTTTATAAAATTTTATATTTTGGATACATGCGTTAAGATTAAAACTTAATAAACTATACGACAATGCAATAGATTGTTTTTTTGGGTGGGTGCCTCTTTAAAAGCGTAAAAAGATCGTCACGTCTACCACATTGTTCAGTTCAGTCAATGCCAAGGCCTTTAAATGTAAAAAATATGTATACGCTTGTAAATGATCTATTATGTATTACCATTACATTTATATTGTTACTTACTGTAACGTTGTTATGATTTGCAATATATTCTGTCTGATGTTAGGAGGAATATTGTTTGTTGATGGATGCCCCAACATTTTTTTTAAATTGCTTGTTTCAAGAGTGGCACTGGCACACGAGATGCCGATGCCATTTCAGCTCGCCACGTGACAGCGAGCAGGGCTGAGGGCCCACGACGCCTGTTTCCAATTACAACAAAACGGCACTAAACGAAAGTTTGGAAATAAATAAATGCCACGTTACAACTTAACCCTTTCCCGCACCACACACACACACAGACAACTCCTTTAAAATGTCTCATTTGAATACCCACGTGTCTTATAATGAGCAATTGTGCCTTTTGGCATTCACTATTTATCTTTATTAGTTTTTTTAAGCCTGGTTGTTACAATGAAAGTGTATCGTATTTTTATACTGTTTATAAATTGAATCATTGTGATCCATAAAAAAAACAGACCCCGATTTTTTCACGTCAATGGCACTCTTTGTAAACTATTAGAAACAGCAGATGACTCTTTTTACCTTTTCCGCAAAAAAACAAAACCGAGACACAACCTGGTGCAGCGTTATAGGGTGTGTGTGTGTACCTGATGCGATGTGTAAACATCGCCACTAGGGAGACAAAGGCGGCCGGCCTTAATAGGTGCTCGCTAACAGCACTTGCCCCAACAGTCTGTGAAGGCTACACGGGGGCAATCTTTGTCTTTGTATAGCTAAACCGTTGTCCTGAGAAATGTGTTTAACCCCGCTCATTCATTTAGGCCGTTACAAGTCTCGTTAACATTTTAACGCTGTCCATATTTTATTCCTAGGTCGCAATGCTGTGGGTAAACGCACTTTAATTTGCATTCGTATTCCGATTGGTTTCTACTCCCTCATGAACAATGAACACGGGTTGCTTGGGTGGTACGGGATGGGGCTCTGTGCCTAGGGTCGCGCTCATTACACAAAAAGTGCTTGCCACAATTGACTCGCTGATCTCGTCAAAGGAGCACAAAACCATCACGCGAACTGCGGACATCCTCGTCGCGGCTTTCGGCTGAACCATCGAACAAAGACGGCGCTCACCGCATCGCGCGGCGCTTTCAGACGCGCTTCTGCGGCCGTCTGGAACGCTCTTCCTTCCCGATATTAGGAAGCTGCTGGGGCTATGCACTTTTAAATCACCTGGATTGACAAACTCATTTCTTTAGAACTGCATTTTGTGTTTGTCTTGTTGTCCTCCTCCCGTGCCTCCGATTAGCACGGTTGGCTACGTACGGTGCGAAAGAAGTTCAACACGCAGTACACATAAACACGCTGTGATGAACCCATTGGGAGAATCCCTTGCAGGAAACGACGCACACCACGGGTCGAGCCTCAACCGCGGTTACCGCTTGTCCCGCGCCCGGCGTTTCGAATGAACATGCACATTCCTCCAACGCGTGTCGATCCGTTTCTTGTATTTATATCGTGAACAAATTGGTTCTTTAAAAAAAAAAAACTTTTTTTTTGAAAGCCGTTTGCAATTTTTGTCTCACCGGGTATTCCGTGACTGTTTTCTTTTTGTAATTTACTGTAACTTGCTAATTGGAGTAACGTAACGTTTTGTATTTGCTTTTTATACGGTCATCATAGATGTTTAATGGTGAATTGTTCACGGCCAAAGGCTCCATAACAGCTGTTTTTAACAAGTCTTGTGTGTGTGTGTGTATGTGTGCGTAAACACGTGTGCCCCAGACATTTCTTTAAGTTGCACATTCAAATGTCAAAAAAATAAATAAAAGCTATCTTTAAAAGCTAACACGTGTGTGCGTCAGCCCCTTTATGCCGGATACTCCTAAACGCTCATACGCTGAAGCACGGCACTTGCCGACTAACCCACGCTTAGCGTTTGTCTTCAACATTTCTACGCAAAGCTTCCTTATTTGTAAGTTGCCATCGCCGTTGCGTGACTCCGTGAATTGGGGTTGAGCACGGTCATAGTTGGCGGATAGCTCAGATTGTTGGTCGTTAGAGCTGAGCTGTTCCTGTAAAATGTGGAACAGGTGGAGGGGGTGCACGAGACGCGCGCCGATGTCGTGATGGTGGGCCGCTCTGCTTACATCGGGCTGTTCTAATCTGTGCGCAGGTGAAACGTGATGCAGCAACCAGTCGCATGCCTAAGAATGAGTTATCTGATTCAAAGCAGCAATATACACGTATCAACATTCATTCTCTATCGACTGTTGGATGAAGGGCCTCTTGATCATCATCATCACCACAATTATCATAAGTTGTCTACCCACTGTTGGATGAAGGCCTCCCCGTGCCATCCCTCCTGGTCCTGCGGTGCCACAATCCGTCTCACTCCCATCGTCCTCTTGGGTGCTTTCTCTCTTTTCCTTTGGTTGCAATTTCATCCGTCTTGTCAATCAGCCATCACCCCCTCGAGCGATGCGTCCTAACCAAACCTCCTTACGTTTCTCAGCAGTCAATATGAATATATATATACACAATGACCTTTGAGATTCTACCGATTAAATAAAACCATTTTATCCAGCTAGGCATTCAAGCCAACGCCAGCTGCCCCGGGTCGTCCCGTGAGTGACCAACGCACCTACACCGAGGCACAGGATTTGGAAGAATTGACCACAGAAGCCCCTCCAAACACTCAGCATTGAACTTTGCCATAGGCGGGTGGCGACTGCCACTTCAGGGCAGGTGCGCGGTGCCCAGGCATCGCAGCACCAAATGCGACAACGATCCGACTAACGAGCTCGTGCGTTATTGGATGACGATGGACTGCCTAGGCAGTGGTCGATGTGAAGGGATTGGCCTGTGTGGGGACGAGGGGGGGGGGGAGTGCGGCCAGAGGTGGGGGCCACCAGAACGCAAGCCAATTTTTTTTCACAGTTATTGTGCTCGGCAATTTTTTTTTGCAATTCCCATTTTGCCTGCCAATTTTCGCGTTTTTAACAGCCCACTGGTCCAGAACAAAAGACAGTCCTTTGAGCCCAGCCACTCGCAAACAGAGCGCATTTGTCTGAGGGTGAAGCAAATAAGGACTTAACGCATTCTTCAGGACGGACTCATTATAAGCGTCGCCCGTTAAGCCAAAACAGGAATTTTCAGCATTCACGAGCGCGCTTTTAATCTTCCATATTACCTCTTTCACTGGCGGTGCATTACCAGGGTGCCCTCCTCGGGCCGTGCGTGTACGCCAGCCGGGAAATTTTGTGCGATCCCGGGTAGCTCGGTAATCGGCTGCGTGTGCTAAAATCTTTGCACACGAAACCCTGCGGGCATTAATTGCCTGACACCTTCGTGGTTATTTAAAGCCACTCCCGATCTAAATGCCTACGGCCCCGCATTGAACGTAAGCGTGCGTACCGATTGCATCTTGTCGTTATGCAGCGCGAATAGATGGATTGGAAACAATAGAATATAATACGATGGTCTTCACTTGTAGGAGTTTAATTAGGGCATTCAAGTTGGGAATGAATGATGGATGAATGGGTTGTCGGGTTGTACCGCGCGCTGGGTGCTACAGTCCCTGAAGAAGCTGGCAGCAGTGAGGCGAAACGTTGGACATCACCGAAGATGCTCCCAGCACGTTGGAGTGAAACGTCGCGCATACCGAAACACATTTTTTGGAGAGAGAGAAAAAAATGCAAAAACACATCGGAGAGCTATTCAGCAGAACAGAAAACACCGACGCAGTACTAAATCCAATACAAGATCTTGACAAATAAGTGTCTGGTGAATGCAACTCTCTGCTTCATGGGGCTACCCCGCGCTGTCAATTTTCGAGCTGACTATGATTTATCCAGGCGAGAAATCAGGAGACCAGGATGAGTCTCAGCAGTCAACATGCATATATACACAATAACTGTTTAAATTACACCGATTAATTTAAACCATTTTATCCAACTAGGCATTCGAGCCTACGCCAGCTGTTTATCCGATATGATAGAAAATCGAGTACCGTGTTCAGCTGCCAGGTAAGACGGCCCTGGCCACGCAGAAACAGGTGAACCGAGTGTCACGTTTAAGAGCACGTGTCAATTCACTTCGGCGCCTACCCATGACAGCCAACAGACGGACTCGATCATCATTCACAAGCGAAGCAATTGTGTGCATTCCGCACTTCCTCGAACAGCACGGTTGGCTACGTACGGTGCGAAAGAAGTTCAACGTACGTAAGTAAATACGAGCAGTCAGTTTTAATGGTTTGCACAATAACAGTGCTGGATTGGGCGGCGTAATTACTGCCCTGTCTCATTAGGAGAGCGAATCGGATTACGATGGCGACTTCATACCGTTGCCAATCACAAAAATCCACCGCGAACCACAAAACCGCATCTTAATCCACTTTTGTTCATTATAAGGTAGGCCCTAGATTGGTCATACGCTGTGAAATAACCTCACAATCATCAGCCGTGATCAATACACTGCTGGATGAAGACCTCCCCGAGCCACCGCCTTCTCTCTCAATCACTCGGAAGTAATAATGAATCCACCTCGCACCCGCGCATCAGCCGATTTCATCACAACCTCACCGACAACGCATTTAATGAAATCCAAACTGCAAGACCATGTACGAATGCGGTGTCATTGGGCTCCCTATGTCATCTTGCCGACGATGCTGGGCAGTGTTGGTGCTGGCGCTGGGCAAAAGCAATCTGAAGCAAAATCTTAGGGCCCTAAGCAACCAAATTCTTGCAACATATGGATGCACCGAATATCAGTTCGAATTCAGATCCTGATGAACACAAAAAGGCATGCAATATCGATGTAAAGCTTTCGTGACTGCAGGGATTCATCTTCTTGGTTCTTTCGGTAAAGTCACGTAGAATGGAAATAATAAAATAATAAAAATAAAACATAACAAAATAATTCTCACGACGTTTCGGCCACAACGCAAGCAGCCGTCCTCAGGCTGCTTGCGTTGTGGCCGAAACGTCGTGAGAATTATTTTATAATGTTTTATTTTTATTATTTTATTATTTCCATTCTACGTGACTTTACCGAAAGAACCAAGAAGATGCATGCAATATCGTCTGCATCTCTCATCCGACGACAACTGCCTCTTGTCCACGTATCTCTCATTTCACTACACATCTATATTTGTATTCTATCATCTTACCACACCTCCGTCGTGTGTCCACATTTCTCTCATCTCGCTACATCTCCATCTCTGAATATCTCTTTTGTCACCTCTCAAGGATTCATCTTCTTGGTTCTTTCGGTAAAGTCTGAAAGAACCAAGAAGATGAATCCCTGCAGTCACGAAAGCTTTAAATCGAAACCTTCTGCTTGTTTGTGTGCACCGTACGTTGAACTTCTTTCGCACCGTACGTAGCCAACCGTGATAATCGGAGATGCTTCGGGGCCCCCAAAATGTAAGCCAGCACCACCGCTGCGGCTGGGCGCACGGAAATGCTGTTGCTACGCAGCGCAGTGCGTGAACATTTACAATTCATCCCTCTCGCGGTGCTCTGTGTTTTTTTTTACAGGTGTAAGCGCCGTGGTTCCTCGGGGGACTTACAGTTATGTTGCCGAGGGTCGCGGGTGTGAAACGTGCAAGCTGGTAGTGATACAGTGTGAGTGATACTTATAATGCCTCGTACCTGTGCGCCGACTACAAATCGTACTCAGGGAGAGACAAATCGATGCTGCTCCGGTGATTAGTATGTACCCTACGTCAATTGGGTAAATATGAAAACGGTAGTTGTATTGTACTCTTGTTAAGAAGAAGAAAGGGGAAATTAGATGCTATTGGTTGTTTGGCCTTCCATATTTCTGATAGCCAACGATTTGAAACTTCGATGTTTTTGTTGCCCCCTTTTGATAAAAAATAAAATAATTATCTGCAACATATTGCGTACACAATGGACGCGCCAGTGCTGTGCCATTGTAATTTAATAATCGTACGATTTCGATTTAAAGCTTTCGTGACTGCAGGGATTCATCTTCTTGGTTCTTTCGGTAAAGTCACGTAGACGGGAAATAATAAAATAAAATAAAAACAAAAACATAATAAAATACAATTCTCACGACGTTTCGGCCACAACGCAAGCAGCCGTCCTCAGGTGAATGACAGGTCTGTCAGAAAGACAGCGTCTGAATGAACACCACCAAGCTTGGCTATCTCACCTGCTATGCAGGAGTTCATCTTCTTGGTTCTTTCGGTAAAGTCACGTAGAAGGGAAATAATAAAATAATACAAATTAAACATAATCAAATTAAATTCTCACGACGTGTCGGCCACAACACAAGCAGCCGTCCTCAGGTGAAGAGCAGGGCTGTCGGAAAGACTACGTGACTTTACCGAAAGAACTAAGAAGATGAATCGTACGATTGGCACGGTTGGCGACGTATGGTGCGACTAAAGTTGAACGTACATCCGTACATTCTTATATAACGAGTGCAAGAATTAGGAGGCGCACGTGCTTGCGTGTCGCGCGCGTGTGTGCGTGGCAGTGGTGTGGAAGTTCGCCAGAAACTCTGGCCGCTTGCAAATAACTTTTATATATTTTATTTTTATTTTCTGCTTATTAAACCTTGAGCCATTTATATGTAATGTAACACGACCTTTACCCCATTAATCACAGCTTTGTGCAGGGAATTTGTTCATACAAGTTCATATTAAAAATTTTGAGTCGGATTATTGTGTGAAAAAACATATCGTGTTTTGACTTTACTTTCAAAAATTCCTTTTGTTTCATTATTCTTACCCATCAATCATTCCAAAGGCCATTCACGGTGAAGTATAGCCACACCAGGAGGCTAATTGCCATTTCCTTTCTAATTTCCTTTTGTAATGGTGGGGCCTGTCTGTAAACTTCTGTTTTAATAAGTTCACATGATCTCCCCCTTGTATTTTCTCCATTGGAACCGAACCAGGTATCTTACCTATCAGTGTCACCTCCGTTGGTAACATTTTTATTGATCCATATGGGGATAATATTTGTCATAAAGATTGTGACTTATTCTCTTGAAGTACATTTTTAAGGTAGACCTTGATCTCAAAACTTGTAGCCCAAATAAAAAAATAAGTATAAAAACCAAATAAAATAATTGTTTTACTTAATTCATTTAAAATGGAAATGAGTTACCAAATCAAGATTTATATATATATTAACAAAGGTTTAAAACATAAAGCAATCTGAGAACATTGCTGTGCGAAGTGAACACATTTATTAAAAAATGCTAATCATACCAATGTACAATTCAGTACCAGTCAACAACAATTACCGTCATGCAATGCGCAAGGTAATAGCGCAGACCTGCAAGTGCTCACTCACGCCACTGTTGGAGGAAGGGCACTCCACTAGAGCGAGCTCTAGATAATAATAATAATAATATAATAGATGACACCCCTAGAGGTAAATGTAGGCTTACAATTAAACACGTTAACATTCATGCCGAGCAATGAGTAACCCAATTAAGAATTGGGATGGAATTTAAATTTTAATATAGAGCACAGTCAATAGTGTCATGCTGGGGGAGCATCATAATGATTAATCAAATGAAGGATATCGGATAATAATTCAATTGTATTGGTCATGTGAACAAATTAAAGCTCTGCCATCTCGGATTGTACCAACCAGTGGCTGATCCAAGGGGTATTTAATTTTAGTTACCAGAGAAAATACGTAGATATTATTTTAAATGCAGGGCCCTATTTTTTTTTAAAGCCTAGACGTTTCCGGAGCGCCCTCTTCCCATTGGCAGGACTCTAGATCCACCTCGAGTACTGTGTACCATCCTCTGCTGTGGCTCATGCACTCAGAAGTCTCAATTGGAAAAAAAAAACAAGGAATGAGCCCGTGTGCTCCCTAATGGGACTCTCGGCGGGTGTTCATTGAGAGTCTCTGACTGGCCAATTGATGGATCGTAAGAAGGAAGGACGTGGTGGTTGGTGGTGGTGGTCAGGTGTCTGGCCACAGAGGGAGAAGCTGACCACATATGTTGCTGCTGGCAGTGCTCGCCTCTAACGGAGGTCCAATTTTCACGGACGTCGTGCTTGTGTTGGCCAGGCAAATATTTGTTTTAATACGTGGGGGTTTTTTTCTTCTTTCTTTCAGACCACAGAACGCCAACTTGGCGAACAGCATGACCCACCTCCCTTTCATGTTTACGATGAGCAGCATGGCCCACTTTTTGTGTGTGCAGTGCCTTGAGACACAGTCACATTTAGACGCAATTATGAATCTAAATTGTATTGTACAGTGCCGCAAAAAATACGACGCGCAGACAGGGTGTAGGCGGCGTTCAGAACAACAGCATCGGATCGGGGGTCGTGAGCGGTGCGAGTCAGGAGCACGGCGAGCTGATGAGCGGGATGGGGGGGGGGAAGTGGGGACCGGCAGGGCGATGTCAGAGTCCCCCCTTGGCAACCGCCAAACGGCAAAGATGTCCCGACTAATGTCGTTATATTTTTATTCTAAAAATCTATTATTTTTTTGCCAGTGCTTTCCGTGACACTGCCATGCTGTATACACGGTGGTTTGGAAAAAAAAATCAAAGAATCTTCTCGACAATGGATTCTCTGTAGTACAGTATTTCAATATTTCTCGGCGATTAAAAATTTTGGAAATGATAAGACTTCTCCTAGGACTTATTTTGAAAGGATATTAAGTGGTTTAAAAAATACGGCACACAATACGGACGTGCATGAGTTCACAAATATGATTCAAAGGACAATTCTTGTTTGAAATCGGTAAAACATACAGATTTCGATTTAAAGCTTTCGTGACTGCAGGGATTCATCTTCTTGGTTCTTACGTGACTTTACCGAAAGAACCAAGAAGATGAAAGCATACAGAATTAGGCCCGCAATATATCTCTATCCAATGTTGTAAATTCAAATTTCACATATATATAACAAAATTCCCCCAGGATATTTTGATGGAAGAGGAGTATTCCCAAACGTCTGCACAGGAGAACAAATGGAAACGTCTCTTAGAAAAATGTTTCTTTCACGTCTTTAACGCAGCGTCACTTGCGAGAACGAACCTTTACGCTCCAAGAGATGAACTCAGTGCGTGCGTTTACATGCCACCAAAAAAAAACTTTTAAACATTAACATAGGAAAATGAGAATAAATGGTCAGCGTAAACCTTAACATTTCAGGATTGAAGGCTTCTTGGCAAAAGCCATATCCAAAAGCCTGCGACCAGAAACTTGTTTTTAGCCTTACAAATTGAGCAGATCTGAGTAAATACAGAACATTTTATGGTACAAAAAAATAGGCACGCACAGAGATATGAATCTAAGTGAACAAAAATGTGAATTACGTAATAGGTACACAGACCAAGTCATGCCCAAGAATTAAGAGCAAAAACAGAAATTCTAAAACAGAATATAAATGGAAATTGAAAGTGGATCCAACAAATCCATGTTCTGGCAGCTACAGTTGCATGCACTCATTGACTGGGCAGCGTTACACAAACCACACCTCGTTAGAATTAGCAGCGGTGTTTGAGCTACTCTGAACTTGTGTGCAAATGCAGCTCTTCATTACCACTACAGATTGTGCTGGCGTGGGCACTACAAAAATAATAATTGGAATTTACGTAGCGTCTAACACGAAAAAGGATCTCGAGATACCGCGCAGAGGAAAGCTTATAAACATAAACGGTACATTGGGACAAAATAAACAATGAAATTAAAACCAAAAACACGAGTGGTGCAGATTGAGCAGCGGCCTGACACGCTTGCGTATAAAGTCAATCAACACTAACGCGGGGAGACGGTGAATTGTACGGAACTGTCATGCGGAATGAACAAAAAAACTAAAATCGAGCTATAAAACCATCGCAAGAATGGGAGGAGTGATCACTGGAAATGTTTTTGGTTGTGCCCTATGAAAGATTCAAGTGCACAACGGTGAAACACATCACAATACATAATCGAGGTTTTTTGGGGTGAGATCGCGTAAATATAAATGCGTCGTCAAACTCGCCACCACCACCACCACCACCACGTCATAATGCCATACAGCGCGAGCGAACAAATGCAGGCAGTAGGGAGAGCGCAGAGGTGTGGACTCGAGTCATGTGACTTGGACTCGAGTCAGACTCGAGTCATGAATTTGATGACTTGCGACTCGACTTGGACTTGCATAACAATGACTTTGTCCCACCTATGAGATGTGGACTCGAGTCATGTGACTTGGACTCGAGTCAGACTCGAGTCATGAATTTGATGACTTGCGACTCGACTTGGACTTGCATAACAATGACTTTGTCCCACCTCTGGGAGAGCGTTCTTAGGAAGAGAGGGCAACAGACTCATCAGCGTTCACGTCCCCGTCCCCCGCATCAATACCCAGGCCGACCGCCACCCCGACCAGGGAAGCTAGTGATCCAACCAACGATTGGTGACCGAATCTATTTAAATTGAGCTCCAACTCTACGAATGCCGCTCTCAAACGCACGCGCGCCGCACACTCGTTGGATAGTGATCAGTCAGTAGCCGCAGCAGCGGCAGTGGCGGCGGAGAGAATGACGGTCTTAAGTGTGGACTTCAAGAGGTGGGGTTTGGACGTGGTGCCAGTTGCTGTCATGGGGGTCATGGCACCACTGGGGCTAACGATGTCGCCCTCGTCAGCAGCAGGTTTATTCTCTCGACGAGGACAGACTTTAGGCTTAATCCAAACGTAAACCGTATTCTCGAGATTATAAGACGCTTGGGAAAATAAGACGTTTCCAAAACTTGTGCCCGGCGTCAATAAAATGTTTAAAATATGGTCTCTCACAATACGTTACCAACGACTGCTTTCACACACGGCGGGGGGGAAGTGCGTGAATATCCTGAAAATATGCTACCAGCTGACCTTTAACTGTACATGTACCGTATTGTTTGCCAATCCACTGCCGGGCGAGGGCCTGCCCATGCCACGTGGATCACAGGGTTCATTTTACCATACTTCACCATGCTAATTAGTGCACGTTGGCATACATGTAGTATCAACGAAATACAGTACAGCAGAGTTTTTGCTCGAATTCCCTCTTCTCTTCACCACTTATCCCTAGAGCCTATAACAACGTGGTAAGCTTTAGTTGTCACCCATCCAAGCACTATCCAAGGCTCAACTCTGCTAAGCTCTTGAGATCCGGCAAAAATCAAGTGCAATCCGTGTGATTTGGTCACAGACTTAACTGACGCGTAAGGCTCCTTCTTCTAGAAGATAATACGTGTACAATTTTCCCTCGGCCCATTTTGCAATACCCTGGCGAGCTGAGGCAGTTGGTGATTGATTGGTCGGCTCCCTGCGGATGGGTGTGCGTCTGAATTTTTTTATTCGGGTGAGTGCGAGTACAAAACTCCTTCAAGATCTGCTCTTAACGACTGCTGGGATTTCTGAGAAATCTACCATTTGACAGACGGTCCGAGATTTTTTTTTGCTATTTTAAGAAAAGACTGCCCTTGATTTCCATAGGGCCTCAACAGCCTTAGAACCCCCAATTGGGGCACCCAAGACCAACAATCCTCTCTGCGCAAAACACGCAGGGACCTTTTAAATACCTGCGCATATTTTACATTTAACAAAACAGAAGTTCGCGTTTGATGTAAAAAAAAATCGATTATGTTAAAATGTTGCGCTTGAAAATGATTGGACTGTACATCGTTACGAAAGATGACAATGGTCACAAATAGTGACGACGACGACGATGATGATGACATCGCCAGATAGGAATGGAATGCATCTCAGAGGACGTCCAACGGGGAGATGGAGGAAGAGAGTCAGCTGGAGTGCAGGTTCTGTGTGGACTGTCGCGGGAGACGGCGGAGGCTTGGGGAGGCCCTCATACAACGGTGGATTAACTATGGCCAATTATGTTAATGAACAGGAGTCGGAAAATTTCGATTTCAAGCTTTCGTGACTGCAGGGATTCATCTTCTTGGTTCTTTCGGTAAAGTCACGTAGAATGGAAATAATAAAATAATAAAAATAAAACAATAAAATAATTCTCACGACGTTTCGGCCACAACGCAAGCAGCCGTCCTCAGGTGAAGAACAGGTATGTCGGAAAGACAGCGTCTGAATGATCTGTTCTTCACCTGAGGACGGCTGCTTGCGTTGTGGCCGAAACGTCTTGAGAATTATTTTATTATGTTTTATTTTTATTATTTTATTATTTCTATTCTGCGTGACTTTACCGAAAGAACCAAGAAGAGGAGTCGGAAACTTGCGGCTCCGAAGCCGCATGTGGCTCTTTAAGGAACTGCTTCGTGACACGTGATTTATTAAGGACCACCGTTTCGTATGAACGTGCATTGCGGCTCTTGAAATGTATTTTTTTTTTGCTGAATTCGAAAAAAAAATGGCTCTTCTTATTTTGGTCACCGACCCCTGTTAATGATGATGATGACGACGGTCATTCTAAAATGTCGCCAGGGCATCTTGTGAATCCATTCCGACTGTGGTGCAGTGCTTGCTTTGAGCCAGGGTGCTAGTTAACGGGCCTCGCAAATCGCGCGGTCCCCCCTTCGAAAGCGTCACCCCCCCCCCCCCGCACAACATCACTCGCCTTGGAATTAAGCTCCGTCTTGTCCCACTTTGTAGCTGCGACTCCTGTGAAAATGTGCGCTCTCTTTCAGCGCGGCGTAAGTGAGCCACACACGCGCGCAGGAACACACACACACACACAGGAGCGCCTGTTGCCAACGCCGTACAATGTTAATAAATCTGTAAAATAAAAAGTAAAAAATGTAAAATGCTCAAACAAGCGTCGTTCTGTTTGGAGACCTCCCGGGTGAATGTATGTGTTTAAAGCCACCGCCAACCTGCATGTGCGCTGCGCCAGTTAAGTTGGCAAGGGTGTGATTTTTTTGATATATATAATAAAAAATATTTTTAAAATATGAACTCCCCCCCCCACCCCAAAATTGTTTTTAAGTCATTTTTTTTATTTGGAAAATTGACGGGGCTCACACGTGGTCTTTAGCCAGCGTTGTGATTTGGGCTCACACTGGTGCTATTGCCTATGCAACAGGACTGAATTAAATGAGCAGACGGTCACTCAAATCGACATCTATAAAGAGTAGCGGCGGCGGGCAGGATGTTAAAATAACAATTTCATCCACATGTGGGGTACATGCAATAGGCGTATAGTTTTTTTTGTTCTTAGATTTTGCAGTTGAACCGCACCGATAAATAAAGAAAATGTTCTATTACACTAGCGCGTCTCTAAAAAAAGCAACATTATTCATCAGACACTTTTATGGCTTAATCAAAGGGCCCCGATTAACGCATTAAATGCAAAGGTCTGTTAGGGTTAGAGTCGGCGTTACGTTTGATAAATTGAGCGCGTTTTGGCTGAGCAAGTGCCCCTAAATTGCCAGCTCATAAATGTAGTTGTGTCATTTATCACGTCTGAACAGGAGTGCTGTTTTCTTGGATTTGTTCGGGGACTTATTTCAGTAGAATTCAACCTCCTGAGCAAACAATCGTAACGCTCTGCGTTCACAAACCTCATTTTTCTGCTAATCGCTGCCGTTTCTCCTGTATTCTCGAGTAAATTGCTGTCGATATATATCTAATTCATCACTTTTTATTTAAATAAATCTGTGAAATACACTGAAAATGCAAAGCGAGGATAATATTTTGAGTGCTAAAGCAAATAACACGCTTTGAAAGTGGAGACGTAAAAACTTTTAGAAATGTATCGTTGTTTTATGCAATAAGACGCATGCCTTCAAAGCTAATCAAACACAATACATTTTTCAGATTTACAGTCACAATCAATACGATTAATTTAATACGCTCTCCGAAGCGGTTTTGGATTGTACCGCATGTTTTTTTTTGGCTTAATATCTGGCGTTTCACTTCACGTGTTAGGAGCTTTGTTAGGAGCAGCTAACTCTCAATTATCCGCGGGCAGTTTATACACGTTGCAAAATAACCGCGCTCATCCGCGCCTTTGACATGCACTCTGGTTTAATCATCCTCGAGGATAAGTGGTTCAGTGTCCAAGTGACAGCAACGCCTCTATGATCAGGTACTAAGAATGGCCTTTATTTATGCAAGAAAGTCTCACTGAGTCTGAAGACTCGTTTGCAGGAAGGTTAATCCCATTTATTTGAGTTCATGGAAAACCCCCTGGATACCAGAGGATAACACACAAAGCTTTGCACAGAAGCCACTGAGTCAAGAATCCATTGCTGTGCTGCTATCTCTTGACCACTCCCCAACCCAAGGCTGCAACTCGTGATATTCCTCGGCAGTCTCCCTCTCACTCAGCAGGTTACAACCTGCTTGGCATTCCGATATCCATCAAAGGCAGGTGCATTCAGAATTACGTGGTGATGTGAATCCCGCCGCAACAGAGACACACAACCAAAGAGTCATTTCCAAAACGATTTTGTTGTCAATACCACGACTCCGTTGATCCCATCCTGGCCCGTTAAGCACCACGACAATCCTCGCTTCAATGCATGTTAACCTATGATAACTAAGGTCAAGGTTTAAGACAAGGCTCGGTTAAAAATCTGTTCGACGTCCTTAAGACTGAAGGCCAGGGCCAGTGCTAGCAGACACTTTCTCTGGGTGGGTGGGGGGCCCCAGCGTCTGTGGCCTCGAGAAAATGAATAATTTATCGGAGCCGTATTTCACTCCGTTCGAAATGATCGGTGATACTAAAAAACACGGCACGCTGTACTCTCCTCTTTTTTCTCTTCGCCGTCGTGTGAAAGGCATCATTATGGCCGTGCCAGAACAAATAAATACCGAGCGTGTGACCGAACGCGTGTAAAAATTCCACAGAGCGAGCCGTTCGCGCAGCGCGCAAAGTGTTTACGTCCCAGAGCCAGGGCTGCCCAGCTTTGTGGACTCAGAAGGCCACTTAAATAATTGGGAGCGTGCACAATGGCACGGTCAATGTGACGTACGCGCGCGCCTGCAGCCAATGGGGCATTTGTGGCTCACGCCTTGCGGAGCAAGAGAGGGGACAATTAAGCGTTGAGAATAACGATGCATCGGCGGACAGCAATAGACACGTCCACACTGCCCTGCATTCTTTGGCCATCAGTGCAGCTCGGCGTGCTCATTCAAATCCCAGAAATACAACTTTTATAGTTCAAGACGTTTTGGATCCACACACCGTGGGGCAATGGTTCGCACACTTGTTGGTCGCTGGTTCATTCCGCCCACGCGGCGATTGAAACAACGGGTGTAGAGTGTGGCTACTCTCACCTCTTCCAAGACGTTTGGTCAGCGTGGGAGGAGTAGGCCAAAAACATGAAAGAAGAGGCTCTCGATAGCGCTCCAATGGAGGCCCCTTCCGCCTGCAGTGGTGAGCGGAAGTAGTGCAGCCCTGCGCTTTTACATTTTATAGAGGGTCTGTTCAGGTAAATGTTACATAAAAAAAGTGTATTACTAGGGGGTTTGAAGCGAAGGTTGGGGGGGGGGTTATTGGGAAATGTTCTTAACTTTTTAGAAGCTGTGATGTTTGTCTACGCAGCTAGAAAGGGTGGGAGCAATGCCTAATTGCTTCAACTGCCTGGTCAAGATGGATAACTGTCTTTTCAACAACGTTGATTAATTTGATTTTAAATCCAACTTTTTTTTATCATTTACTTCAGAATCTATACTTTTTTATAATTATCTCTGGTTGCCAGGTCTATAGAGCAGTGTGCTAACCACTGTGCCACCACCATCCATTTCGTTTGGTATCGTATGCCATGGGTGAGCAGGGTGCCCGTGTTTGACGAGTCGCAAAAATCATGTTTTGGATGACTGGAGTGGTTCAGGAAATTCTGAGTTTGTCTAAATTTACTCTCTGTGCCTTTAAAGAAAACCGTTATTTCGTTTAATTAACCTTCTATTTTATGCGTGAATTTACTACAGTAGCGACTTAATATCAAATTATTTTACGTGCTGTCTTTGTGTTAAGCAAGCATCGAATATTACTTGAAAGACACAACGTTTATACAATGGTTAACTCCATACGTATTTTCCACTCAGTCATTCATCCTCATGGAATGGCTCAATGATATTCATGACCTTTACATGTGATACGAAATCATTGCTAAGCCTCAAGACCCTCTCTGAGGTTCCTGCATTTGGTATGTTTAGCCTATTCCATGCTGTGCACGAATCCGGAGTACCCGCAGAAAAATCCCAAACAAGCCGCTGCTAATACTCAACGTTCTGCCCAAATGGATTCTCAACAATTCACTTTCTGTACTGCCATCGGTTGACCACATTTTTTCACAAATCTTCCTTTGATCCACCAACCCTTGCGTTCAAAAGCGCTCGGTCGCAGGCGCGCAGTCGCATGGGCTTGAAGGGGGAAAACATATCCCTGTGCCACGGGTCCTTGTGTGAGTCCAACTCAAGCTGCAGGTGTCCCAAGAGACACCAACGACGGACTGTGAGAGACCAGAGCAGGAAAGTTTAAACCACCCCGCACGTACATAAAAATATAAGACAAAGATCCCCCGTGTAACCTCGCAAACTGTTGGGGCAAGTGCTGTTAGCAAGCACCTATCTATGAAGGCCGTCACGGAACAAGAGCGGGTGGGTGGGCCCAGCACCACGCCCGACCACCTCTGTCTCCCCAGTGGCAATGCTTACACATCCCACCCGGTTTTTGCCGTGAGCGGGAATCGAACCCGGGTTTCCGGGTTCGTAGCGTAGTGCGCTAACCACTACACTACCGCTCCCTTCCTCCACACACAAACACAAACACAGATGACATCAGAGCCAACCATATTCGTCAGGGAAATCGCGTTGTTGGCTGTAAGTGCGTGGTCTGCATTGACTCCTGCGAGGACATATAAACAATTTCCCGAAAAAATGCGTCATATGGATTGCGCAACGAGCTCTTCATGCGTCTGAAACAATCCCAGTAGTCACTACAGCTGAGTTCCATCAGTCACTGCAGCTGAGTTCCATCAGTCACTGTATCAGTCACTACAGCTGAGTTCCATCAGTCACTGCAGCTGAGTTCCATCAGTCACTGTATCAGTCACTACAGCTGTTTGCTGTGGTAGTTCCACCAGCAGTCACTCTCGAAGTACAACAGCAGTGCTCCTACAGTGCTCTCAAACTGCTCTTCCCCTGGGTTTGACACCGCATTGTACACAGGCTACTTCACTTCAGCCGGTGTCCTCAACGCACAATTCTCTCTAGATGGTCTCTTCCGAGGAGGTCCCTGATGGCCATGTTCAGCTCCCCCGCTCCATATCCCCCCCGTCCTTGGACTTTGCAACCAGCATCCCCATGTGCCCAGCAAGACACCTGAGCAACAGGTGATACGCGGGCAACAGGTGACCTGAGCAACAGGTGACCTGAGCAACAGGTGACACACGAGCAACAGGTCAGCTGATCAACAGGTCAGCTGATCAACAGGTAACACCTGATCAACAGGTCAGCTGATCAACAGGTCAGTCACCTGATCAACAGGTCAACTGAGCAACAGGTCAGCTGATCAACAGGTCACCTGATCAACAGGTCAGCTGAGCAACAGGTCAGCTGATCACAGGTCACCTGATCAACAGGTCAGCTGAGCAACAGGTCAGCTGATCAACAGGTCACCTGATCAACAGGTCAGCTGAGCAACAGGTCACCTGATCAACAGGTGACCTGATCAACAGGTAATACCTAATCAACAGGTGTCACCTGATCAACAGGTGACACACGGGCAGCAGGTGAGCGGTTTGAAACCTCTGAGCGGGAGAGTTCCATGTGAACACACGACGACACTTGCATTTTAAAGAAATTAATCAACAATTCGCGTCGTGAACTACATTGACGGCGTTTTTGTCGTTTTTGTCTGGAACGCCAACAAATCGATTTCAGTTGAGTCGGAACGAAACGCGAGGCTTGCAAATAGGTCGCCTGTGGAAAGGGGTGAGGCGAGTGGCAAATAGATGAGCGATGTGAGGGAAATCCAGCAGGGCTAGCCTCAGCAGCGAAGGCCTGAGACAGGGGAAGGAGACTCCAAGTCAGTGTCACACTGCGCTTTGTTATTCCAAATTAGCGGAGTTCAGCGTTTGCGATCGCGTCACTGGAGGCTTAAGTTCGAAACTCTTGAGCGAGATTGCCATCGTGCGTAGAAAGCCGAGCACTGCATCCACACGGACCTGCGATGAACGGTAAAGGGACCGTCCATAAATGACGTCACGCGATTTTGAACGATTTTGGACCCCCCCCCCCCCCATCGTCACACGGCGTCACAAAAAGTCAAACCCCCCCTCAAATATGACGTCACAAAGCTCTGCCCCCCCCCCCAAAAAAAAAAACATTCAAATCGCTTTAAACTATTGTCATTGTAGTGGGTAATTAATGTGGCGCTGCACTCTGATGTTGCAAGAGAAAACATTTATTACAGTCTGTTTCATTAAGTAGAACGTGTGGTCTATATTTAATTAAAGGTGCGCATTTTGATGTGACGTCACATTTCTTAACCCCCCCTCCTCGTCACACATCGTCACAAATGTCTGATACCCCCCCCCCCCCCCAGGTGCGTGACGTCATTTATGGATGGCCCCAAAGACGTTTGCCCTGAAATGTATGCCACTGCTGGCCAAAGGACCGGCCTACCCTAGGAGCCCCCCCCCCCCCTAGAGTGTACTTGGCCTACTCTTCTATATTTGTTGTCCTTCCCGCCCCGCACCTCGGATTAGCACGGTTGGCTGTGTACGGCGCGAAAGAAGTTCAACTTACATTTGCCAAACATCTTGGGAGGGGTCCCGGGTGGCCCACACTTTCGCCCACCGCACGCGGAACCCATGTCGCGACTGCTGGATAGATCAGCGGCCGTGGGGATTGAAGACAGTTGTCAATTATTTCAGCTGCCGCGTTGGGAAATCCAATCGAACCGGCGACCACTAAAGTCCATTATGCTGACCATTAACACCGTTAGAACCCCACTAACATTAGGGCTCTTTCACGCGATATAATTACAGTCCTAGATTTGAAGTAATTTTGCTGGAGCAGCCACCTGATGATGGAGGCTTGTGTTGCCTTCGAAACGTCGTGATTTGTTTCAATTTAGTTGTTTTAATTTTAATTTTATTTTGTTTTGTTTTTTACCTACGTGACTTTACCGAAAAAACCAAAGAGTAATTACAGTCCTGTATACATTTAATGATGACGATTATTGCAATACTGTATTAGTTTCCCTTACAGTTGTAAATGTATTTCACAGTTGTATTGTCCTACTTTTATATATTGATGTTGAGTACTTCGAGTACGAATAAATATGACCTACTTAAAAGGCATTCATCTGCAGGTCACCCAACACAACTGTTCCAATGAGTCTTCTAATCGCTTATCTTTGCAATCTGTACAGGAAACCACTGCTCTGGAAAACGTCTACACAGTAAGAGCTTATATTTCTTTACTTAAACCATTATTGTGAACTTTAAGTATCGTCATTTCACCAATATTTTGTCGGGAAATAAAATAATCGGGGGAAATAGTTATTAACCAGAAACAGTGATCACGATGTGACGATATTAAAAACAAATGCCATGCGATAATCCTCGATCTCTTTTGTACAAAATCGTAGTATCGCCACATCGCGGACAACCGAATATTTAATTATTATTTACTTACAACACAACTGAAGATTAACTCAAACAAACATTGAGTGCTAGTTTGAATATATTACGACCAATTTGCAAAATGAAAGATATGTTTATTGGTTTTCAGCTCGTATCAATGAAAAAATCGATTTTCATTATTTTAAGGCTACATATCGGTTTGAATCCAAATTACATAACAAAAACCGTGCAAACTGTAAACGGTATATAACCTAAGAAAATTATTAAACAACATATGCGTGAACATATTTAAGGGAACCAAATCACAAACTTGCCCCATTTCTCTAAATTATAATTTCCGCCTGCAGATTGTTCCACTACGCTATCTGGAAAAAGGAACAACTTTCATTTCACATCGGCTGCGTTTTCCATAGCAATGGGAGAAGCAACTCTTAATAAAGTGTTCATTTAAACAAGAACATTAAAGTAACAGGCCAAGGCATGCAAACGAATATTTGTAAAAAATATGTTTTACCACCGTGTACTGTATGTGTGGTGAATGCAGATTCGATGCCTTGTAATAGCTATCTATTTTATGTTGGAACATCTTAACACCAGTTTTATTACCAAAAAGCGTAAAACCTCTTCTTATTTTTTCATACTTTGATACTGGCAAAAAAGTCCCATGACATAGCTACCTACCCTGATCTATAAATGCTCTCATAGTGGCATTGTTGTATTGTTTGCCTTTTGGTGTTCTCTGGTCAGACACTGGTGGTGAGACTGGGCCATGAAGAAGGCTGTCTCTGGTGTAGGCTAATCAGTTTGAAAGACAATGCCCATATATAAACACATTCCTGCGGAGGGAGCTGGTAGGAACGTTGGGTTGCTCGGTCAATGGCCAGTGACAACGGCGGCGTGGTGTATTCCGCAAATATGGCCGACTGTGAGGGCGGGCACAAGCCGGCGTGAGTAGGTTAAACGTTGAGTTTTATAAGGGCACCACGGGGTGACCAGCCCCTCCCCACCCAGCCCCACCCTCCCCACCCAGCCCCTCCCCACCCTTCCCTTCCCACCCAGCCCCTCCCTCCCCACCCAGCCTCTACCTTCACGACGGACGGACACAATAATCCCCTGTGGGCTGGTGTAACCAGGAGGTTCCTACCAGTATTATCGGAGCATGTTTGTTTGCATGTTCACCACAAGTACGTGTGGTTAATGCAGACTTGATTCTTTGCAAAAGGTTTCTATTTGGTGTTTGAACATCTTAACACCTATATTTATGCCAGAAAGGATAGAGCCTTTATTTTATCATTCAAATTGTTTGATGTATTAAGCACGTTAAAATCAGCCACTACCTGCTGATGAAGCTCAAAACCTAACTCACTGCCTGCTGATTAAGCGTAAAACCGAACTCACTACCTGCTGATGAAACAAAAAAAACGTTTGAGTGAAACATCATCATGGCGAATTGATCTTACGAGAAGTCTTGAGCCGCCCGGTTGAGCTGGAGTGTTTATTGGTCACAATTTGACCAATACATTGGCAACTATAAACAGTATCATCATCTCACAAAAAAACACTATATTGGAGCAAGTGTGAGTTTGCTACTCTGTCCGTCCGGATTGCTTTTTAAAGCCATATTTTTTTTTAGCGCGTAACATTCGTGGAACATCACTTTTCAATTACGTATTAAATTTGTGTATTTTTTAAATGTCACTAAAAATGTTCAATTAAAGTTTGCTAAACATTACAACCGGTCGTCATTAGGAACAGGTTTACGAGTCAGATTTTCGATGCGCGTTTCTACGACCGTCCATTTAAGGCCACCAATGTTATAGAATTACAGCACAGAAACTTCATTTACGACCCATCGCCCATCAAGACTCTTGGCACATTTGCCGTGCAACGTGGTAGAAAGTGGAGTTTTAGTTTTCCTCACAAGGTCGAAGTCACTTAAGCAGAGGAAGGAAGAAGAAGAGATAAACCAAATGTTATTTTAAACACTGAAAAAAAAACATTGCTTTGTGTCAATTTCGGTATAAAAAATATGTCATGTTCCTGTACTGGACACTTCGAACTCTTGACCTATGGATGTCTACAGCACTCGGGGACTTTTAAAACATTGTTATAGCATTAAGAATGGCTAAAACGTCGTCCTTGAAATGAAACGGATATATTCTTTAATGCTATTGTCTATTAATGTCATAAGAGATGTTTCGATTTTACTCATTCTAACCCATGAAGGCTGTTGTGACCTTCCGTGAGAGGTTTCGTCATAGGTTCGAGTTGAAGCCACTAGGGCCCCTCCTAGTAGGGCTCTTCCCGCAGGACCATAGAGGGGTCTCGGCATCATCTCGTCTTTGCAAACGTGACAGGCGCTGTCGGGTGGTGGAGGGTTGATGACAATAATTTTGGCCTAAAACTACGACGTGGCCTTCACCCAAGTACACATCGATGGATCCGAAATAGCTCTGCTGGTGCGGCAAGTGAATAAAAAAATAAAACTAACATGTTTTTTTTTACCAGTTGAAGGCCCACTGAACGATACAGATATATATTTTTTCAAAAGTGACCTGGCCACAAATGACGACTCGACAAAGTGGCTTCGCGTGTGGAAATGTGTAGCAACCAAACACTCTGACCGCATGTTGATCCGAAATGTGGAGGGAAAACCCGCAGGACCCTGAGAAAAATACACGCGACCACGGGGAGCGAGATAGGCACGCAAACTCCAAATATATATAGCAGGCGTCAGGGGTCAGGGGTCGGGATCGAACCCACGACCTCCTGTATACCAGGCGAGGTAGTTAACATCTCCTAGTCACCGCGGCACCCTGCAGATCACGAAGGCACCCGCCCTGACCTGGTCCACCCAACAGTACAGCAGTACAGGATGAATAGGTTCACCACAGTGAATGGGGTAAAAGTGTGGGTACGTCCGCCTTTTCCATTACGTCCGGTTGGCGTGGAAGAGTAGGCCAAATACAAACCAAGCCTGTGTGGAGACCCTTCCGCTGACAGTGGCGTGAGCGAGCAATTGCAGGGCTGTACCGTTGATACCTTTCATTCTAATAACGTGTAACAGTCACGCCTATCACCGCGTGGTGATCTGCACGTTGTTCTTACACCGTACGGCCCTTGTCAATCCACTGCCACATGGAGGCATCCACAGGCCTTGCGAATCGTGATGGTTACTTGACCATACTTCACTGCAGTGGCCAACGAGGGTTGCTGAAGGTGACGGCACAGTACTGTCAAGTGCAATGGACTTGGTTTCACTGCCCTCTTCTGACGAGCAGCCCCGCAGCAGCCTACAGCATCTGTTCTCTACTATTCACGTTGCCCCATCCAAGCACTACACAGGCTCAGCCCCGCTTAGCTTCCCATATCTGACCGGATGAGAGACGGATTTCCGAGTGATTTGGTCATACGGGCAGCTTCACAGCAGGCGCAATCGTGTGATTGGATAGATTAAGTCACTTACTGCATCGGGTTCTTTTAAATTAAAACCCTATTACCTTCCTCCTATACATTGTTGCACGTTCTTTCGGAAGAAGGTATTAAAATGATTCGTCATATAATTATTATAATACATAGCTCAAATTCAAATGAAATCCTCTAAGCCTTTCAATTGCTAAAATAAGCTACGCATGATCGATTTTATCCCACCATTTATAAGTAATAGAAACTGTTAAACAATGCATCTACTGTAATGAGTGTATTCCCATCGCACATGTTCGTAAATGTAGACAATGACATGTGGATTCCAATCGGCACAGTTAATCCTCATACTTCTTGTTTTTTTATTTTACTTCTTGTTTGGAAATTTTAATAAAACACCCCAAGTGCATATTTCGCAATATCACTGAACAGTTTTTATTTCCTCTTCTCTTTTAGCACGCACACCAAACCGCATCAACAAAGAGGCAAATCGATTTTTTTTTTGCCAATGTTGTTAATTGTCAATATCATTGGGCTTTTTGAATTTCTTACAAAACTGCAACATCCTTTACAAGGGGTTTCAAGGACGCAGAGATGGAAAAATAAACTGAGGATTTTATTTACAGTATTCTATCAAATAAGGATTGAATTATTAAATATGTTTTTGACATTTCAAGTTAATATAAAGTTTTTAAAAAGTCATGAAATTGCGGGAAGAGTCACGGTTTGAGAACGGCTACCTCAACAGCCTAAAGTCTTTGGGACATTTTAGCTTTTTATCCCTGTTTAAATTCCCTTGCTACCCGAGTACGTGGTGAGTGTGGTTGGCCAGTGGAGTAGGCAGGGCCTGTAAGTTGTAGAAATATGGAGGTGGGGGCTGCCAGATCACTGATAAGAGTATCCGAGGAATTTGGTAGATTTACCCTGAAGGACACCTGCTATTATTCAACACCAGGCAATGTTAAACTTTTGACTTAATGCCTTATGGGTGGAGGTGCAAGTTAAATCATGAAAACCACCATTGAAAACACAATCTTAAAAAACACAACTGTTCAAAAACATATCTATAAAAGCTTTTTTACTTGCAAAAAAAGGCACTTTCATTAAAGTTTAAAATACTCATGGATAACCATGTTAGGTTAAATATTTTGGATTCAGAGTTAAGAGTGAAGCGACATTTTTATGAGCATTATTTTTTCAGTTATACTTCATATAAAACAAAAACAGATATTATGTTTTAATCATTCTCAAGACTCTTTGACCTGGGCCGTCTGATACAAGTTTAAGGCTTTGTTGAAGATGAAAAAGAGCAGATACATTAACGAGCACTCTAGTGACATCACTGCAGTGACATTAGAAAGTACTGGATAAATGCTGTCGTAATTTCACTACCATGTTCAGAGCTGCAAATTTTAAAGTATTTGAATAAAACTTTAAACTGGTATAGGACAGCCCCACACACACATTATTTGCAAAAAATGTTTTTTTTTAAAGGAAGCCAATATTTACAAAATATAGCAATACGTTTAAACCGTGAAAAACAGAACTTGCGAAACAATGTGTGGGCTGACCACAATGCATAGATAAACTACAGTACAGTTCTAAATTAAAACTTAAAATTAGAAATTCAAGCAATGTTATTCTACAAAAGAAAGAAATATAAACCAATTAACATACAAGTAAATCATTATGAAAATACGCTTCGTAAATGTAACAAATGGTTTGGGTTAAGATAAAAAAAAAATAACGGTACAATGCCATTGAGGACAAATAAGCAGTTTCTCAAAATTGCACCGTTTTTGCGGAGTTTTTGAAAACATGTCTATTTTTTTTTTGCAACCACGGTATAGAGGGCCTCAACTTCCTTGTTTGGTTTGGGCTTTAGTGCTGGCTTGCTTGTGTTGGGAGTTGAAAGAAGGCTGTACAAAACTTGGTTTTCTTCTGGCTTCTGGTACAAAGAGCAAAAAAAACACAGCTTACACTATTAATTAAATACGTGGCCAAAAATACTATGATTCACAAATTGCAACCTCAACTCTTACAGTAAATGGAGGATATCTCGACATTGATGCCAATACAGAGATCACAATGACATTTCTTTTTTGGAAATAACTATCCAAATTTCACATGCTTTTAAATTGCAGGTTTTGTTTAAAGACCTTTTAAAGGTCTGAATGTATATATTTATTGCTGTGTAGTATGTGTGGATATTACCGGTCTGTTAACGACTGCATTCGGATTCATGTTTCCAGCCACTGGAGCTTGCACCATGCTGTAAACGGCCTCATTTTTGTCAAGTTCCTTAAAATAACACACAATGATTACTAAGCACTTGTCATCTTTGCAAATGTTACAAAGTCAGGTAGCCATGTACTCTCAGAAGAAACACTGCAGAGATCCTCATGGCTTACACCAGCGGTGGCACTAGGCATAAGCCAGAGGTAGCGAATATTTTCCTTAAGGAAGGTGGAATATGGCTTTAAATCCCTTTGTGGGACCACATAGATATTTTGTCATAATCCAGTAATAAGGGCAAAAAATGTGTCCCAATTAAGTTTAAAGAGACCCTGACGTCATATATGTGACTGAGTGCATTAAAACCAGAAACGGTATTGCTAGGACATTAATATTTCCTGCTAGCACCCAATTATTGTGGCTAATATGCTTGCACTGATGTACATATATATAATTTGTGGGCCTTTTTTCAATGATGCGTCTCATGTGACCAGGGTCGTATGGCATGGCATGGCATTGGGGCCGGATTCTTCCCACAATCTGTAGGTTCCCATCCTCTGGCATAAGAAGATGGCTCTACTTTAATATCAACAAACACAACCGAATGCAACTAAATGTCGTGGACTTGAAGAGACCTTTTGAGGGCCAAGATGTATGCATTTGTTACTGTGTAGTTGTACGTGTGGGTATTACCGGTCTGTTAACGACTGCATTGGGATCACCACCGTCTCTCTTTGGTTTAGGTTTAAGCTTTGGCTTTATGTTGCCAGCTGCTGGAGCTTGCACCATGCTGTAAACAACCTCATTGTTGTCATGTTCCTGAAAATCATACACAAGGATTCCCACAATGTGTAGGTGGCACTGGCATAAAAGGATACCCCCTTACGTTAACATCAATTGTTCGGACTCACGGCAGGTGTTTTACTCCACGGCAGGAGTGGGGGTGTGAGTACACAGGAATTTCCTGTCTTGAGGTTGAGTTTGGTCACGTGAACAGCAAGTTACGATTTGAAAGTCTTTCAACCACGAGGCTGGCGTCCGCCATTACACAGAATTCAAAATGGCGGCACACATCGCGTCCCAGTGAAGACAACTGTAACTGTACATTGTGGCACTTGAAGAAGCATTGTCTGTAAGTTCGTTTATGTTCTTATAATATTGGGAATGCTGTTATAATGTTAGAATGACCGTAATAATGCTGTACATGCCTTTATAATGCTGTTAAATTGTTATGATAAAATGAGGCCTAGTTAACAACGAAGCCTGTAACTTGCCTTATTGTGAATGTTATTTGTAATTGAATAAGTCGAGTCAGATTCGTACCCATGTAACCACATTGCGATCTTGAGAGCAAGGATGACGAAATATCTCATCCACAATTCAGTGTTATGTTTAGTGCTGTACATTTAGGTTGTAGTATGATGAATACACGATGTGCCCTTAATTAACACAGTAGCTTATACTCTTGTATAGCTGTTCAGTACTAATGTGGGTGCCTGGTCCATCCAGGATCAACTGTTGAGTTTCAGGTTATCTAAGACAATGTTATGATGCTGTAGTGTTCATTCATTGTATTGATATTTCCAAGTATTAACAGATGCTGTATCTGTGCTGTGTTTTTCCATCAGTTTTACCTCGTTCAATTCAATAAATTACGTTTGGAGTCGGATGTTCACCCTGGCTTTGAAGGTTTATTTGATGCGAGGTTAACTACTCGGATAGCGGTGCAACGCAGCGCACAGCGAGGCCGAGACATCAACAAACAAATCTGAGTAAAATATCGCGTGCTTGAAAATCTCATATTTAGTTTAGAAACCCTTTTAAAAGCCGAGATATACAGTAAATGTTTAATACTCTGTAATTGCATGTGTGGGTATTACCGATCTGTTAACGACTGCATTGGGATCACCACCGTCTCTCTTTGGTTTAGGCTTTGGCTTTGGCTTCATGTTGCCAGCTGCTGGAACTTGCACCATGCTGTAAACAACCTCACTGTTGTCATGTTCCTGAAAATAATACACAAGGATTCCCACAATCTGTAGTTTCCGCACCACTGGCATAAGAGGTTACCCCCCTTGCATTAACATCAACAAATCTGAGTAAAATATTGCGTGCTTGAAAATCTCCTATTTAGTTGGGAGACCATTTTAAAGGCCGAGATATCTCCATATATATAAAGGGCAAAGTTGTATATGTGTGTCTGTTCAAAATGTTTAGCGTACTTTTCGACATGCAACAAACTGGAAATTTGCCATGTGGGTACTTTCCAGACTTACACCATGCAGAAATTATTTAAAAATACACTTTTGGGGGGGTGGGGGGGGCTCAATAATGCATATATTTTTTGCACGGAAAGTGAGCTGTGACGTCAAATCTGTCATGTGACCCGCGTATGTGGAAGCGTAACGCATTGTAGTGTTGTAGTATAGTAGTTAGCGCGCTGCGCTACGAACCCGGCGACCCGAGTTCGATTCCCGCTCACGGCCACCACCGGTGACGATTATTTGAACTGGTCCTGGGCCTCTCCTAGGTCGACTCAGCCTCAAACAAGTAACTGGTGTGGTGTGTGAACATCGCCACTAGGGAGACAAAGGTGAATCCAAGTGCCCGGTAGTAAAGCTAGTACAGTATATGTTTGCTACTCTGTAATTGCATGTGTGGGTATTACCGGTCTGTTAACGACTGCATTGGGATCACCACCGTCTCCCTTCGGCTTGACTTTGGGCTTCATGTTATCAGCTGCTGGGGTTTGCACCGCGCTGTAAACAACCTTATTGTTGTGCTGAACCTTAAAAGAATACACAAGGATTACTGAGCACTTGTCAACTACATGGGAGCTACAACGTTACAAAGCCAGATAGCCTTGCATTGTCACAAGGAACAATATTCAGAATATTTATACTGGAGAAGGAATCCGATGAGCTATGAAGCTCTTTTTCACATGTCCAGTCGGTGTAAGAACGTTACAACAACAAACAATACAACACCATTATAGGAGTGCACTGTACAAGAAAGGTAAATAATTCACCCAAACACATAAAAATACAACGAATCCATCTCCATCCTACCAGACAAAGTCCACTGAGGTATTAACTTATTGTTCAAGAGTGACCTGGCCACAAATGATAGCTCAACAAAGTGGCTTATCATTTGGACATTTATAGCAGCAAAATAATCTAAATAGTCAAAACGCATGATTCTAAACATGGAGGGAAAAACCGGAGGACCCGGAGAAAAAGACCTACGTGACCATGGGGAGAACGTGCAAACTCCAAATATACAGCAGGCATCAGGGTCGGAATCCTCATTGCTTATACCAGTGGTGGCACTTGGCATGAACTTAAGGTGAGGAACGTTTTCCTTACGTGTTGTTATCCAATACTAATGTGAAAAATAACGTGCTCGCTGACCGAGTGGAAAAGAGGCCCTTGCAGCGACAGATGTAACTTAGCATGTTAAAGTTAGAAAAGTTAAAGTTAGAAAACACAGTGTTGCCAGGACAATAATATTCGACCCCCTTAGTACCCGATTTGTGCAGCTTATATGCTCGCAGTTAGGGAAACAACGTTTGTGGGCCCCCTGTGGACACGGATCGTATGGAATTAAGTTGAGGACTGGATAAGGCCCACAATCGGTAGGTTCCCCATCACCGGCATTAGAAAAGTAAAAGCTTCGTGACCCCAATGAGCTCACACCACTACCAGCCTACACTCGCCCAATAAAATGGCCGTGGTGTCATACTCAAAATATTCTAGTAAGAGTACTGCATATATATTCACACAAAAAGTTAAATAGGTTTTGACCATGAATGAAAAATATAAATGGTGACTTTCCTTAAATGACTCGGACCTAGTAGTTTAAATAATAAAAACATCTCATCTCATGCTTGAGTTGTCAGGCAAAGAAAAAGTAATGCAGAATTACAAAGCAGAGCGTCATGCATAGTTATTTTGCAAAATATTTTCCTTAATGGTAAATGCACAAATGCACTTACAAATCCATCACAAGAAAGCATAAAGCACTTTAGTAGAAGACGTTTTATCATGATACTTTCACACAAGGGCCTATGTTTGGAGTCATTAAGATGACTAAAGCTGCTATGATTGTTGAACTTTGCATGGCATTACCGTGTAAGCTCTTTGCAATTGTGCTTCATGGCTCTCCGATGCATTTTTGTGTTGTGCCACGGTGTTATATGGCATGATGTCCGACGTTTCGCTCCACACGCTGGGAAATTCTTGCTGAAGAAGCTCCCAGCACACGGTGCGAAACATCGTACATCGTGCCGAACAACACCCAGAACAACCCAAATGCACACTGGAGAGCTAAAACACTTGCGCGTGTGTTTTACTGTTATTGTTTTAATCAGAATGCGCCATCACCTCTGCGTTTACAGATGCGTAAATGACTCCGACATTTTGATTATGTTGAAGTCGCGACCCACTGCTTGCCGGTGAAACCTCGATCTGGCTGTATACGAGCGCTTCCTCCTCAATGGCCTGATGAACACACAGATAACAAGAGCACTGAGCATTCATGGTGAAACCATTCCGTGTAGCGCTGAGACCACTTTCAGTGGATTAATAGACTAAAACATGAACAAATACTTTTTTGATGGTCGATTACTTTGGCGCCTGTAAAAAAAAAGGTTGCTGCGCCCCACATTGTGTCTCCCAAAGGCGGGAAAATCCCCCCTCCAAGCCGCGTTTATTGTGACGAGGTGTCTGACGATGCAGGTGACATCACAAAGCCCCGCTCCGTCACTTTCTGTCAAGCGGAAAATGTGGCAACAGAGGTCAAACCTTTTTTCGAGCAGTCAAACCTCTAGTACTTCTAATAAATATAAATGTGCACTTATTGAGTGCCTTTCGCAATGTCGCCTCGGTGTCGTGGTTCACAAGGACACGGATAATAACGAGAAGGCTTATCAATCAGTAGAGCAATCGATTACTTTAGGGATTAGATAGATCGGCTAATTCGGTGCCACTGTTATTGTGGGCATGAGAACAGTGGGCAGGTGGAGGGGGGGGGGGATTTCCCCCGACTTGTTAATTGGGGGCAAGCCATATGGTGTCATGGGCCTCTTCAGCAACTTGATATGGGCACTATGTACTGTATGTTTGTATGGATGTTGAACTCCTTTCGCACCGTAGATAGCCAACTGCTAATCGGAGGTGCCTATAGAACTTCAACCCACAACTGCATAATTATTCCTATTTATCAACGTCACATGTAGAGTACTTTAAATGTATGAATGCATTTATGTGAGTTTGCATTCACGTTAACCTTGTATGCCAAAGGCAGTATTTAGTGAAACATGACCAATGCATTGTTGAATTTATCGTTCAATATTCAGTTGGGTATTCAAATAACAGCAATACCGTGTTGGGGTGGAGTGGTGGTGCAGCCGTTCACATGTTGTGCTATAGCAACGCACCTTGAGAAGGATTGGTAAGGGGCACTTTATAAATTATAATTATTATTAACCTGGCGAATCAAGATTGAACGCAAGACACACATAACAACAGTGGTGAGGGATATCTGAACCAGTTCTGGCATCCGCCTTCAACAACCTACACTGATCAGCGTGATGAAGCGTGGTCAAACAACCCCCAAGGTGTAGGGAGGCATTCATCCAGCAGTGGATTTAAAATATGGCATAATTGTGATTACACCAAGTTGGACTTCCAAGTCATCCACAGCAGGCAAGACATATTACTTTGAAGAATAAACAGGGGAAAGTTGTTTCACATGTTGCAGAATTACCTGTCTGTTTTCATCCGTGGTTCTGTCTGTTAAGTACAAAAAGCCAATGATGTTAAACAAAATTAAATGATGAAGTTAAAATCTGATTTGAGTCAAGGATCCATTTGCAGTTTTAACAGATTTAGCTAATTTGGTTTAACCGAAGTTGAATTCATCATGTTTAATCATGTTTACTATTTTACGAAGTTTAATTCATTGGAAATGTTGAAAGCAATTTTTTAAAATTGACAAATACACAATTTGCTTAAACTTCTCAACGTCTGTGTGTGTGTGTTAAGGGTGTATTTGTAGTCCAACAACCTTATGACGACAGTACCCTGGTGACCTGTTTCATCTTTAGTATGAAAAAATAAGAACATGTTTTACCCTTTCTGGCAATAACACATCAGAGCGAGCATGTGTGTTTGCATTGTTCATCATAAGTACGTATAGCTAATACAGACTTTATTCCTTGCAGAAGGTATCTTATTTGGTCTTTGAACATCTTAACACCTTTTTTATTGCCATAAAGGGTAAACCTATTCTTATTTTTTCATAATTTGATACTGGCAAAAAGTTTCCCATGATGTAGTTTCCTCTTTTGCTTGCTCTCTGTGCCCATTTCCTGTACAGGCTGGTTTTACTCGTTAGCAGACTTCCACATACTGGTGAAAATTCCTCAACATTTTTGTCGAATGGAGGGAGACTTTCACGTGAATTAACAAGAAAATTACTGCATTGGCTGTGGTACACAATACCAAACATTTATATTCAAAAGCATTAATCTCTTAACACTGCCCTAAAGAGGGGGGAAATATATGTGCGTATTGTATGTGTATATATAATAGGCGACATTTCTGCAAATGTCGCTCCTTCATAGCAGAGACATACAGGGCAGCGTGATTGAGTGAATAATAGTTGGGGATTTAAATATATATCATTATCAGGACCTTTGAGAAATTAAATTTGTTAAATTTTTTTCTAGATGAACAGAAGTCTTAAATTGGTATATAGACGGTTACCCATTCCTGAATATTTAGTAACAAACGCTTCAGACGTAAAAATAATGACGAGTAAAAATCTCATTGTATGAAGAGTTATCAAAAAATTGTATTCTGGGTAGCCGTGATGTAGGGTTAAATGGGCTGCCCCGCCCTCTCACTAGGATAGCGGAAAACATCTGGACATTGCCAAGAACTAGCCTCCGTCATAAGCCCAAGCTAACCACGCCAGCTCTGAGCCAATTCGCAATTGCCAAATGAGTTGCTGCAAAATGGGTTCTTTTTGCCGAGAAATGTGGCTGTGTTTCTGCAAGAACCAGATGTTAGTCTGCCAAAAAGTGCCATAAATAGCGATGTAAATTGTGGGCCCTCTATCTTTCCATCCTTGATACATTTCCTTCTCTCCACCACAGCTGTGTGAGGACCTTGTCATCACTTTCCAAAATGACTGCATCTCACTGCAGCTAATGGATGAGCACCACTTGTGATTATTTAAATATAACGTGTAATTATTCCGTTTCCCTTTTCAGTATGAATTGTGGCAAACTTCCTTGTTGCAGCACACATGCAACCTTTCACATTGAGCTGTGTTATTTGCAATGGCTATATTTCTCCCATCCTGGTGCAGGACATTCCAACTTTTCGCAAGCACCACAGATGGGATGCGTACTGCAAAGCCATCAAATTTCTGGGAGGGTCAAATGGGTATAAATTGTGAGCTGACCGCCCCTCCCTCCATCAGTCCCCGCTCCGCGAGTGTCCTCATAGCTTGTTCTGACGTTGGCCCTGCCAACTGATCATAGGCCCTGCTGAAAACCCGCCCACCACTGAGGTTTCCCTGCCCATTGTCCGTATCACGAGTGAAGCACTACGCCAGAAAATATCAAACTGGGACAAAATCTCGATATCTGTAAATGCTATGGGACACCTGGACAGCCAAAACAGAGGTCACGAAAACCCCACACCATCACATGCCTTACCCCCTGCAGTCATTTCTTGAAGATTAACGGAGTTTCCTTGGCCATGTTGTGGACCTGTAACAGATGTTTAAGGTGTTTAAATTCCTGATGGGATCAGACTGTCGGGCATTCACAATATACAGGCTTGAGCAGAGGTGAGGCTAGTAATGCACCATGGGTATATCAAATAATGCCAAGCTATGCTAATACCTTTAATCTGAATGGGTTTCTAAAATTGTAACCTTGTGCAGTAAGTGAATGTGCTAATAAAAGCAACAAACATTCCATGAATGGCATAGATGTAAACACGTGATAAATTACTAATACACATGATGTATTGTGGACAATTTTCTCAAACGAATTATTTACGGTAATTTTAACATAGCCATAATTTAACTTGGAACATTGTGCAACAGCTTGTAATATAAGTGCAGTCTCCCAGGTTGAGCTGCAAAAATTGCTCACCTGAGAAATTTCACGTGGGTAATCATGATTTTACAACAAAACTGTATTTATTTACTTAAACCCTTTTCTCATCTCTTCGGTTCTTGCAGTATATATATATTTTATTTCGCACCAGTGCCAAAGGCATCTTCGTACGTGTCGATTACTGTTGGAGTGGTAATCATGAATTGCCCGATGATGTTGAATTGCCCGATGATGCTGGATGCAATTACCAGCGAAACGTCGTACTCAAAAATTGTAAATGTTGTGGTTTCACTCTTCAACACACCGGTGGGCTAAAGTAGTGAATGGTGGTTATACCAGAGTAAGAGCTACACAAGGTGTGGTGGGAAAATGGGGTTCAGTGTAAGGAATGCTGTTTGGTTGGAGAGAGTTGGGTGGTGCCAATGACCTGCATTGAGTTTCCTTCTTCTGTAGCCCACCACAGCAACAACAGCAGCTCCAGCAGCGAGCAGCACAGCCAGCACCACTCCAACAGCAATCGACACGTACGGAGATGCCCCTGGCACTAATGCGAAATAAAAATATATATACTGCAAGAACCGATTAGATGAGAAAAGGGTTTAAGTAAACAAATACAGTTTTGTTGAGAAAAAAAATTTAAGTAGTGTGGTGACATTTACTCAAATGTTTTTCACAGCTGTGTAGTATACAAGAGCTGTAGCTTTAAATTCACTTTCCTGATCTGCAAGTTAACATTGAAAGCAAGTGATGATCACTCAAAAAGTAGAGACATAATTTGGAACGTACAAAATAGTGTCAAGTGTTTTGATTTAGGTTATAGAAAAGGAAAGTATTGTACCTTGTGTAGTAAACAGTTCCGACATCAGACTCCCTGACCGATAATATCCTGTCAGCTGACAAGTGTAGACACCTGCAGAACTTTCATTCACCACTGAGATGGTCAGAGAGAAGTCGTCGTCGTCAAAAGCGGAGGACGAGATGTTTACGTGGGAGTTGAGGTGGGAACTGAATGCAGCGTGAGGTCCGGCTGGGTGAGCCGCGAGTATCGTACGGACTGTGCTGTCACCACGTGGCCTCCAGTACCAGGTGACCGAACGAGACTCAGTGGAGGAGCTCCTCCACTCAAACCCAGGGTCAGACTCGGTGCAGGGCAACGTGGCTCCTTGACCAATTTGAGCCGCGTAATTCCTGGTTGCGTTTTGCTCTGCACCTGCAGATCATGTTAAAACAATGGTTTCATTACCAAACAAACAAGTGCAGGATGTCACAATACAGCTACATACCTTGCACCTGAAGGTATAAGCATGGAAATTGTGTTAAGCTTACAAATTACTTTAGTCAATTTAACTTTACGTCCGATGTGTGTAGTGAGAGTCCCACACGATCCCTGGGACGGAGTAATCAAGCAGGCTGGAGTAAACACTCCACGCTCTGATTGGTGAGGGCACGGGGAGCAAGGGGATTGTCCGGAATGTTCAGAAAAGAAAATAACTGGAGGGTTGGGTGAGCGTCAGGTAAGATTGTTAGGCCAGGTGAGGGTAAGAGAGGTGACAATTGGTGGAGACGGAGTGCGACGAGGTGCGGAGCCAGGAAGAGGTTCAAAGAGGGAGTTGGGAGTTTGGAGTTCGGGGCATTGCGGGAGAGAGAGCGAGAAGGAAGATGTGGACCCGTGCCGTGAAATAAAGACCTTACCTTGTGGATAAAGAAAAGGGCCAGAGTCTTCTTTCATGTGTATTTCATTTTTAATTTAGAATGATTGCAATAACTGCAGTTTATATATAGGATGAAACATAACACACTTGATCAGAGTATTTATGTTCAGTATGTGATTGTAGTGTTTTTATGATGGAAGTATGGTGAGATGTGTACTTACCAATTTTCCGCACATTCAAATTGTACGCTACCTCTAAGATCTCTCCACTCTCCCCTTTCAGGAAACATTTCCACAACCCACTCTGAGCAGCCTTCACTTTCACCAACACGAGGCTGCTTTTATTGCTGATCTCAATCTCATTGTGAATCCATCTGACCATGTGTGCATAGGAGTCGTTAGAGAGCTGGCAGGTCAGACTGACGCTCTCTCCTTCTGCTACGGTGTCCGATGTGTTGGACAAAACTAAAGAACACGAAACAAAAATCAATATTTACGACTCATTGATTCAAAATCACAAGCCAAACTAGAGTACAAATCATTCTGAGGTTTGAGGTATGGCTTATCCCTGGTCACGTGGAATCCACAACTGTGATAAGATTTCAGGAGATCGGAGCCTGGAGTCCTCACAGCGCAGTTGAGATCATGGAATGCCTCCTGCACTGCTCCTCTACTCGTGATTACAGCAGCAGAGCACAGAGACTCCAGGGTGGGGATGGTGAAGAGGAGACCACGTGGCCACTGATCACGAGAAGCACTGGCCCAGGAATTGTCTAAACCCAAATCCCTCGACCTAAACCTGATTGTGAACGTGAACTCAGAGCAGGACTCTGAATGGCCAACGGCAGCAGCGCTACTCGTAATTCTCACGTGAACTCTTCATATGGCAACTTGAAAAAACTAAACCTGTTTAAATTAGCAAGAAATATTGTGTAAATATAAGTAATTACTCTATACATTATCTATTGCATGATATGTCTCTTCAATCATTTGGACTCCATTACTGTAATATAACAAGTGAAAGTAATACCAGTGCAACAACATTTTTAGTTCCGCAAGTAAAAAACACGGGAATATTTCCACGTGAATGTGGCTGTGACACGACCGTTTACATGATAAAACAATTAGGCTTTCATCTGCAAGGGCGATGGCATGATGGGCAATGAGAATCAGATGATGCGCATCCAATGCTGAATGCTACAGACATGACAGCTTGTATGTGCAGCAGCAGTAACAATCGTTCATGTGAACATAAACTCACTCTGGCATTTACGTCACAATCATGAACAATACTGTCCGACATTTCATTTTAATAAGATCCTGAAACGTGTTAATACGTAGAATATATAAATTTTCATTTTATATAATTTATATATATAAATTTATATATAAATATATATAAATTTTCATTTTTAATGAAAATTAAATATAAATAGAATATATACGTAGAACATATAAATTTATATATAAATATATATAAATATATAAATATATATAAATTTTCATTTTTAATGAAAATTAAATATAAATAGAATATATACGTAGAACATATACATTTTCATTTCATATAATTTACATAAATAAATGTATATCTAAATATATGTAAATATACGTTTTCATTTTTAATGAAAATGAAATATAATGAAAATGTATTAATTTTGAATGAAAATTTATATTCTATGACTTAATATTATCTTACCTTTGATTGTAATCAGTTCCATAGTGAGGGTGCCTGTCCTATAGTAGCCAGTAAACTCACATGTGTAAACCCCACCACGTGAAAATGTAACTTGCGACAATGTTAAAGGAAACTGATCTGTATAAGAAGACGATTGCGGTGGATCTTGTAGGTTCTGATCAGAACCCTGTGTTGTGCCATCATGCGATCTCCATTTCCAAGTGACAGCGCGTGACAGCTGTGAATGATCTTTCCACTTAAATCCAGGATCAGATTCATCACATGACAAAGTGACCTTCCCACCCTCGTGTATGAAATATTTCTTCACTGCGGGTGCCTGCCCATCATCACTTCCTATAAAACAAGCAGCAGTGAATTAACCAATGCACAGTAATTATCAAAACATATGCTAAATGTAAATATGTAATTGTACATATAACAATAAAATTATTTAAATTCAAAAAATAAAAAACACGTGAGTTAATAACAGTACATTTAAATGTATATAACAGTAGACTTACCAGTTGATGTAAACTCCAATGTGTACGAGGCAAAGTGACTGTTGTGCTGGTCATGTAGAACACATTTCCATTGTCCCTGTTGAGATCGTTTTACTTTGTTCAGTGTCAGCCGATTGCCTTGTGAAATGTAAGTGTCACCATGATACCAAACCAGACCTGTTCCATAGGCACTGTTTGAGATGTCACACGTCAATGTGACATTATCTCCTTCTGTCACAGAGCGAGATGGATTGGCTGAAACTAAAGAAAACAAAAGCAGTAAAACAAACTCAGACATCAGCAGTGACTCCGTGCTCAAGACTCCTCCACGACTCCTCTTGTGGACGAGACCACAGCAGCATCGCTCAGCGAGTCTGGGCGACTCCTAAACGGTCCCCGTTCACCACAGAGACCTGACGGGCTGTGTGACAGGGGGCGGTGTGAGGAGCCTACGTAGCACTGACAGTTCTGCAAGTAAACACGCAGTTTCACTAAAACAGTATCGCACGTGACAGGAGTCAATGTCAGGCGAGGTCCAGAAACAATAATTGCCATTCCATGAACAGTTCCGCAAGAAATCGCGTGGCTCCACTGGAACACGGGTGACGTCGCACGGGCACCGTGGCACTGACGTGGCACCACAGGTCGTGTGACGTCACCAGAGGGCACGGAGTGACAGGGAGAGTCAGGAGGGGCTCATCCAATGTCAGACATCTCCACCAGGGCAGGACCCAATGTGCAGCACCTCGGATTAGCAAGGTTGGCCACGTACGGTGCGAAAGAAGTTCAACATACATGCTGCATGACTACCGATAATACCCAATTAAACGTACTCATTCAACATGAAACATGTTTTACCTGAGCATTACTGAAAATTATTATTTTAATACCATGGTGTGTTATATGAAGGTGTCATTTATCTTGATATAGAAGTTGCACTATTGTATGAAGGTGTTTTAATGATATATAAACCAAAATCACATTACCTTTCATTGTGACCAGTTCCATAGTGAGGGTGCCTGTCCTATAGTAGCCAGTAAATTCACATGTGTAAACCCCACCACCTGTAAACTTAACGTTGGACATTGTTAAAGGAAACTGATCGTTATAAAAATCAGGTGATCGTGGCGTATATTGTATTTTCTGATCAGATCGCTTCGTTGTACCATGTGGTTTCCATTTCCAAGTGAGAGCGCGTGCCAGCTGTGAACGATCTCTCCACTCAAATCCAGGATCAGATTCATTACATGACAAAGTGACGTCCCCACCCTCGTGTATGACATATTTCTTCAATGCAAGTGCTTGCCCAACATCACCTATAAAATAAACAGCAGTAAATTAACCAATGCATAGTAATTATCAAAACATACACTAAATGTAAATATGTAATTGTTACATTTGACATTGAAATGAGCAGGTGCCTTTACATCCCAAACATCTACAAAAATATAACAAAACAGATACATTATTACACTTCAAACATTGAAATTACAGAAAAATACTTGACAATTTTAATACTTTTAGTTATTACACCTCCACAAGCGATGCATCACATACATCAGATTCATCACATTTATAATATACCGATTGCATTGGTAACATAAATTAAGCATATATTTAAAATATCACAGTGTGAAATTAAATTCACCGAGGGATTAATTTATTTTGAAACATTTCTGGGGCTGCCCAAACCCCTGGACCCCCCACCCCTTCCCCCAACTGATGGGGATAGCAAAAGGAAGAGAGGGGAAGGGATACATATTTTCCAGGGATCAACCCCAGACAGCTCCAGCTGAAATCAATCCCTGAATACACTTACTCCGTGATGAGACTGTCAAATGCTTAGAAGCAGAGGCTTGGTCAGTTTCGGTTTTTACACCACATGTCCATTCTCCCTCTTGACATCGTTTGACTTTGTGTAATGTCAGCACAGGATTGCCTGAGATCATCTCAATGCCACCGTGAGTCCAAACAATACTTTGTACATAGGCACTGTTTGAGATGTTACACGTCAATCTGACAGTCTCTCCTTCTTTCACAGAGCGAGATGGATTGGCTGAAACTAAAGAAAGCAAAACCAGTAAAACAAACTCAGACATCAGCAGTGACTCCGTGCTCCAGACTCCTCCACCACTCCTCTTGTGGACGAGACCACAGCAGCGACGCTCAGCGAGTCTGGGCGACTCCTAACCGGTCCCCGTTCACCACAGAACTCTGTCCATGTGAGTAGGATGGCTGCACTACACCACAGGCAGATTGTCATGGGCGATGGCTGTGGATGTGACGCGAGTGCGAGTGCCATGGGAAGCCTGGGTTGCCATCTCCATGGATCGTGGCACAATTGTCAGTCTTGTGAAATTCCTCAGACGTTCGCTTCCATCACGTTGGAAGAATTCATAATGGGCAGTAGCAACAGTATGTTTTATGCTTGACTAAACTCATTACAGACGTAAAAATTATTGCTTTCATAGTGTGGTTAAATACGTGGCGCACACGGTTGGCCGAGGGCAACCGAGGACAAACACGTGCGCGTGTGCAACATTAGGTCGCACGGGCAAACCGCCACCTAATTTGGAAGAGAAGTGGGTTGCAGACCAGGTCAGCCCGGGGCTGCACGCTGACACCAGAGGTGTTGCGAGGGAGACGTGCTATAAGGGGTGATTGATGGCCTGACAGGCGCCAACCTGTCAGGCCCTAAAGAGACACAAGGGAGGAGCTGGATAATTGGGAGGGAGATTTAAAGACGGGCGTGAGAGCGGAGCGGGAGTTCGTGTTGCTGGGGACGAGAGAGAGAAGACGTCTCGCTGCTGCCGCTCAAGCCGGGAACGGACCTCAACCCTCACGAGTCGCTGAGCGGGTGATGGTTGATCCCCCACCCGGGACGGACGAGTGAGTGGGTCTGAGGGAGCGTAGGCGAGGGCAGCGATGGAACGGAGGTGCTGTGTGAGAAGCTGTGTGCAAGTCTCTGTGTGAGCGGATCTGTGTGCAAGTCTCTGTGTGAGCAAATCTGTGTGCAAGTCTCTGTGTGAGCGCTGCTGTGTGCGAGAGCTACTGTGTGCAGGTTAGTGAGGTGTAACGTAGATAGGGGTGGGAATTGGTTAACAGAAGTGACCTATTGACAGTAATAGGAGTGCCTACAACTGGTGCGAAAATAGGCGAATAAAGTATAAGACCGGGAGCAACAGGAGAGCTTCACCATTCTTGCCCGATGAAGCTGGATGTAATTACCAACGAAACGTCGTACTCAAATTTTTAATGATGTTGAATCTCTCTTCAACACACCGGTGGGCTAAAGAAGTGAATTATTTTGTCCTTTGAAAAGCGTGACACGTTTTTTACTGTTTGGCCGTGTCGGGTGGTGGAAGGTTACGACACATTCATGAATAACGCGATCTGACCCAAAAACCTATATTATGTATAATCAGGTGACCTGTTACAACGTGTCAGTTTGAGTGATTTTACAAAACACTACACTTTTATATAATTTGTAGCAATTTACATTCATGGACTATTATTAAAACAATCGTACACAATGAATAATGAAATGCATTCCATTTTTATATGCTTGTGCAAAAAAATTAAATACAATTTACCTTGCATTGTGATAAGTTCGTTTGTTAAGCTGCTTGTTCTATAGAAGCCAAAAAAGTGGCAAATGTAGAGCCCAGCATCACTGTATTGCACTTTTGAGATTTCAATAGAGAAGTTGTCTTTATCAAAAGCAGGCTCCAATGCTGTTATTCTGGAACCCAGTAGTATAGTGGTATTTTTCAGTACATCTCCATTCTGTCGACCAGTTTTCTTTTGATACTGGACAATCGTTGCGCTGCCACTACCCTGCCTCTCCCAGATCAGAGCCAGGTCAGAGGAAGGGTGATCTTTCCATTTAAATTCTGGATCAGATTCAACGCATGGCAAAACGACCATCTGGCCCACAGAAACAAAATATTTTCTGGTAGCAGGTGCCTTGACATCACAAACATCTACAAAAATATAACAAAAGAGAGAAATTATTACACTTTAAAAAATTTAATTACTGAAAAATATTTGACAATTTTTATATTTTTAGTTATTACACCTCCACACGGGATGCATCACATACCTCATATTCATCACATTTATAATATACTGATTGCATTGGTAATACAAATTAAACATATATTTAAAAGATCACGTGTGAAATTAAATTCACCGAGGGTTTCATTTCTTTTGAAACATTTCTGGGGCTTCCCAAACCCCTGGACCCCCCCCACGCCTTCCCCCAACTGACGGGGACAGCAAAAGGTAGAGGGGGGATAAATATTTCCCAGGGATCAACCCCAGACAGCTCCAGCTGAAATAAATCCCTGAATACACTTACTCTGTGATGAGACTGTCAAATCCTTAGAAGCAGAGGCTTGGTCAGTTTGAGTTTTTACACCACATGTCCATGGTCCCTCTTGACATCTTTTGACTTTGTGTAATGTCAGCACAGAATTTCCATTGTTCATCGCAATGCCACCGTGAGTCCAAACAATACTTTGTACATAGGCACTGTTTGAGATGTTACAATTCAATGTGACAGTTGTTCCTTCTGTCACAGAGAGGGATGGGTTGGCTGAAACTAAAGAAAGCAAAAGCAGTAAAACAAAAGAGACATCAGCAGTGACTCCGTGCTCCAGACTCCTCCACTACTCCTCTTGTGGACGAGACCACAGCAGCGACGCTCAGCGAGTCTGGGCGACTCCTAACCGGTCCCCGTTCACCACAGAGACCTGACGGGCTGTGTGACAGGGGGCGGTGTGAGGGGCCTACGTAGCACTGACAGTTCTGCAAGTAAACACGCAGTTTCACTAAAACAGTATCGCACGTGACAGGAGTCAATGTCAGGCGAGGTCCAGAAACAATAATTGCCATTCCATGAACAGTTCCGCATGAAATCGCGTGGCTCCACTGGTACACGGGTGACATCGGACGGGCACCGTGGCACTGACGTGGCACCACAGGGCGTGTGACGTCACCAGAGGGCACGGAGTGACAGGGAGAGTCAGGAGGGGCTCATCCAATGTCAGACATCTCCACCAGGGCAGGACCCAATGTGCAGCACCTCGGATTAGCACGGTTGGCTACGTACGGTGCGAAAGAAGTTCAACATACATGCAGCAGAATTACTATCTATGATACCCATTTAAACGTACTCCTAAAACATGCAACAGGTTTTAACTGAACATTACTGGAAATATGTATTTTAATACCATGGGGATGTAATTTATCTTGATATAGAAGATGTACTATTGTATGAAAGTGTTTTTTTTTATGATATATAAACCAAAATCACATTACCTTTCATTGTGACCAGTTCCATTGTGAGGGTGCCTGTCCTATAGTAGCCAGTAAACTCACATGTGTAAACCCCACCACGTGAAAACGTAACTGTCGACAATGTTAAAGGAAACTGATCTTCATAATAAGACGATTGCGGTGGATCTTGTAGGTTCTGATCAGAACCCTGTGTTGTGCCATCATGCGATCTCCATTTCCAAGTGACAGCGCGTGACAGCTGTGAATGATCTTTCCACTTAAATCCAGGATCAGATTCATCACATGACAAAGTGACCTTCCCACCCTCGTGTATGAAATATTTCTTCACTGCGGGTGCCTGCCCATCATCACTTCCTATAAAACAAGCAGCAGTGAATTAACCAATGCACAGTAATTATCAAAACATATGCTAAATGTAAATATGTAATTGTACATTTAACATTAAAATTATTTAAATTCAAAAAATAAAAAAACGTGAGTTAATAACAGTACATTTAAATGTATATAACAGTAGACTTACCAGTTGATGTAAACTCCAATTTGTACGAGGCAAAGCGACTGTTGTGCTGCTTTTGTAGAAAACATTTCCATTCTCCCTGTTGAGATCGTTTTACTTTGTTCAGTGTCAGCCGATTGCCTTGTGAAATGTAAGTGTCACCATGATACCAAACCAGACCTGTTCCATAGGCACTGTTTGAGATGTCACACGTCAATGTGACATTATCTCCTTCTGTCACAGAGCGAGATGGGTTGGCTGAAACTAAAGAGAGCAAAAGCAGTAAAACAAACTCAGACATCAGCAGTGACTCCGTGCTCCAGACTCCTCCACGACTCCTCTTGTGGACAAGGCCACATCAGCGACGCTCAGCGAGTCTGGGCGACTCCTAACCGGTCCCCGTTCACCACAGAGCTCTGTCCATGTGAGTAGGATGGGTCTGCATCAGCAGGAGATTCTTCTGTTCACAGATGTGCCGTAAAACACGTGGCTGCACTACACCACAGGCAGAATGTCACGGGCGATGGCTGTGGATGTGACGCCAGTGCGAGTGCCATGGGAAGCCTGGGTTGCCATCTCCATGGATCGTGGTACAATCGTCAGTCTCGTGGGATTCCTCGGACGTGCGGTGCCATCACGTTGGAAGAATTCATAATGGGCAATAGCAGCAGTGTGTTTTATGCTTGACTAAACTCATTACAGCCATCAAAATTAATACTTTTATATAATTGGTAGCAGTTTACATTCATGGACTATTAATACAAAATCGTACACTATGAATAATGAAATGCATTCCACTTTTATATTTAAGTGCATATGCTTGTGCAAAAAAGTAAAATATAATTTACCTTGCATTGTGATAAGTTCTCGTGTTAAGCTGCTTGTTCTAAAGTAGCCAGCAAAGTGGCAAATGTAGAGCCCAGCATCACTGTATTGTGCGTTTGAGATTTGAATAGAGAAGCTGTCTTGATCAAAAGCAGACTTCAATGCTGTTATTCTGGAAACCAGTGCTATAGCGCTATTTTTCCTTACATCTCTAGTCCATTGACCAGTTTGCTTTTGATACTGGACAATCGTTGCGCTGCCACTACCCTGCCTCACCCATTTCCAGATCACAGCCCGGTCAGAGGAAGGGTGATCTTCCCATTTAAATTCTGGATCAGATTCAACGCATGGCAAAATGGCCGTCTGGCCCACAGAAACAAAATACTTTCTGGGAGCAGGTTCCTTTACTTCACAAACATCTACAAAAATATAAGAAAAGAGAGAAATTATTACACTTTAAACATTGAAATTACGGACAAATATTTGACAATTTTAATACTTTAAGTTATTACACCTCCACAGGGGATGTATCACATACATCATATTCATTACATTTAGAAGATACTAATTGCATTGGTAACGCAAATTAACCACATTGTTAACAGATCCCGGTGTGAAATTAAATTCACCGAGGGCTTAATTTATTTTGAAACATTTCTGGGGCTGCCCAAACCCCTGGACCCCCCCACCCCTTCCCCCAACTGATGGGGATAGCAAAAGGAAGAGAGGGGAAGGGATACATATTTTCCAGGGATCAACCCCAGACAGCTCCAGCTGAAATCAATCCCTGAATACACTTACTCTGTGATGAGACTTTCAAATCGAGAGAAGCAGAGGCTTGGTCAGTTTGGGTTTTTACACCACATGTCCATTCTCCCTCTTGACATCGTTTGACTTTGTGTAATGTCAGTACAGAATTGCCTTTGTTCATCTCAATGCCACCGTGAGTCCAAACTATATTTTGAACATAGGCACTGTTTGAGATGTTACACATCAATGTGACAGTCTCTCCTTCTGTCACAGAGAGGGATGGGTTGGCTGAAACTAAAGAAAGCAAAAGCAGTAAACAAACTCAGGACTCAGCAGTGACTCCGTGCTCCAGACGCCTCCACTACTCCTCTTGTGGACGAGACCACAGCAGCACCGCTCAGCGAGTCTGGGCGACTCCTAAACGGTCCCCGTTCACCACAGAGACCTGACGGGCTGTGTGACAGGGGGCGGTGTGAGGGGCCTACGTAGCACTGAGAGTTCTGCAAGTAAACACGCAGTTTCACTAAAACAGTATCGCCCGTGACAGGAGTCAATGTCAGGCGAGGTTCAGAAACATAAATTGCCATTCCATGAACAGTTCCGCATGAAATTGCGTGGCTCCACTGGAACACGGGTGACGTCGCACGGGCACCGTGGCACTGACGTGGCACCACAGGTCGTGTGACGTCACCAGAGGGCACGGAGTGACAGGGAGAGTCAGGAGGGGCTCATCCAATGTCAGACATCTCCACCAGGGCAGGACCCAATGTGCAGCACCTCCGATTAGCAAGGTTGGCTACGTACGGTGCGAAAGAAGTTCAACATACATGCAGCAGAATTACTATCTATGATACCCATTTAAACGTACTCCTAAAACATGCAACAGGTTTTAACTGAACATTACTGGAAATATGCGTATTTTAATACCATGGGGATGTAATTTATCTTGATATAGAAGATGCACTATTGTATGAAAGTGTTTTTTTTTATGATATATAAACCAAAATCACATTACCTTTCATTGTGACCAGTTCCATTGTGAGGGTGCCTGTCCTATAGTAGCCAGTAAACTCACATGTGTAAACCCCACCACGTGAAAACGTAACTTGCGACAATGTTAAAGGAAACTGATCTTCATAATAAAACGATCGCGGTGGATTTTGTAGGTTCTGATCATATTGCTTTATTGTGCCATCATGCGATTTCCAAGTGACAGCACGTAGCAGCTGTGAATGATCTTTCCACTGAAATCCAGGATCAGATTCATCACATGACAATGAGACCATCCCACCCTCGTGTATGAAATATTTCTTCACTGCAAGTGCTTGCCCAACATCACCTATAAAATAAACAGCAGAAAATTCACCAATGCATAGTAATTATCAAAACATACACTAAATGTAAAGATGTAATTGATACATTTGACATTAAAATGATTTAAATTCAAGAAATAACAAAACACGTGAGTTAATAACAGTACATTTAAATGTATATAACAGACTTACCAGTTGATGTAACCTCCAATGTGTACGAGGCAAAGGGACTGTTGTGCTGGTATTGTAAAACACATTTCCATTCTCCCTGTTGAGATCGTTTCACTTTGTACAGTGTCAGCACAGAATTGCCTGGGTTCATCTTAATACCACCGTGAGTCCAAACCAGACCTTTTCCATAGGCACTGTTTGAGATGTTACACGTCAATGTGACAGTCGCACCTTCTCTCACGACGCTGGATGGGTTGGCTGAAACTAAAGAAAGCAAAAGCAGTAAAACAAACTCAAGACTCAGCAGTGACTCCGTGCTCCAAACTCCTCCACGACTCCTCTTGTGGACGCGACCACAGCAGCGACGCTCAGCGAGTCTGGGCGACTCCTGACCGGTACCCGTTCACCACAGAGACCTGACGGGCTGTGTGACAGGGGGCGGTGTGAGGGGCCTGCATCAGTACCAACGTCTCCTGTTGCACTGACACTCCTGCAAGTAAACGCGCGGCTTCGCTAGGAGAGCGCCGAACAGGACTCCCGGTGCAATACCACCGTGTCGCAGTGCCACGGTGAGGCAAAGGACGTGAGGCAGCGAGGACAATCTACCGGTGGCATTGCAGAGGAAGGGCTCGTCACGTGCAGTACCAGCGCCACGCATCACCCTCGTGTCAACTCTTTGCAGCGTTTAAACCACAACTTGTTCTTCACGGATAAAATGTGATGAAATAATATCACGATAAAAAATGTACAAAAAATAATCATACATTTCACTTTGAAGTGTAGGAAGGGTGCTTGTGCAAAATAGTATAACACATTTCCTTACCTTCCATTGTGATAATTTCCATCCAACTTTCTGTTCCAAATTCCCTTTCAAGGCAACTGTAAAACCCAGCGTCACTGCGCTGTACATTTTTGATTCGGATAGAAGCCCTATGTTGATTATTATCTTCAGTGGCTGCTATCCTGGCCTCTCGTGAGTTTGTTAAATCGATCTCGGCTGCTCTACTGCCTTCACCACGCCGCCAGGTGATAGATGTGATATTGGGATTGTCGTGCTGTGTCCATCCTGGAGTGTTTCTGTCACACGTCAATGTGACTTCCTGTCTCACAGCAACAAAATACCTTCTGGGGGATGCCTGTAAATGAACACTCGCTTCAAAAGTGAAACGACAAAACGGCAAATTATAAATATTGAACACTCCGGTACGGTTTTTAAATGTACGGTGCGCAACAAGTTGAACGTACATACTGTACGTAAACACAGTGTGGTGTATAACAGCACGTGAATAATAACTCACTGATGTGGGACAAGATGCAGATGACAAGACTCATCCCCACCGCACGCCTCCCCTTCCCCGTGTCCATGGCTCAGAGCCACGGCGCCGTCTGCTCAGTTCTCAGCACGCACCACGTTTTATGTCGCTCCTGCAGCCGCCTTCAGTTGAAGTGTCGCGACATCCCACCCACAGCTCGCTGAGGTTTCACTTCCAACCACAGCTCCCACACCAAACCCCAGCCTCTCTCTAGAGCACTAATTCATCATCACACTTCCTTTTACTGTTTCAGCGCCAAATAAAAACAAAAACGTTACCACTGTTATCGTGCTCAAAAAGTAATTTATTTACCAAAATAAAATACGAATTCATAACTAACATTACCATGAACGTGCTTGGGTATAGAAGAGTCGCCTGACGCCATTTGGAACGTGCGTGTTCAATTCGCGTCCGTGCACGTCAAGTCTGGTGGTGTGCGTCCATGCGCCATCCGGCTCCCTGGCCATGAAGTCGGAGGCCCTGCCTGGACGCGGCTCGCTGCTGTTTGACCCAAGGCTCAGCAGTGCCGCAGGGCCCCATCAGCGTGCAGCGAGATGGGACATTTGTCCAGGCTCCAGAACGCCAGAGGCCCAATAAATATAACAAACAAAATCTGTATTCAGAAATATGACTTCATTAATATTCTATAATTGTTTAAACAAGAATAACATGGCCAATACTAGCTTAATTAAGTGTCATTTCTTACGTTGTTATAATGTCAGAAAGGGGGGGGGTATTTTCTGATCCGGTGTCCCGGGGGTAAAGACGTCTAAACCCGGCCCTTCTCCCTGCTCACACGGTCACTGTTGCTACTACCAGACCCTCTGTGCGTGCTCTCCATTTGAGTCAGAACAGGGAAAACGTGAATGGTTCGCTGGTAAACAGCACTACAGGCAGATGGAGCAAGCTCCATAACTTCCCTTGCACAGCCAATAGATTATAAATGCTTGTCATTTGTTTTTTTTAAGTACTGCAACGCAGAATTACAACTTGCTTTACAGCATCAAGTTGAACAATATAACCGAAAAATATATACAGATTTCGTTTTTTATCAAATACCATGACCGTCCGTTGTTTCACAAGGTAAAAACCCAGACAATTCGTTTCTGTTACAACTGCTGCATTTATAGAGGTAGACTTCTATTCAGAAAGACCGTAATAACAGCTGGCAATCACGACTGATGAGCATTTAAAAAGCCACGCGTTTCGTTTTCGCGTCTTCATATTTGAAGCCCAAGCCAGAATGATTCCTCATTAAATCGCATTCCGTGTGAACAGCACAGCACACTTTGTTACTTCTGCTTTTGAACACAACTGAAAGAGTACGAACCTTCAGCGATTATTACAATACACCGAATGTTAAATATGCATAGAACCATCTTAATACTGGATTGTTGATAACTCAAAACGTGAATTTAAATCAAGTAAATAACATCGAACTAAACAATGTTACATGGAAATACTCAGCTCCAGAAAAGTAACTGCACAGCATTTGGAAAATGTGCATCGCTCATTCATACAGGTCGAGGAGTCTCAAAAATTGACTTCTCAGCCCGTGCAGCATTTGCCTCCTTGGTCATGAGGTCCGAGCCCGTCTCTGGACGCTGTTTGCTGCTGTTTGACCCAAGGCTCAGGTGATGCTGCTCCCCGTTGGATCCATTCAATAGCAGCAGCCACCACAGAGCCAACTGTGAGACACTGGGGTGGATTTCTCACTTCAACAACAAGATTATTACTCGTGGATACTTACAATTACGTGTTAATTACTCAATATTGTCAACTGCCGTTATGTGGTGTAAAATTCAATCCCACGTGTTACGATAAAGGGACAAGTATCGCATCACATTGACAGGTGAATGTTTACTTTTAGACCATATGTTACACTTCTGTAATGATGAGGCATGGCCCATTTGATGGTTTCTACCAAAATTAAAGATGAACACTTTCATCGCAGCCATCTCTGCTTTACGTTGTCAGGCTGGGTACTTGCGTATGAAGTGGTCATTTCACAATGTCAACTTTAATTTTCATAAAAATATCACGAACAGAAATGGGCAGGGTAATTACTTCCCTTCCCTTGTGTTTCCCCCTGGTGCTGCACATACGTCCCATGCAGCCTTATCTTACACACAACAGGCAGTCACTATTCTACTTGCATAGCAAAAACCTTGAAGAATATTTCATCATTATAGTGTGGTTGATGCATACACGAGACTGAGGGTATTAGTATAAAACAAATATTAATTTGCTATGCACGAACATTTTGCATGCAAACATATTAACGTTACGGTCAAACGCGACTCTACTCAGCAGAAGGTTTCCAAGCAGTCAGTATGGTGCCACTCCTGCCACTAACGACAAGCAGGAGTCGCAAGTTCAATAACTTGTCTTGCAACATTTTGAAAATTATTGTACGGTATATATGGCTTTTTAAGGTACAGCAGAATGAAAAGCGACTTTTTAGCAGTATCAAACAATAATTCTACGGCTATAAAACTACAAAATAATCGTGAGCAGGCACAGATGTGTCATGGTGAAGGAGGCAACTTCGTAGGGTGGAAAATTTTGACGTAAGAAACCAGGACCATCTTAAGTGAAAAGGTATTTAGAACGACAAAAATGCGTGCTGGCCTTGTGGGAAACATTCATTTCGATGTTCCGAAGTGGCCCTGATGTAGATATTGCCTTTGGCAGAGACACCATGGCGGCTGATGCTGCACCTGCACGCGTCACCTGTAAGTGGGCTAAGCGATTGTGGTTTTGTTATCCCCCCCCCGCCACCACTTCACATCAAGAGCCACGAGCAAGCCACTGCCTTTGAAACACCCTTTGGCCTCCACGAACAACTTGTGTGCTCAACGAAAACTAAAGCTGGGTCCGGAAGAAGCAGCCGAGATCCCCTGGAGATGCGAGCGACGGACGCCGTTCCCGAGGGCCACCGCTGGGGCTGGGAGGCCCAGACGGCGCCTCACTCACGGGCACGAGTGGCCAGGGCCCCCTAGCGGACACAATGAGGCACAGCGTGCGGTACAAACACAACTATGAGACCGCGTTCGACTTTGTCATTGCTTTGGCCTTACCAAGTGAATTACAGTCAACTGAGTTGTAAACATAAATAAACATAGACGTAATTTCAACCGAGAAGATGGATACAAATTGAGCAATCATTGGAAGGATGTTCTTAACCAGGTAAAACCTTAACTGCCTTATGGTGTTGTCTTCATCTCTGCATCTCCATTTTGTCTGCTCGTCCTCTAAACGCTGTCTTTAAAGTTGAATTGTTTGCATCGTATGGCTTAAACTCTGCGAGTTGTATTAATTTCATAGAACAATAAAAATAACCCCAGAAACATATACTGTACTCACAAGGCCTGTGCCGTCCTCGCATCACACGTTAAGATTGTCATAATCGTCTGCAACAAACGGAATAAGAGTTTACATTCCAGCATCAACAACGTATTAATGACCAAAGTACACGATAAAAAATAGTTGAACAGCACAAGCAAATAAACTCCAACGGAGTGGATGGATTAAATCAGTGGACGTGTCCCTTTGTCTCTCAATAAGTTAAGCAACATTGCAGCGCCTGCCGCTGGCGATGTTGTGGTCGATGGCCAAAGTGAAGTGGGGCCACGTGGCGCTCTCTGCAGGTCGTCTCGTGCGCCCTCTACCTTCTGCCTCCTTCCGCTGCAGCTTGAGGGCTTGGTAGTGGCCTTCGCGCTCCTGCCGGGGGGCATCTGCCAGCAAGTTGTTGACATTGTCATTCATACCATTGGAACCTCCTTTGCCAGTAGCAAAATATGATGATTGGTTTTTTAGCCCCCTTTTATCTGGCCAGATAAAAGGGGGGTAAAAAAAACAATTGCCAGATAAAAGAGTAAAAAAACTATTTATCGTTGTAATTTATGTCGTAATTTATACGTTGTAATTTAAACGTAATTTATAGGTCGTAATTTCGACGTCGTAATGTATACGTTGCAATTAATACATTGTAATTAATACGTTGTAATTCATAAGCGCCATCTGACTTCAGTTGACGATCGCAAGCGTCACGTGACAGCAGACATCCTCGTCGTCACAAAGTGCGTGACATAGCGACGCGTGAACAAGTGACAGCTACTACCATTGTTGGTCACCGATGGCGATTCCAGCACTTCGGAGTCGCTTCCTCGCTGTGGATCAGGACCTGTCGTGAAACAAAAACTTCACTGTGGACTTCACGGCGATGCCACTCCTCTCGACCCATTAGCGAATGTGAGGAGGCGAAGGCATCAATGGTCACAACGCGTGTTCTTGTTTTGGCTCTGTTTGCCTGCACTACAGTAGCCTGTGCTTCACTGTCAACTTCATGAACTGTTTATTCAATGTAGTTATCAGGAAATCTTCAAATAACATGGGTATGATTTCATTGAATCTGACGTTTAAACAAAACTGTGAACCTGTAATGGTACAAAGCGTATAGATCAAAGGATATTGAAGTTGTTATGCTATTAATGTATCCTGGGAAGCCAGAGTCTCGAGAATATGTTTCAAGTGCGTCCTGCAAAGGGATGTCTGGCCACTGTGAAGTAAGTGCGTTTTGCATATGGGTAGAAAATAGTGCCGCATAAATGCGGAAACTTACCATCCCTCATCATCGATTGCAAGTTCAATCCTTGATAAGCACTGTCTTGCTCTGGCTGAGACTCTGCTAAGAATATGAAATAGTGTTTTTAATTGAATCGAAATAAAACCAAGAGTTAACATCTTTGTCTCGCATAGAGTTAGCCAAACTGAACGAGTGTTATTTCCACAAAAAATATATATACTTGTCAAAACAAAAGGTGTGGTTTACCTCTTTGAACACACAGACCACATGCTATTAAAACTGTGGTGGTCAGCACACACTACTGAATTTCTTTTGAATACCAAACGTTTAATTTGATTCTGGAACGCATTTTAAATATTACGTTTTCTTTCATTGCCCACAACTCTTAAAAAGTTTACCAACATTTACACATAGACGGTGTACACGGGTCTCAATGGCAGATTCTCAAGTGGCTCTCGGCTGGGTCATAATTAACGAGAGCTGTTTCCCCTGCTCGGAGGAGGCATGGCTGGCAGTGGCGTGTGAATGGTCTCACACCTGCACGAGTGTTGCTGTGTGTAGCACACAAGGCTGACAGCCACACATAGAGAAACCGCAGCAATGCCGACATCAACAGCGATCCCAGCCAAGGGGTAACCCCCTCCTCCATTAATGAAATGACATGCGGTTGTAGTGACCCTTAAGGGAGCTACGCAACGTGTGTTGGGTGAACGGGGTTCAGTGTGAGGAATGCTGTTTGGTTGTAGAGTGGTGGGGGTGGTGCCAATGACCTGCATTGAGCTTCCTTCTTCTGTAGCCCACCACAGCAACAACAGCAGCTCCAGCAGCGAGCAGCACAGCCAGCACCACTCCAACAGCCACCGACACGTACGGAGATGCCCCTGGAACTGTTGTGAAATACAAAATAATGCATGAACTAAAGAGACGATAAAATAATTTAAGATATTTCATAAACACATTTTATATTTTCATAGATTGAAAGGAGTGCAGTAACATGCATTTCACAGCCGTATACTTTGACGTAACAAAAGCTTCAGATTAAAATTTACTTTCCAGATCTGCAATGTAACATTGAAAGCCAGTGATTATATCGTAAAAGCGGGAGACGTAATTTAGATAATAAAAAAAAGAGCAATGTGTTTGTTTTCCATGACAAAAATGGGAAGTCTTGTACCTTGTGACGTAATCAACTCCATTTCCAACCGCCATGATCGGAAATATCCTTCAACCTGACAAGTGTAAACCCCCCCTGCATCATCATTCACCACTGAGATGGTCAGAGAGAAGTCGTCGTCGTCAAAAGCGGAGGACGAGATGTTTACGTTGGAGTTGAGGTGGGAACTGAATGCAGCGTGAGGTCCGGCTGGGTGAGCCGCGAGTATCGTACGGACTGTGCTGTCACCACGTGGCCTCCAGTACCAGGTGACCGAACGAGACTCATTGGAGGAGCTCCTCCACACAAACCCAGGGTCAGACTCGTTTCAGGGCAACGTGATTCCTTCACCAATTTGAGACGCGTAATTCCTGGTTGCCTGATGCTCTGAGTCTGCAAATAGTGTAAAAACAATAGTTTAATAGTTTAATCGACAACCAAACAAATACAGGATGCCACAATACAGATACATATGATAATTGGAGTTTTTTACCCTTTTATCTGGCAACAAAACTGACACCTTTTTTTTACAAGGAGTCATGTTTGCATAGACCACAATACCTGCAGTCGTAATGCAAAAAAAAACATAACTCTAATAATGTATACACTGTCCTTGAAGTTGATTTGTCCACACCCGAGACAGCTTTTCCTAGAGCCTAGTCTCACATGGTGTTGGACCAAATAACGCTAAAAGGCGCACAGATACATATCTTACAGCTGCAGGTATAAGCATGGACATTGTGTCAAGCTCACCAATTCCTTTAATCAATGTAAGTGTTTTTTAATACACGCAAGATGTAACTTAATTCATGTACTTGATCAAAGTATTTATTCTCACTATGTGCTTTTATAATGTAACTGAAGTAACGTGAGATGTGTATTTACCATTTTTCAGCACGTTCACATTGTACGCTACCTCTGAGATCTCTCCACTCTCCCTTTTCACGGCACACTTCAACAACCCACTGTGAGCAGCGTTCACTTTCACCAACACGATGCTGCTTTGATGGCTGATCTCAATCCCATTGTGAATCCATCTGACCATGTGTGCATAGGAGTCGTTAGAGAGCTGGCAGGTCAGACTGATGCTCTCTCCTTCTGCTACGGTGTCGGATGTGTTGGACAAAACTAAAGAACACGAAACAAAAATCAATATTTACGACTCATTGATTCAAAATCACAAGCCAAACTAGAATACAAATCGTTCTGAGGTTTGAGGTATGGCTTATCCCTGGTCACGTGGAATCCACAACTGTGATAAGATTCCAGGAGATCGGAGCCTGGAGTCCTCACAGCGCAGTTGAGATCATGGAATGCCTCCTGCACTGCTCCTCTACTCGTGATTACAGCAGCAGAGCACAGAGACTCCAGGGTGGGGATGGTGAAGGGGTGAAGAGGAGACCACGTGGCCACTGATCACGAGAAGCACTGGCCCAGGAATTGTCTAAACCCAAATCCCTCGACCTAAACCTGATTGTGAACGTGAACTCAGAGCAGGACTCTGAATGGCCAACAGCAGCAGCGCTACTCGTAATTCTCACTTGAACTCTTCATATGGCAACTTGAAAAAAACTAAACCTGTTTAAATTAGCAAGAAATATTGCGTAAATATAAGTAAGTACGCTATACATTAACTATTGTATATGTCTCTTCAATAATTTGGACAACATTACTGTAATAAAACAAGTGAAAGTAATACCAGTGCAACAACATTTTTAGTTCCGCAAGTAAAAAACACGGGAATATTCCCGCGTAAATGTGGCTGTGACACGACCGTTTACATGATAAAACACTTAGGCTTTCATCTGCAAGGGCGATGGCATGATGGGCAAAGAGAATCAGATAATGCGCATCCAATACTGAATGTAACAGCAATGACAGCTTGTATGTGCAGCAGAAGTAACAATCGTTCATGTGAACATAAACTCATTCTGGCATTTACGTTACAATCATTTCTAAGTTCACTAGGTTTGTTTTCTACCTGATGACAATTGCTTGTGTTGCAATCGAAATGTCGTATTATATTATCTTTCGACGTGACTTTACCGAAAGGAGCAAATAATAATTGGTAGCAGTATACATTCATGGACTATTAATAAAGCAATTGCACACAATGAATAATGAAATGCATTCGACTTTAATATTTAAGTGAATATGCTTGTACAAAACAGTAAAATATAATTTACCTTGCATTGTGATCAGTTCTCTTGTTAAGCTGCTTGTTCTAAAGTAGCCAGCAAAGTGGCAAATGTAGAGCCCAGCATCACTGTGTTGCACTTTTGAGATTCCAATAGAGAAGTTGTCTTTATCAAAAGCAGACTTCAATGCTGTTATTCTAGCGGTATTTTTCGATACATCTCCATTCCATTGACCAGTTTGCTTTTGATACTGGACAATCGTTGCGCTGCCACTACCCTGCCTCTCCCATCTCCAGGTCAGAGCCCGGTCAGAGGAAGGGTGATCTTCCCATTTAAATTCTGGATCAGATTCAACGCATGGCAAAATGGCCGTCTGGCCCACAGAAACAAAATACTTTCTGGGAGCAGGTGCCTTTACTTCACAAACATCTACAAAAATATAAAACCGAGAAATTATTACACTTTAAACATTGAAATTACGGACAAATATTTGACAATTTTAATGATACTTTAAGTTATTACACCTCCACAGGGGATGATCACATACATCATATTCATCACATTTAGAAGATACTGATTGCATTGGTAACGCAAATTAACCACATTGTTAACAGATCCCGGTGTGAAATTAAATTCACCGAGGGCTTAATTTATTTTGAAACATTTCTGGGGCTGCCCAAACCCCTGGACCCCCCCACCCCTTCCCCCAACTAACGGGGATAGAACAAGGTAGATAGGGGAAGGGATACATATTTTCCAGGGATCAACCCCAGACAGCTCCAGCTGAAATCAATCCCTGAATACACTTACTCTGTGATGAGACTTTCAAATCGAGAGAAGCAGAGGCTTGGTCAGTTTGGGTTTTTACACCACATGTCCATTCTCCCTCTTGACATCGTTTGACTTTGTGTAATGTCAGTACAGAATTGCCTTTGTTCATCTCAATGCCACCGTGAGTCCAAACTATATTTTGAACATAGGCACTGTTTGAGATGTTACACATCAATGTGACAGTCTCTCCTTCTGTCACAGAGCGGGATGGGTTGGCTGAAACTAAAGAAAGCAAAAGCAGTAAAACAAACTCAGGACTCAGCAGTGACTCCGTGCTCCAGACGCCTCCACTACTCCTCTTGTGGACGAGACCACAGCAGCGACGCTCAGCGACTCTGGCCGACTCCTAAACGGTCCCCGTTCACCACAGAGACCTCACGGGCTGTGTGACAGGGGGCGGTGTGAGGGGCCTACGTAGCACTGAGAGTTCTGCAAGTAAACACGCAGTTTCACTAAAACAGTATCGCCCGTGGCAGGAGTCAATGTCAGGCGAGGTTCAGAAACATAAATTGCCATTCCATGAACAGTTCCGCATGAAATCGCGTGGCTCCACTGGAACACGGGTGACATCGCACGGGCACCGTGGCACTGACGTGGCACCACAGGTCGTGTGACGTCACCAGAGGGCACGGAGTGACGGAGAGTCAGGAGGGGCTCATCCAATGTCAGACATCTCCACCAGGGCAGGACCCAATGTGCAGCACCTCCGATTAGCAAGGTTGGCTACGTACGGTGCGAAAGAAGTTCAACATACATGCTGCATGACTACCTATGATACCCATTGAAGTGTACTCCAAAAATGCTACAGGTTTTGCGTGAGCATTACTGAAACTTATTTGAATACCATGGAATGTGATATGAAGGTGTCATTTATCTTATATAGAAATTTGTACTATTGTATGAAAGTATTTGAATTATTTACACAAAAATCGCCTTACCTTTTATTGTGACCAGTTCCATAGTGAGGGTGCCTGTCCTATAGTAGCCAGTAAACTCACATGTGTAAACCCCACCACCTGTAAACTTAACGTTGGACATTGTTAAAGGAAACTGATCGTTATCAAAATCACGTGATCGTGGCGTATATTGTATTGTCTGATCAGATCCCTTCGTTGTACCACGTGGTTTCCATTTCCAAGTGACAGCGCGTTGCAGCTGTGAACCATCTTTCCACTCAAATCCATAATCAGATTCATCACATGACAAAGAAACCTCCCCACCCTCGTGTATGAAATATTTCTTCATTGCGGGTGCCTGCCCAACATCACTTCCTAAAAAATAAACAGCAGTAAATTAACCAATGCACAATCATTATCAAACATATACTAAATGTAAATATGTATTTGTTACATTTGACATTAAAATGTTTTAAATTCAACATCAACCCACACATATTAGTTAATAACAGTACATTTTAATGAATATAACAGTAGACTTACCAGTTGATGTAAACTCCAATGTGTACGAGGCAAAGTGACTGTTGTGCTGGTCATGTAGAACACATTTCCATTGTCCCTGTTGAGATCGTTTTACTTTGTTCAGTGTCAGCCGATTGCCTTGTGAAATGTAAGTGTCACCATGATACCAAACCAGACCTGTTCCATAGGCACTGTTTGAGATGTCACACGTCAATGTGACATTATCTCCTTCTGTCACAGAGCGAGATGGATTGGCTGAAACTAAAGAGAGCAAAAGCAGTAAAACAAACTCAGACATCAGCAGTGACTCCGTGCTCCAGACTTCTCCACTACTCCTCTTGTGGACAAGGCCACATCAGCGACGCTCAGCGAGTCTGGGCGACTCCTAAACTGTCCCCGTTCACCACAGAGCTCTGTCCATGTGAGTAGGATGGGTCTGCATCAGCAGGAGATTCTTCTGTTCACAGATGTGCGTAAAACACGTGGCTGCACTACACCACAGGCAGAATGTCACGGGCGATGGCTGTGGATGTGACGCCAGTGCGAGTGCCATGGGAAGCCTGGGTTGCCATCTCCATGGATCGTGGTACAATCGTCAGTCTCGTGGGATTCCTCGGACGTGCGGTGCCATCACGTTGGAAGAATTCATAATGGGCAATAGCAGCAGTGTGTTTTATGCTTGACTAAACTCATTACAGCCATCAAAATTAATACTTTTATATAATTGGTAGCAGTTTACATTCATGGACTATTAATACAAAATCGTACACTATGAATAATGAAATGCATTCCACTTTTATATTTAAGTGCATATGCTTGTGCAAAAAAGTAAAATATAATTTACCTTGCATTGTGATAAGTTCTCGTGTTAAGCTGCTTGTTCTAAAGTAGCCAGCAAAGTGGCAAATGTAGAGCCCAGCATCACTGTATTGTGCGTTTGAGATTTGAATAGAGAAGCTGTCTTGATCAAAAGCAGACTTCAATGCTGTTATTCTGGAAACCAGTGCTATAGCGGTATTTTTCCTTACATCTCTAGTCCATTGACCAGTTTGCTTTTGATACTGGACAATCGTTGCGCTGCCACTACCCTGCCTCACCCATTTCCAGATCACAGCCCGGTCAGAGGAAGGGTGATCTTCCCATTTAAATTCTGGATCAGATTCAACGCATGGCAAAATGGCCGTCTGGCCCACAGAAACAAAATACTTTCTGGGAGCAGGTTCCTTTACTTCACAAACATCTACAAAAATATAAAACCGAGAAATTATTACACTTTAAACATTGAAATTACGGACAAATATTTGACAATTTTAATGATACTTTAAGTTATTACACCTCCACAGGGGATGTATCACATACATCATATTCATTACATTTAGAAGATACTAATTGCATTGGTAACGCAAATTAACCACATTGTTAACAGATCCCGGTGTGAAATTAAATTCACCGAGGGCTTAATTTATTTTGAAACATTTCTGGGGCTGCCCAAACCCCTGGACCCCCCCACCCCTTCCCCCAACTGACGGGGATAGCAAAAGGTAGAGAGGGGAAGGGATAAATATTTTCCAGGGATCAACCCCAGACAGCTCCAGCTAAAATCAATCCCTGAATACACTTACTCAGTGATGAGACTTTCAAATCGAGAGAAGCAGAGGCTTGGTCAGTTTGGGTTTTTACACCACATGTCCATTCTCCCTCTTGACATCGTTTGACTTTGTGTAATGTCAGTACAGAATTGCCTTTGTTCATCTCAATGCCACCGTGAGTCCAAACAATACTTAGAACATAGGCACTGTTTGAGATGTTACACATCAATGTGACAGTCTCTCCTTCTGTCACAGAGCGGAGTGGGTTGGCTGAAACTAAAGAAAACAAAACCAGTAAAACAAACTCAGACATCAGCAGTGACTCCGTGCTCAAGACTCCTCCACTACTCCTCTTGTGGACGAGACCACAGCAGCGACGCTCAGCGAGTCTGGGCGACACTTGACCGGTCCCCGTTCACCACAGAGACCTGACGGGCTGTGTGATAGGAGTCGGTGTGAGGAGCCTACGTAGCACTGACAGTTCTGCAAGTAAACACGCAGTTTCACTAAAACAGTATCGCCCGTGACAGGAGTCAATGTCAGGCGAGGTTCAGAAACATAAATTGCCATTCCATGAACAGTTCCGCATGAAATCGCGTGGCTCCACTGGAACACGGGTGACGTCGCACGGGCACCGTGGCACTGACGTGGCACCACAGGTCGTGTGACGTCACCAGAGGGCACGGAGTGACAGGGAGAGTCAGGAGGGGCTCATCCAATGTCAGATATCTCCACCAGGGCAGGACCCAATGTGCAGCACCTCCGATTAGCAAGGTTGGCTACGTACGGTGCGAAAGAAGTTCAACATACATGCTGCATGACTACCTATGATACCCATTGAAGTGTACTCCAAAAATGCTACAGGTGAAGTATTGGAAAATGACGGCAGGAAACTCCTTGACGGGAACACACTTCTTTTATTAAATCTTGACTTGTAACGATACAACGCGTGGCCTCTCTTCTTCACAATGCGGTCACCATACAACGGTACAACTCGTGCCCTCTTCTCTCCGCCCTACGCTTCTCTTGACTCTCTTAGATTCTGTGCTGCTGGCTCTCTGTGCCTCGTGTAGACTCCGCGCCTCGGCTACACTCTTCTCTCGTCTCGTGTAGACTCCGCGCCTCTGCTACACTCTCCACTCGCCTCGTGTAGACTTTGCATCTCTCTCTGGCTACACCGTATGCATACTCGGCTCGTGTAGACCTTTCTCTCTCTCTGGCTACACCGTATGCATACTCGGCTCGTGTAGACCTTTCTCTCTCTCTGGCTACACACTATACATCGCTCAGCTCGTGTAGACCTTTCTCTCTCTCTGGCTACACACTATACATTACTCAGCTCGTGTAGACCGTTCTCTCTCTCTGGCTACACACTATACATTACTCAGCTCGTGTAGACCGTTCTCTCTCTCTGGCTACACACCTATACCTTACTCTCCTCTACTCTCCATTACTCTCCTTTACTCTCCTCTCCGGGCTCTATCTCTGCACCTTCGTCTTCATTCTTAGATGGTTCCACTTCTGCCCCCCTACTCCTCTGTGCATCACCTTATATATCTCTTCTTCCCGGGAGACGGAGCGGATGCGGACCTCAACGTCGGCACCGCTCCTCAGTTACCCAATCACCACGCGCTATCTCTACGATCCGTTTCCGCCCAGCGCGTGTTTCCACTCCCCGACCAATCACACCACGCTGCCACCCGATCACTCCCTCTCAGCGCGTCACCGGCACACAGCCAATCAGCAGCACTACCCCCACCCGCGCACTGACGCCTGCTCCTCCCCGTCAGCGCGCGTCACCACACACACACCCGTACATACGCGCTGGCACACGACGTATACACCCAGCGCGTATCACCACTACATCACCCCCTCCCACATAGCTCGCAGCCGGCCCGGCTGCTAACAACAACCAACCGCAACGATAAGACGACAACCAACAAAAAAAAACCCGTAACCCCCCCAGTGTGCCCCGTAACATAACAACAACAACAACAAGAATAACTATGTACAGATTGACAATGAACACGAAAAGTCAACAATAACACGATACAAGCAAATTCCAAAAACGAACGCGCCCCACGTCCCTGCGACTACACGCAGTGACGAGGCGCTCCAACTGCCCCGACTCCTCACAAGGCAGGTCATGCAAAGTAGCACGACCTGGCGCGAGTCCGTCTGGCTGGTCCGTCGTATGGGGCGGGACACTGACGACCGTCCGGCGGTTCCGGCTGCTCCAGACGGCGCGGAACGGGCCTGAAAGGGCCGGCCCCGCCGCGGAGATCCGGCCGCCGGTGATCGGCAGCTGTCAGTTCCGAGACACCTGGGAGCAGATCAGGCGAAAATACGTGTGGATCAGGCAGAGACATTTCCCCCTCTGGGTCGCCGGTCACGTCACACGCCCGGCCATCACGACACAAGGGGAGGCCATATGGAGGCGAGAACGGTTTCAGTCGGGAGGGGTGAACGTACCAACGGCGCTTTCCCCACTTTATCTGAACGCACTGGGGCCGTGCAACGCGCACGACCTCCACGGGTCCCCTCCACGGTCTCAACAATTTAGGCGACGTAGCCAAGGGTGCCTGAGGGCAATGCAGCCAGGCCCTGTCACCTGGTTTCCATTCGTGCATGGACACCTTCCGTGCCCGCAACCGTTCATTAGCAATTTGGCGAGCCCGCGAATTAAGCCGTGCGGCCTCCCTCGCCTCTGTCAGCTTGTGAATATTAAACTTAATATGTTCTGCCAAATTAGAATTAGTTCGTGGAGCGGACAGGCCAAGTTGCGTTTCCATTGGCGGGTCAGCTTCCCGACCGTACATCAAATAGAATGGGGAAAATCCCGTAGCTGCATGGGGGGCCATTCTATACGCGGCAAGGACTCCCGGGACCTGCAGGTCCCAATCTACATGTGCCTCGCACACCTGCTGGCACAGCATGGAAGTCAAAGTTTTGTGGAGTCTCTCCACCATCCCGTCTGTCTGCGGGTGGTACGGGGAGGTGCGCACCTTCTTGGTACCCAACAGATCGCACACCTCTTGCAACAATTTACTAGAAAAATTTTTACCTTGGTCGGTCAGCAGGCGTTCGGGAGCCCCCTTGTCCAGGACATAGCCCTGGACGAAGGCATCCGTCACAGCCGCTGCCGACTGGTTAGCGAGAGGCCACGCCATAGGCCATCGGGTAAAGTATTCGACCCCCACTAACAAATATTTATTCCCTCTCGGCGTGACTGGGAAGGGCCCCAAAATACCGAGTGCAACGAGCTCGTTGGTACGCGAGACCTGAATAGATTGCAGCGGTGGATTAGCTGCCACGGGCGGTGGTTTACGCCTGGCGCACTCAACGCACCCCTTCAGAATATTTACCACATCACTTCCCATTCCCGGCCAGTAATAGTCACGCTGAAGCAGGGCAAGCGTCTTGTTAACTCCCAAGTGCAAGAGGCGTTCGTGTGCCGCCAAGACAACCCTCCCCCTCACAGCGGAAGGCACCACGAGTGCGTTCCGCCGGGACAAACTGTCCCATCTCAATAACATGCCCTGCTCAAGTACATAGGAGCCGGTACGCTCCTGGTCCCCCTCGGGACCCCCAACCTTGCGGCGCAATGCTAGCAGCGAGCTGTCCGCCATCTGGAGGCGGCCCCATTCGCTGAGCGACAACGAGAGCAGCGAGTCCCGACCCTGAGAGGCAGTGGAATCATCCACGATCGGTGCGCCCGCTGTCGCAGCCAGTGCCCCCATCTCCCCCGCAAGCGTCGGTTTACAGCGCGCCGATCCCGACAAACACGCGCATTCATCACAAGGCAACAACCGCGACAAGCAATCGGCATTTGTGTGTCGCAACCCCTTACGGTACGTAGTCGTAAACTGATAGTCCTGGAGGACTTCCAACCAACGCGACAACTGGCCCGAGGGCTGGGCGACCCTCAATGAATACTGTAGCGCCGCGTGGTCCGTTCGGACCGTAAAGTGACGACCATAGAGATATGGCCTAAACTGCTGCACAAAAAAGACAATGGCAAGCAGCTCGCGACGGGTGACGCAGTAGCGCTGCTCCGCCGGAGACAACACCCTACTACCGTAGGCGACAACTCTTTCGACACCCCCAACGACTTGGGATAGCACCCCCCCAATGCCCGTGTTGCTAGCATCCGTGTCCAGCAAAAAGGGACTGGCAAAATCGGGATAACACAAGGGTGGGGCACCCACCAAGGCGTCCCGGAGGGAGCGAAACGCGGCCTCCTCCTCCGGTCCCCATTTGAACTTCACTCCCTTCGCCGTTAGAGCGTGCAAGGGTTTTGCAATAGTGGCGAAGTGCTCAACGAACCGCCGATAATAAGAAGCAAACCCGATGAAACTACGCACGTCGGAAACGGACGTAGGTGTCGGCCACGAACCGACACAATCCGTCTTCGCGGGATCGGTGGAGATCCCCGAAGAATCGACAATGTGACCCAAGTATCTAACCGACCTACGAAGGAGGTGACATTTGGCCGGTTTAAATTTCAACTTAGCCGATCGCATTCGCAAGAACACCCCTCTCAATCGCTGGAGGTGTTCTTCAAACGTTTTACTGAAAACAATGACATCGTCCATATAAATCAAGCATGTATCCCACTGCAAGCCCGACAAAACCAGCTCCATAAGTCGCTGAAACGTCGCTGGAGAGGAGTGAAGTCCCATGGGTAACCGGTTAAACTGGAACAGCCCCCCTGGAGTCCGAAATGCTGTCTTAGGTTTCGACTCTTCGTCGAGCGGCAACTGCCAAAACCCCGATAACAAATCAAGAGTCGAAAAATATCGCGCACCAGACAATGCATCGAGGGACTCATCCATCCTGGGGAGCGGATACGCGTCAGCCACAGAGATCTTATTCAGGCGACGGAAATCAACGCAGAATCGCAGGGACCCGTCCTGCTTCTTAACCAGCACAATAGGCGCTCCCCACGGGCTAGAGGAGGGCGAAATAATATCGGCTTCTAGCATTTCGTTAACAGCCGACTGAACATGTTCCTTCTCCACGGGACTCAGTCGGAAGGGATTTAGCTTGACCGGCGCCGCATCGCCCGTTTCAATGTGATGGTGCAACAAATCCGTGCACCCAATGTCATACTTATGTTTACTGAATACATCAGAGAATTCAATGAGCAACTCGCGCAGCGCACCCAACTGCGCCGCCGACAAATCGTCCGAGGCGGCGCATAGCGAATGGACCCACTCAAGGTCTTCCCTTGGCTCAACGTTCCGCGCGGGGCTCGAGCCCACCTGCGCAACCAACCCATCATCCACAGGGACCCGCGCCGCGTGAGCCAGCACGGTGCCCTGCGGAATGACAGCTGGTCGCGACCCCGCGTTCAAAACCATCACAAACGGATCCCTGTCAGCCCGCACCAAAGTGTGAGCCACCGATAAATCAAGACCCCCGACAGCCTTGTTAGAAGGACCCAAAAGCATACTTTGTCCCGAAGCCTCCCTCACCCATGGTTTCCGCAACCGGAGGGGAATCAACATCTGTGAACCCGGGGGCACTTGCACGGTCTGCGTCGCCACCGCTTGTATCGTAGCGCACGCCGTCCGAATGTCAGTAGGGCCCGTCAAAAATGAAATCCGGCGACCCGATGGCAGTTCAATGCATCGTTGATCGATAAGAATTTTAATAGGCATTTTAGCCAAAAAATCAGTGCCCAAAAGACACGGAACTGCCAAAGAAGACGAAACGAAAACGGGTCCCGACAATTTGATATCTCCAATGCAAATGGACGCCCTAACCTGACCGATAATGCCCAACGATCCCCCATTAGCGGCGTAAAATGGCACATCCACCGGAAGCAGCGGACGACATTGGACTGGAAGAATATTATAAATGAGGTCCGATATAATAGTTGCCGATGCCCCCGTGTCCACTAACACCCTAATCTCAACCCCATCAATAGATCCCGTAACAATGGACGAACCCGCCGAAGCAGCCACAATTCTATGCCCCAATTCCGCCCATTCAATGTCTCCCTGGTCCCGGCCGAACCCCCCTCGCCGAACCGAATCCCCGAACCTTAACCGGCCCTCCTCCGCCGCAACGCGGCGTCCCATGTGTGCCGAATAAACAGGCCGAGCGTGTGAGGTGCCGCGACTTGCCGGGGATTGTAGAGATGACTTGGGCTCTCGGTCGTCGTCCAGCCGAGCTCCCATGGCGCGCTGCCGCGGAGCGCGGCACCCGGACGCCACGTGGCCCCGGAGGCCGCAGTTATAGCACGTGACGAGGGTCGGAGTAGATCTTGGTTGCTCCGACTTTCGGCCCGATCGCAGAGGCGACCGGGCCCCCGGCCTCCAGTCCCCTGGTCGTCCCGTGGCGAACGCCTCCTCTCGTGGGCTGACGACTTGGGGTTCGGTGACCACCGAACCCGGGGCTGCGACGACAGCAGCGTTGCAACCAACGCCTTGTTTCCGTTGTAGGGCCTCGTGCGCTTGAATACTCGTGGCGACTCTCAAAGAAGAAATATCAATCTCGTCAGCTGTGTTGATAGGGACCCCCAGGTCCTGCGCCAACTTAAGCAGCTGCTCCAAAACCATCGCGTCTTGGCCCTCCTCGTCCATCCGAGGGAACGCAGCATCAGCAAGAGCCAGCAACGCCGTGCGATAGGCCAGCGCGGTCTCCGTGGCCGCTTTCCGTCTTGCGTAGAAATGATGGCGGCACGCCGAGGGAGGTCCGTAGACCCTGGCCAACAAACCCAGCGCATCCTTCAGCGTGGAGCGGTCCGACTTCCGTGCAGCCCTGAAGGCCGCGAGCGCATCGTCGTCCAGCATGGCGGGCAACGCCCGCAGCGCCGTAGCATCGGACCACGCTGACATCTCTTGATGCGCCAAAAACCTTCGCTGAAATTGGCCCCAGTCTCCGCCTTCCGCCTTGAAGGCTGACAACGTGGGCAGGCGCTGCTGAAAAATGAAGTCATCCGCCTCGTGGTTCCTCTCCGCCTCTCCGTCGGTGTGTAAGATGGCGGCTCCAGCAGCAGACGTAAAATGGCGGACCCCCTCGCGCGCTGATGACGTCGATGCGCGCGCTTGGGAACCCACCACCACGTGGCGCTCGCCGTTCCCGCCAAAAGTAGGCCCAGGCGCAATGGCGGGAATCCCCCATTCGTTTTGGCGGGAATCTGCGGGGCGACCTTGTAAAATGTCCCCCACTGTCCCCGCTCCTCCCGACGAGCTGATCTCCGCCAAGATGGACGCGGCGGCGAGCAGCAGCTCCGCCAGTCGGGAGTGCGCCTCACGAAGCCCGGCGTCGGTCCCCGGTCGCTCGGCCGGCGCCGTCGACGGATCCTGTAGCGTGGGCAAGTCCTCCTCCTCACCCCCCGCCACCAGCGGCCCCGAGTCGTCCAGGTTTTCCTCGCGGTCAATCCCGTGGGTCCTACGGGTCTTCCTTGTCTCCATGCTTGGAAGCCCGTTTCACTTCTGACGCCAGATGAAGTATTGGAAAATGACGGCAGGAAACTCCTTGACGGGAACACACTTCTTTTATTAAATCTTGACTTGTAACGATACAACGCGTGGCCTCTCTTCTTCACAATGCGGTCACCATACAACGGTACAACTCGTGACCTCTTCTCTCCGCCCTACGCTTCTCTTGACTCTCTTAGATTCTGTGCTGCTGGCTCTCTGTGCCTCGTGTAGACTCCGCGCCTCGGCTACACTCTTCTCTCGTCTCGTGTAGACTCCGCGCCTCTGCTACACTCTCCACTCGCCTCGTGTAGACTTTGCATCTCTCTCTGGCTACACCGTATGCATACTCGGCTCGTGTAGACCTTTCTCTCTCTCTGGCTACACCGTATGCATACTCGGCTCGTGTAGACCTTTCTCTCTCTCTGGCTACACACTATACATCGCTCAGCTCGTGTAGACCTTTCTCTCTCTCTGGCTACACACTATACATTACTCAGCTCGTGTAGACCGTTCTCTCTCTCTGGCTACACACTATACATTACTCAGCTCGTGTAGACCGTTCTCTCTCTCTGGCTACACACCTATACCTTACTCTCCTCTACTCTCCATTACTCTCCTTTACTCTCCTCTCCGGGCTCTATCTCTGCACCTTCGTCTTCATTCTTAGATGGTTCCACTTCTGCCCCCCTACTCCTCTGTGCATCACCTTATATATCTCTTCTTCCCGGGAGACGGAGCGGATGCGGACCTCAACGTCGCCACCGCTCCTCAGTTACCCAATCACCACGCGCTATCTCTACGATCCGTTTCCGCCCAGCGCGTGTTTCCACTCCCCGACCAATCACACCGCGCTGCCACCCGATCACTCCCTCTCAGCGCGTCACCGGCACACAGCCAATCAGCAGCACTACCCCCACCCGCGCACTGACGCCTGCTCCTCCCCGTCAGCGCGCGTCACCACACACACACCCGTACATACGCGCTGGCACACGACGTATACACCCAGCGCGTATCACCACTACACAGGTTTTGCGTGAGCATTACTGAAACTTATTTGAATACCATGGTATGTGATATGAAGGTGTCATTTATCTTATATAGAAATTTGTACTATTGTATGAAAGTATTTGAATTATTTACACAAAAATCGCCTTACCTTTTATTGTGACCAGTTCCATAGTGAGGGTGCCTATCCTATAGTAGCCAGTAAACTCACATGTGTAAACCCCACCACCTGTAAACTTAACGTTGGACATTGTTAAAGGAAACTGATCGTTATCAAAATCACGTGATCGTGGCGTATATTGTATTGTCTGATCAGATCCCTTCGTTGTACCACGTGGTTTCCATTTCCAAGTGACAGCGCGTTGCAGCTGTGAACCATTTTTCCACTCAAATCCAGGATCAGATTCATCACATGACAAAGAAACCTCCCCACCCTCGTGTTTAAAATACTTCTTCGCTGCGGGTGCCTGCCCAACAGCAGTTCCTATAAAATAAACAGCAGTGAATTAACTAACCCACAATAGTTATCAAAACATAAACTAAATGTAAACATGTATTTGTTGATTTGTACAGATTAAAATTCAATGTAATAACTCATCACGCGAGTTAATAACGTGACATTTAAATACATTTAACAGGACACTTACCAGTTGATCTAAACTCCAGTTTGTACGAGGCAAAGGGACGGCTGTGCTGGGATTGTAGAACACATTTCCATTCCCCCTGTTGAATTCGTTTTACTTTGTTCAGTGTCAGCGGATTGCCTTTGTCAATGTAAGTGTCACCATGATACCAAACCAGACCTGTTCCATAGGCACTGTTTGAGATGAGACAGGTCAATGTGACAGTCTCTCCTTCTGTCACAGAGCGGAGTGGGTTGGCTGAAACTAAAGAAAACAAAACCAGTAAAACAAACTCAGACATCAGCAGTGACTCCGTGCTCCAGACGCCTCCACTACTCCTCTTGTGGACGAGACCACAGCAGCGACGCTCAGCGAGTCTGGGCGACACTTGACCGGTCCCCGTTCACCACAGAGACCTGACGGGCTGTGTGACAGGAGTCGGTGTGAGGAGCCTACGTAGCACTGACAGTTCTGCAAGTAAACACGCAGTTTCACTAAAACAGTATCGCCCGTGACAGGAGTCAATGTCAGGCGAGGTCCAGAAACAATAATTGCCGTTCCATGAACAGTTCCGCATGAAATCGCGTGGCTCCACTGCAACACGGGTGACGTCACACGGGCACCGTGGCACTGACGTGGCACCACAGGTCGTGTGACGTCACCAGAGGGCACGGAGTGACAGGGAGAGTCAGGAGGGGCTCATCCAATGTCAGACATCTCCACCAGGGCAGGACCCAATGTGCAGCACCTCCGATTAGCAAGGTTGGCTACGTACGGTGCGAAAGAAGTTCAACATACATGCTGCATGACTACCTATGATACCCATTGAAGTGTACTCCAAAAATGCTACAGGTTTTGCGTGAGCATTACTGAAACTTATTTGAATACCATGGAATGTGATATGAAGGTGTCATTTATCTTATATAGAAATTTGTACTATTGTATGAAAGTATTTGAATTATTTACACAACAATCGCCTTACCTTTTATTGTGACCAGTTCCATAGTGAGGGTGCCTGTCCTATAGTAGCCAGTAAACTCACATGTGTAAACCCCACCACGTGAAAACTTAACGTTGGACATTGTTAAAGGAAACTGATCGTTATCAAAATCACGTGATCGTGGCGTATATTGTATTGTCTGATCAGATCCCTTCGTTGTACCACGTGGTTTCCATTTCCAAGTGACAGCGCGTTGCAGCTGTGAACCATCTTTCCACTCAAATCCAGGATCAGATTCATCACATGACAAAGAAACCTCCCCACCCTCGTGTTTAAAATACTTCTTCGCTGCGGGTGCCTGCCCAACAGCAGTTCCTATGAAATAAACAGCAGTGAATTAACTAACCCACAATAGTTATCAAAACATATACTAAATGTAAACATGTATTTGTTGATTTGTACAGATTAAAATTCAATGTAATAACAAACACGTGAGTTAATAACAGTACAAATAAATGTATATAACAGTAGACTTACCAGTTGATGTAAACTCCAATGTGTACGAGGCAAAGGGACGGCTGTGCTGGTCATGTAGAACACATTTCCATTCTCCCTGTTGAGATCGTTTCACTTTGTACAGTGTCAGCGAATTGCCTTCTGAAATGTAAGTGACACCATGATACCAAACCAGACCTCTTCTATAGGCACTGTTTGAGATGAGACAGGTCAATGTGACAGTCTCTCGTTCTGTCACAGAGCGAGATGGGTCGGCTGAAACTAAAGAAAACAAAACCAGTAAAACAAACTCAGACATCAGCAGTGACTCCGTGCTCCAGACTCCTCCACGACTCCTCTTGTGGACAAGGCCACATCAGCGACGCTCAGCGAGTCTGGGCGACTCCTAAACTGTCCCCGTTCACCACAGAGCTCTGTCCATGTGAGTAGGATGGGTCTGCATCAGCAGGAGATTCTTCTGTTCACAGATGTGCCGTAAAACACGTGGCTGCACTACACCACAGGCAGAATGTCAGGGGCGATGGCTGTGGATGTGACGCCAGTGCGAGTGCCATGGGAAGCCTGGGTTGCCATCTCCATGGATCGTGGTACAATCGTCAGTCTCGTGGGATTCCTCGGACGTGCGGTGCCATCACGTTGGAAGAATTCATAATGTGCAATAGCAGCAGTGTGTTTTATGCTTGACTAAACTCATTACAGCCATCACATTAATACTTTTATATAATTGGTAGCAGTTTACATTCATGGACTATTAATACAAAATCGTACACTATGAATAATGAAATGCATTCCACTTTTATATTTAAGTGCATATGCTTGTGCAAAACAGTAAAATATAATTTACCTTGCATTGTGATCAGTTCTCTTGTTAAGCTGCTTGTTCTAAAGTAGCCAGCAAAGTGGCAAATGTAGAGCCCAGCATCGCTGTGTTGCACTTGTGAGATTTGAATAGAGAAGTTGTCTTTATCAAAATCCGACTTCAATGCTGTTATGCGAGAACCCCGTGGTATATCGGTATTTGTCCATACATCTCCATTCCATTGACCAGATTTCTTAGCATACTGGACAATCGTACTACCACTACCCTGCCTCTCCCATGTCCAGGTCAGAGCTCGGTCAGAGGAAGGGTGATCTTTCCATTTAAATTCTGGATCAGATTCAACGCATGGCAAAATGACCGTCTGGCCCACAGAAACAAAATAATTTCTGGGAGCAGGTGCCTTTACATCCCTAACATCTACAAAAATATAACAAAACAGATACATTATTACACTTCAAACATTGAAATTAGAGAAAAATACTTGACAATTTTAATGATACTTTAAGTTATTACACCTTTACAAGGGATGCATCACATACATCATATTCATCACATCTATAATATACTGATTGCATTGGTAATACAAATTAAGCATATATTTAAAAGATCACGTGTGAAATTAAATTCACTGAGGGTTTCATTTCTTTCGAAACATTTCTGGGGCTGCCCAAACCCCTGGACCCCCCCACGCCTTCCCCCAACTGACGTGGATAGCAAAAGGTAGAGAAGGGGATTAATATTTTACAGGGATCAACCCCAGACAGCTCCAGCTGAAATCAATCCCTGAATACACTTACTCTGTGATGAGACTGTCAAATCCTTAGAAGCAGAGGCTTGGTCAGTTTGAGTTTTTACACCACATGTCCATGGTCCCTCTTGACATCGTTTGACTTTGTGTAATGTCAGCACAGAATTGCCTGGATTCATCTCAATGCCACCGTGAGTCCAAACAATACTTTGTACATAGGCACTGTTTGAGATGTCACACGTCAATGTGACAGTCTCTCCTTCACTCACGTAGCTGGATGGGTTTGCTGAAACTAAAGAAAGCAAAAGCAGTAAAACAAACTCAGACATCAGCAGTGACTCCGTGCTCCAGACGCCTCCACTACTCCTCTTGTGGACGAGACCACAGCAGCAACGCTCAGCGAGTCTGGGCGACTCCTGACCGGTCCCCGTTCACCACAGAGACCTGGCGGGCTGTGTGACAGGGGGCGGTGTGAGGGGCCTACGTAGCACTGACAGTTCTGCAAGTAAACACGCAGTTTCACTAAAACAGTATCGCACGTGACAAGAGTCAATGTCAGGCGAGGTCCAGAAACAATAATTGCCATTCCATGAACAGTTCCGCAAGAAATCGCGTGGCCCCACTGGAACACGGGTGACGTCGCACGGGCACCGTGGCACTGACGTGGCACCACAGGGCGTGTGACGTCACCAGAGGGCACGGAGTGACAGGGAGAGTCAGGAGGGGCTCATCCAATGTCAGACATCTCCACCAGGGCAGGACCCAATGTGCAGCACCTCGGATTAGCAAGGTTGGCTACGTACGGTGCGAAAGAAGTTCAACATACATGCTGCATGACTACCTATAACACCCATTTAAACGTACTCCTTAAACATGCAACAGGTTTTACCTGAACATTACTGAAAATTATTATTCGAATACCATGGTGTATTATATGAAGATGCCATTCATTTTAATATTGAAGTTACAATATTGCGTGAAAGTGTTTTGATGATATTTTTACCAAAATCACATTACCTTTCATTGTGACCAGTTCAATTGTGAGGGTGCCTGTCCTATAGTAGCCAGTAAACTCACATGTGTAAACCCCACCACGTGAAAACGTAACTTGCGACAATGTTAAAGGAAACTGATCTTTATCATAAAACGATCGCGGTGGATCTTGCATGTTCTCATGATATCGCTGTATTGTGCCATCATGCGATTTCCAAGTGACAGCACGTAGCAGCTGTGAATGATCTTGCCACTGAAATCCAGGATCAGATTCATCACAAGACAAAGTGACCTGCCCACCATCGTGTATGACATATTTCTTCACTGCAAGTGCTTGCCCAACATCACCTATAAAATAAACAGCAGTAAATTAACCAATGCATAGTAATTATCAAAACATACACTAAATGTAAATATGTAATTGTTATATTTGCATATTTAAATGATTTAAATTCAAGAAATAACAAAACACGTGATTTAATAACAGTACATTTAAATGTATATAACAATAGACTTACCAGTTGATCTAAACTCCAATTTGTACGAGGCAAAGGGACTGTTGTGCTGGTTATGTAGAACACATTTCCATTCTCCCTGTTGAGATCGTTTTACTTTGTTCAGTGTCAGCCGATTGCCTTGTGAAATGTAAGCGTCACCATGATACCAAACCAGACCTGTTCCATAGGCACTGTTTGAGATGAGACAGGTCAATGTGACAGTCTCTCCTTCTGTCACAGAGCGGGATGGGTTGGCTGAAACTAAAGAGAGCAAAAGCAGTAAAACAAACTCAGACATCAGCAGTGACTCCGTGCTCCAGACTCCTCCACCACTCCTCTTGTGGACGAGACCACAGCAGCGACGCTCAGCGAGTCTGGGCGACTCCTAACCGGTCCCCGTTCACCACAGAGACCTGACGGGCTGTGTGACTGGGGGCGGTGTGAGGGGCCTGCATCAGTATCAACGTCTCCTGTTGCACTGACACTCCTGCAAGTAAACGCGCGGCTTCGCTCGGAGAGCGCCGCACAGGACTCCCGGTGCAATGCCACGTGGGAGCGATAGGAAGTCTGTGCCGTGTCACCTCCACGAGTCGCAGTGCCACGGTGAGGCAGAGGACGTGAGGCAGCGAGGACAATCTACCGCTAGCATTGCAGTGGAAGGGCTCGTCACGTGCAGTACCAGCGAGACGCATCACCCTCGTGTCAACTCTTTGCAGCGTTTAAACCACAACTTGATCTTGACGGATAAAATGTGATGAAAGAATATCACGATTAAAATTTTACAACAAATAATCATACATTTCACTTTGAAGTGTAGGAAGGGTGCTTGTGCAAAATAGTGTAACACATTTCCTTACCTTCCATTGTGATAATTTCCATCGTGAGACTCTCTGTTCCCAATTCCCTTTCAACCAGACAACTGTAAACGCCAGCGTCACTGCACTGCACATTTGCGATTCGGATAGAAGCCCTATGTTGATCAACATCCTCAGTGAATGTTATCCTGGCCTCTCCTGAGTTTGTTAAATCGATCTCGGTTGCTCCACTGCCTTCACCACGCCGCCAGGTGATAGAGCTGATATTGGGATTGTCGTGCTGTGTCCATCCTGGAGTGGTTCTGTCACACGTCAAGGTGACTGTCTTTCCCACAGCAACAACATACTCTCTGGAGGATGCCTGTAAATGAACACTCGCTTCAAAAGTGAAAAGACAAAACGGCAAATTATTAATATTGAACACTCCAGTACGGTTTTTTAATGTACGGTGCGCAACAAGTTGAACGTACATACTGTGCGTAAACACAGTGTGGTGTATAACCGCACGTGAATAATAACTCACTGATGCGGGACAAGATGCAGATGGCAACACTCATCCACACCGCACGTCTCCTCGTCCCCGTGTCCATGGCTCAGAGCCACGGCGCCGTCTGCTCAGTTCTCAGCACGCACCACGTTTTATGTCGCTCCTGCTGCCGCCTTCAGTCGAAGTGTCGCGACATCCCACCCACAGCTCGCTGAGGTTTCACTTCCAACCACAGCTCCCACACCAAACCCCAGCCTCTCTTTAGAGCACGACTTCATCGTCACACTTCCTTTTACTGTATCAGCGTCAAATAAAAAAAACGTTACCACTGTTATCGTGCTCAGAAAGCAATTTATTTACCAAAATAAAATACGAATTCGTAACTAACATTAAATACCATGAACGTGCTTTGGCATAGAAGAGTCGCCTGACACCATTTGGAACGTGCGTGTTCAATTCGCGTCCGTGCACGTCAAGTCTGGTGGTGTGCGTCCATGCGCCATCCGCCTCCCTGGCCATGAAGTCGGAGGCGCTGCCTGGACACGGCTCGCTGCTGTTTGACCCAAGGCTCAGCAGTGCCGCAGGGCCCCATCAGCGTGCAGCGAGATGGGACATTTGTTAAGGCTCCAGAACGCCAGAGGCCCAATAAATATAACAAACAAAAACATCTGTATTTAGAAATGACTTTATTAATTCTGTATAATTGTTTTAACAAGAATAACATGACCAATACTAGCTTCATTAAGTGTTATTTCTTACGTTGTTTAAATGTCAGAAGGGGGGGGGAGGTCTTTTCTGATCCGGTGTCCCGGGGGTAAAGACCATGTCCGTCCTTTGTTTCACGAGATAAAAACCCAGACAATTCGTTGCTGTTACAACTGTTGCATTTACAGTGGTAGACTTCTATTCAGAAAGACCGTAATAACAGCTGGCAATGACGACTAATGAGCATTTAAATAGCCACGCGTTTGGTTTTCACGTCTTCATATTTGAAGCCCAAGCCAGAATGATTTCTCATTAAATCGCATTCCGTGTGAACAGCACAGCACACTGTTACTTCTGCTTTTGAACACAACTGAAAGATTACGAACCTTCAGCGATTATTCTAATATACCGAATGTTAAATATGCACATAACCCATCTTAATACTGGATTGTTGATAACTCAAAACGTGAATTTAAATCAAGTAAATAACATCATCGAACTAAAACAATGTTACATGGAAATACTCGGCTCCATAAAAGTAACTGCACCGCATATGGAAAATGTGTATCGCTCATTCATACAGGTCGAGGAGTCTCAAAAATGGACTTCTCAACCCGTGCAGCATTTGCCTCCTTGGTCATGAGGTCAGAGCCCGTCTCTGGACGCTGTTTGCTGCTGTCTGACCCAAGGCTCAGGTGATGCTGCTCCCCGTTGGATCCATTCCAATAGAAGCAGCCACCACAGAGCCAACTGTGGGACACTGGGGTGGGATTATTACTGGTGGAAACTTTCAGATATGTGTAAATTGCTCAAGATAACAAACTGGCATCATGTGGTGTAAAATTCAATCCCACGTGCTACGATAAAGAGACACGTACCGTATCACATTGACAGGTGAATGTTTACTTTTAGACCATATGTTACACTTCTGTAATGATGAGGCATGGACCGTTCGATGGTTTCTACCAAAATAAATGAACACTTTCATCGCAGCCATCTCTGCTTCACGTTGTCAGACTGGGTACATGCGTATACAGTGGTCATTTCACAATGTCAACTTAAATTTTCATAAAAAAATCATAAACAGGAATGGGCAGGGTAATTACTTCCCTTCCCTTGTGTTTCCCCCTGGTGTCGCACATACATACCATGCAGCCTTTTCTAACACACAACAGGCAGTCACTATTCTACTTGCATAGCAAAAACCTTGAAGAATATTTCATCATTATAGTGTGGTTGATGCGTACACGAGACTGAGGGTATTAGTATAAAAAATATATAAATTTGCTATGCACGAACATTTTGCATGCAAACATATTAACCTTACGATCAAACGTGACTCTATACTCAGCAGAAGGTTTTCAAGCAGTCAGTGTGGCGCCACTCCTGCTACTAACGACAAGCAGGAGTCGCAAGTTCAATAACTTGGCCTTGAAAGCATTTGAAAATTATTACGGTATGGCTTTTTAAGGTACAGCAGAAAGAAAAGCGACTTGTTAGCATTATCAAACAATTATGGAACTATACAAGTACAAAATAATCAAATGAAAATGTAGCAATAGTTTGATGAATTAGCATTGTCCTCATCAACTTCACTTGGCCAGGCAAGGACCCGCTGACACATCAAGTTTCCATTAGAAGCGTCACCTGGGCCAAACAGGTTTCAGGGCAGCAGTGCAATCCAGCCCAGATGTACAAAGACAAATAATGGCACAGATGGCAACGACGGATATACTGTAATGCCTATTCTACTCTACTATTACATCCCATGTTTGACGAGTTACATAATTAAATCGGCAGGCAACATTTAGAAATTAGTAACTTGACAATTAGTATACGCGGATTTGTACACTGTAATATCAATTACATTGATAACATTTTTAACTGAATGCAGCGGTTCCCAACATTTTCCAGTGTGCGGACCCCTTTTCAACCTCCAAGCATTTTGCGAAACACCACATGCCACTAGTTATTTGAATTTTCCCCGGTGAGAATGCTGTTGTTTTTATTTTCCGCGAACCTCCTGCAGTAGCCTCACCGACCACCAGGGGTCCCCGGACCACCGGTTGAGAAACGATGATAGAATGCATTTCATCTACCCTTTATTCTTTTTGTAAGGACAAGGCAGGTGAATATTGTCATCACATTACATTCTGTGCAATGATTGGCTCTACATGTCAGAAAGTCGCGACGGTGCGGTTGACCACCAGTGTTGCCAACTCAGCAATTTTGTAAGATCAGGTTTATTTATTTACACGATTTTATTTAACTCACTTCGTTTGTTGTATCCTCAAAAAATAATTCTTGCAACTCAATTTTTACACACTTCCCAATGTGCTATCGACAGCAAACTTCGTATAAGTATGTCATGCTGATGACAACACGATATTCTATCATAAAATATCCAAAACATATATTTTATTTATTTAACTTACTGTATGTGTTGTCATATCCAAAAATCTTGTAACTCAATATCAACCGTATTCCCAATGTCGTATCGACTGCAAACTTGGTATAGGTATGTCATACTGATGACAAAACGATATTCTATCATTGAAAATTTTTATTATATTTAAAAATATATATTTTTTACGGCTCTAATTGTCGACGATCAACTCACGTTGGCTGTAAATCACCACGGTCCCTTACGTTGGGGAATGTCGGAGGGGAGGGGCGAAGGGGGCAGGGGGAGGGGCAGCTCGGAGAGTACATTTCATTAAAGCGTGTTTTTTAAAGTATGTTTACATATTTTATTATTAACCTGTTGAGAACTCTAAGAGGCCAGTAGCATCTCGTTTGCAAGAATGTTGAGGCATTAATCTGCCTGTAGGGGGCGATGATCACTACGTACAATATTAATCATTCAGACACTGTCTCCCCGACAGACCTGGTCTTCACCTGAGGACGGCTGCTTGCGTTGTGGCCGAAACGTCGTGAGAATAATTTTATGTTTTATTTTTATTATTTCATTATTTCCCTTCTACGTGACTTTACCGAAAGAACCAAGAAGATGAATCCCTGCAGTCACGAAAGCTTTAAATCGAAATGTTAATCGAGTTATTTATTGTAATTTTTGTTGTGTGTCCCCCGCCATCGCTTCACATCAAGAGCCACGAGCAAGCCACTGCCTTTGAAACACCCTTTGGCCTTCACAAACCACTTGTGTGCTCAACGAAAACTAAAGCTGGGTCCGGAAGAAGCAGCCGAGATCTCCTGGAGATGCGAGCGACGGACGCCGGTCCCGAGGGCCACCGCTGGGGCTGGGAGGCCCATACGGCGCCTCGCGGGCACGAGTGGCCAGGGCCCCCTAGCGGACACAATGAGGCACAGCGTGCGGTACAAACACAACTATGAGACAGCGTTCGACTTTGTCATTGCTTTGGCCTTACCAAGTGAATTACAGTCAACTGAGTTGTAAACATGTATAAACATAGACGTAACTTCAACCGAGAAGATGGATACAAATTGAGCAATCATTGGAAGGATGTTATTAACCAGGTAAAACCTTAACGGATGGTGTTGGCGTCATTTCCGCATCTCCAGCTTTCTTCAGCCTCCCAATCTCTCTTTTAATTGTTGATTTGTTTGCATCGTATGGCTTAAACTCTGCGAGTTGTATTAATTTCATAGAACAATGAAAATAACCCCAGAAAAATATACTGTACTCACAAGGCCCGTGCCGTCCTCGCGTCACACGTTAAGATTGTCATATTCGTCTGCAACAAACGGAATAAGAGTTTACATTCCAGCATCAACAACGTAATTATGACCAAAGTACACGATTAAAAATAGTTGAACCGCACAAGCAAATAAACTCCAATGGAGTGGATGGATGAAATCAGTGGACGTGTCCCTTGGACTCTCAATAAGTTAAGCAACATTGCAGCGCCTGCCGCTGGCGATGTTGTGGTCGATGGCCAAAGTGAAGTGGGGCCACGTGGCGCTCTCTGCAGGTCGTCTCGTGCGCCCTCTACCTTCTGCCAGAGGTGGGACAAAGTCATTGTTATGCAAGTCCAAGTCGAGTCGCAAGTCATCAAATTCATGACTCGAGTCTGACTCGAGTCCAAGTCACATGACTCGAGTCCACACCTCTGCCTTCTGCCTCCTTCCGCTGCAGCTTGAGGGCTTGGTAGTGGCCTTCGCGCTCCTGCCGGGAGGCATCTGCCAGCAAGTTGTTGACGTTGTCATTCATACCATTGGAACCTCCTTTGCCAGTAGCAAAATATGATGATTGGTTTTTTAACCCCCTTTTATCTGGCCAGATAAAAGGGGGTAAAAAAAACAATTGCCAGATAAAAGAGTAAAAAAACAATTTATCGTAATTTATGTCGTAATTTATACGTTGTAATTTAAACGTAATTTATAGGTCGTAATTTCGACGTCGTAATGTATACGTTGCAATTAATACATTGTAATTAATACGTTGTAATTCATAAGCGCCATCTGACTTCAGTTGACGATCGCAAGCGTCACGTGACAGCAGACATCCTCGTCGTCACAAAGTGCGTGACATAGCGACGCGTGAACAAATGACAGCTACTACCATTGTTGGTCACCGATGGCGATTCCAGCACTTCGTAGTCGCTTCCTCGCTGTGGATCAGGACCTGTCGTGAAACAAAAACTCCACTGTGGACTTCACGGCGATGCCACTCCTCTCGACCCATTAGCGAACGTGAGGAGGCAAAAGCATCAATGGTCACAACGCGTGTTCTTGATTTTGCTCTGTTGCCTGCACTACAGTAGCCTGTGCTTCACTGTCAACTTCATGAACTGTTTATTCAATGTAGTTATCAGGAAATCTTCAAATAACATGGGTATGATTTCATTGAATCTGACGTTTAAACAAAACTGTGAACCTGTAATGGTACAAAGCGTATAGATCAAAGCATATTGAAGTTGTTATGCTATTAATGTATCCTGGGAAGCCAGAGTCTCAAGAATATTTTTCAAGTGCGTCCTGCAAAGGGATGTCTGGCCACTGTGAAGTAAGTGTGTTTTGCATATGGGTGGAAAATAGTGCCGCATAAATGCGGAAAATTACCATCCCTCATCATCGATTGCAAGTTCAATCCTTGATAAGCACTGTCTTGCTCTGGCTGAGACTCTGCTAAGAATATGAAATAGTGTTTTTAATTGAATCGAAATAAAACCAAGAGTTAACATATTTGTGTCGCATAGAGTTAGCCAAACTGAACGAGTGTTATTTCCACAAAAAATATATATACTTGTCAAAACAAAAGGTGTGGTTTACCTCTTTGAACACACAGACCACATGCTATTAAAACTGTGGTGGTCAGCACACACTACTGAATTTCTTTTAAATACCAAACGTTTAATTTGATTCTGGAACGCATTTTAAATATTACGTTTTCTTTCATTGCCCACAACTCTTAAAAAGTTTACCAACATTTACACATAGACGGTGTACACGGGTCTCAATGGCAGCTTCTCAAGTGGCTCTCGGCTGGGTCATAATGAACGAGAGCTGTTTCCCCTGCTAGGAGGAGGCATTGCTGGCAGTGACGTGTGGATGGTCTCACATCTGCACGAGTGTTGCTGTGTGTAGCGCACAAGGCTGACAGCCACACATAGAGACACCGCAGCAATGCCGACATCAACAGCGATCCCAGACAAGGGGTAACCCCCTCCTCCATTAATGAAATGACATGCGGTTGTAGTGACCCTTAAAGGAGCTACACAACGTGTATTGGGTGAACGGGGTTCAGTGTGAGGAATGCTGTTTGGTTGTAGAGTGGTGGGTGGTGCCAATGACCTGCATTGAGCTTCCTTCTTCTGTAGCCCAACACAGCAACAACAGCAGCTCCAGCAGAGAGCAACACAGCCAGCACCACTCCAACAGCCACCAACACGTACGGAGATGCCCCTGGAACTGTTGCGAAATACAAAATAATGCATGAACTAAATAAACGATGAAATAATTTAAGTAATTTCATAAACACATTTTATATTTTCATAGAATGAAAGGAGTGCAGTAACATACATTTCACAGCCGTATACTTTGACGTAACAAGAGCTTTAGATTAAAATTAACTTTCCCGACCTGCAATTTAATATTGAGAGCCAGTGATTATATCGTAAAAGCGGGAGACGTAATTTAGATAATAAAAATAGAGCAAAGTGTTTGTTTTCCATGACAAAAATGGGAAGTCTTGTACCTTATGACGTAATCAACTCCATTTCCAACCGCCATGATCGGAAATATCCTTCAACCTGACAAGTGTAAACCCCCCCTGCATCATCATTCACCACTGAGATGGTCAGAGAAAAGTCGTCGTCGTCAAAAGCCGAGGACAAGATGTTTACGTTGGAGTTGAGGTGGGAACTGAATGCAGCGTGAGGTCCGGCTGGGTGAGCCGCGAGTAACGTACGGACTGTGCTGTCACCACGTGGCCTCCAGTACCAGGTGACCGAACGAGACTCATTGGAGGAGCTCCTCCACACAAACCCAGGGTCAGACTCGTTGCAGGGCAACGTGATTCCTTCACCAATTTGAGACGCGTAATTCCTGGTTGCCTGATGCTCTGAGTCTGCAAATCGTGTAAAAACAATAGTTTAATAGTTTAATCGACAACCAAACAAATACAGGATGCCACAATACAGATACATATGATAATTGGAGTTTTTTACCCTTTTATCTGGCAACAAAACTGACACCTTTTTTTTACAAGGAGTCATGTTTGCATAGACCACAATACCTGCAGTCGTAATGCAAAAAAAACATAACTCTAATAATGTATACACTGTCCTTGAAGTTGATTGGTCCACACTCGAGACAGCTTTTCCTAGAGCCTAGTCTCACATGGTGTTTGACCAAATGACGCTAAAAGGCGCACAGATACATATCTTACAGCTGCAGGTATAAGCATGGACATTGTGTCAAGCTCACCAATTCCTTTAATCAATGTAAGTGTTTTTTAATACACGCAAGATGTAACTTAATTCATGTACTTGATCAAAGTATTTATTCTCACTATGTGCTTTTAGAATGTAACTGAAGTAACGTGAGATGTGTATTTACCATTTTTCAGCACGTTCACATTGTACGCTACCTCTGAGGTCTCTCCACTCTCCCTTTTCACGGCACACTTCAACAACCCACTGTGAGCAGCGTTCACTTTCACCAACACGATGCTGCTTTGATGGCTGATCTCAATCCCATTGTGAATCCATCTGACCATGTGTGCATAGGAGTCGTTAGAGAGCTGGCAGGTCAGACTGATGCTCTCTCCTTCTGCTACGGTGTCGGATGTGTTGGACAAAACTAAAGAACACGAAACAAAAATCAATATTTACGACTCATTGATTCAAAATCACAAGCCAAACTAGAGTACAAATCATTCTGAAGTTTGAGGTATGGCTTATCCCTGGTCACGTGGAATCCACAACTGTGATAAGATTCCAGGAGATCGGAGCCTGGAGTCCTCACAGCGCAGTTGAGATCATGGAATGCCTCCTGCACTGCTCCTCTACTCGTGATTACAGCAGCAGAGCACAGAGACTCCAGGGTGGGGATGGTGAAGGGGTGAAGAGGAGACCACGTGGCCACTGATCACGAGAAGCACTGGCCCAGGAATTGTCTAAACCTAAACCCTCGACCTAAACCTGATTGTGAACGTGAACTCAGAGCAGGACTCTGAATGGCCAACAGCAGCAGCGCTACTCGTAATTCTCACGTGAACTTTTCATATGGCAACTTAAAAGAAACTAAACCTGTTTAAATTTGCGAGAAATATTGTGTAAATATAAGTAAGTGCGCTATACATTATCTATTGTATATGTCTCTTCAATAATTTGGACTACATTACTGTAATAAAACAAGTGAATGTAATACCAGTGCAACTACATTTTTATTGGTAAACCAATCATTGTAAAAGATATCAGTTCCACAAGTAAAAAACACGGGAATATTCCCGTGAATGTGGCTGTGATACGACCGTTCACATGATGGAACACTTAGGCTTTCATCTGCAAGGGCGATGGCATGATGGGCAATGAGAATCAGATGATGCGCATCCAATGCTGAATGCTACAGACATGACAGCTTGTATGTGCAGCAGCAGTAACAATCGTTCATGTGAACATAAACTCACTCTGGCATTTACGTCACAATCATGAACAATACTGTCCGACATTTCATTTTAATAAGATGCTGAAACGTGTTAATACGTAGAATATATAAATTTTCATTTTATATAACTTATGTATGTATACATTTATATATAAAAATATATAAATTTTCTTTTTTAATGAAATTAAATATGAATAGAATATATACGTAGAATATATAAATTTCATTTTATATAATTTATATATATATACATTTATATATAAATATATAAATTTTCATTTTTAATGAAAATTAAATATAAATAGAATACATACGTAGACTATATAAATTTTCATTTCATATAATTTACATAAATAAATGTATATCTAAATATATGTAAATATACGTTTTAATTTTTAATGAAAATGAAATATAATGAAAATGTATTAATTTTAATTTTGAATGGAAATTTATATTCTATGACTTAATATTGTCTTACCTTTGATTGTGACCAGTTCCATTGTGAGGGTGCCTATCCTATAGTAGCCAGTAAACTCACATGTGTAAAGCCCACCACATGAAAACGTAACTTTCGACAATGTTAAAGGAAACTGATCTGTATAAGAAGACGATTGCGGTGGATCTTGTAGGTTCTGATCAGAACCCTGTGTTGTGCCATCATGCGATCTCCATTTCCAAGTGACAGCGCGTGACAGCTGTGAATGATCTTTCCACTTAAATCCAGGATCAGATTCATCACATGACAAAGTGACCTTCCCACCCTCGTGTATGAAATATTTCTTCACTGCGGGTGCCTGCCCAACATCACTTCCTAAAAAATAAACAGCAGTAAATTAACCAATGCACAATCATTATCAAAACATATACTAAATGTAAACATGTATTTGTTGCTTTGTACAGATTAAAATTCAATGTAATAACTCATCACGTGAGTTAATAACGTGACATTTAAATGCATTTAACAGGACACTTACCAGTTGATCTAAACTCCAGTTTGTACGAGGCAAAGGGACGGCTGTGCTGGGATTGTAGAACACATTTCCATTCCCCCTGTTGGATTCGTTTTACTTTGTTCAGTGTCAGCTGATTGCCTTTGTCAATGTAAGTGTCACCATGATACCAAACCAGACCTGTTCCATCGGCACTGTTTGAGATGAGACAGGTCAATGTGACAGTCTCTCCTTCTGTCACAGAGAGGGATGGGTTGGCTGAAACTAAAGAAAGCAAAAGCAGCAAAACAAACTCAGACATCAGCAGTGACTCCGTGCTCAAGACGCCTCCACTACTCCTCTTGTGGACGAGACCACAGCAGCGACGCTCAGCGAGTCTGGGCGACTCCTAACCGGTCCCCGTTCACCACAGAGACCTGGCGGGCTTTGTGACAGGGGGCGGTGTGAGGGGCCTACGTAGCACTGACAGTTCTGCAAGTAAACACGCATTTTCACTAAAACAGTATCGCACGTGACAGGAGTCAATGTCAGGCGAGGTTCAGAAACAAAAATTGCCATTCCATGAACAGTTCCGCAAGAAATCGCGTGGCTCCACTGGAACACGGGTGACGTCACACGGGCACCGTGGCACTGACGTGGCACCACAGGTCGTGTGACGTCACCAGAGGGCACGGAGTGACAGGGAGAGTCAGGAGGGGCTCATCCAATGTCAGACATCTCCACCAGGGCAGGACCCAATGTGCAGCACCTCCGATTAGCACGGTTGGCTACGTACGGTGCGAAAGAAGTTCAACATACATGCTGCATGACTACCGATAATACCCATTTAAACGTACTCATTCAACATGAAACATGTTTTACCTGAGCATTACTGAAAATTATTATTTTAATACCATGGTGTGTTATATGAAGGTGTCATTTATCTTGATATAGAAGTTGCACTATTGTATGAAGGTGTTTTAATGATATATAAACCAAAATCACATTACCTTTCATTGTGACCAGTTCCATAGTGAGGGTGCCTGTCCTATAGTAGCCAGTAAACTCACATGTGTAAATCCCACCACCTGTAAACTTAACGTTGGACATTGTTAAAGGAAACTGATCGTTATAAAAATCAGGTGATCGTGGCGTATATTGTATTTTCTGATCAGATCGCTTCGTTGTACCATGTGGTTTCCATTTCCAAGTGAGAGCGCGTGCCAGCTGTGAACGATCTCTCCACTCAAATCCAGGATCAGATTCATTACATGACAAAGTGACGTCCCCACCCTCGTGTATGACATATTTCTTCAATGCAAGTGCTTGCCCAACATCACCTATAAAATAAACAGCAGTAAATTAACCAATGCATAGTAATTATCAAAACATACACTAAATGTAAATATGTAATTGTTACATTTGACATTGAAATGAGCAGGTGCCTTTACATCCCAAACATCTACAAAAATATAACAAAACAGATACATTATTACACTTCAAACATTGAAATTACAGAAAAATACTTGACAATTTTAATACTTTTAGTTATTACACCTCCACAAGCGATGCATCACATACATCAGATTCATCACATTTATAATATACCGATTGCATTGGTAACATAAATTAAGCATATATTTAAAATATCACAGTGTGAAATTAAATTCACCGAGGGATTAATTTATTTTGAAACATTTCTGGGGCTGCCCAAACCCCTGGACCCCCCACCCCTTCCCCCAACTGACGGGGATAGCAAAAGGTAGAGGGGGGAAGGGATACATATTTTCCAGGGATCAACCCCAGACAGCTCCAGCTGAAATCAATCCCTGAATACACTTACTCAGTGATGAGACTGTCAAATGCTTAGAAGCAGAGGCTTGGTCAGTTTCGGTTTTTACACCACATGTCCATTCTCCCTCTTGACATCGTTTGACTTTGTGTAATGTCAGCACAGGATTGCCTGAGATCATCTCAATGCCACCGTGAGTCCAAACAATACTTTGTACATAGGCACTGTTTGAGATGTTACACGTCAATCTGACAGTGTCTCCTTCTGACACAGAGCTGGATGGGATTGCTGAAACTAAAGAGAGCAAAAGCAGTAAAACAAACTCAGACATCAGCAGTGACTCCGTGCTCCAGACTCCTCCACGACTCCTCTTGAGGACGAGACCACAGCAGCGACGCGCAGCGAGTCTGGGCGACTCCTAAACGGTCCCCGTTCACCACAGAACTCTGTCCATGTGAGTAGGATGGCTGCACTACACCACAGGCAGATTGTCATGGGCGATGGCTGTGGATGTGACGCGAGTGCGAGTGCCATGGGAAGCCTGGGTTGCCATCTCCATGGATCGTGGCACAATTGTCAGTCTTGTGAAATTCCTCAGACGTTCGCTTCCATCACGTTGGAAAAATTCATAATGGGCAATAGCAGCAGTATGTTTTATGCTTGACTAAACTCATTACAGTCATACAAAATAATACTTTTGTAGTGTGGTTAAATACGTGGCGCACACGGTTGGCCGAGGACAACCGAGGACAAACACGTGCGCGTGTGCAACATTAGGTTGCACGGGCAAACCGCCACCTAATTTGTAAGAGAAGTGGGTTGCAGACCAGGTCAGCCCGGGGCTGCACGCTGACACCAGAGGTGTTGCGAGGGAGACGTGCTATAAGGGGTGATTGATGGCCTGACAGGCGCCAACCTGTCAGGCCCTAAAGAGACACAAGGGAGGAGCTGGATAATTGGGAGGGAGATATAAAGACGGACGTGAGAGCGGAGCGGGAGTTTGTGTTGCTGGGACGAGAGAGAGAAGACGTCTCGCCACTGCGGCTCAAGCCGGGAACGGACCTCAACCCTCACGAGTCGCTGAGCGGGTGATGGTTGATCCCCCCACCCGGGACGGATGAGTGAGTGGGTCTGAGGGAGCGTAGGCGAGGGCAGCGATGGAACGGAGGTGCCTGTGTGAGCGGATCTGTGTGCAAGTCTCTGTGTGAGCGAATCTGTGTGCAAGTCTCTGTGTGAGGGCTGCTGTGTGCCAAGCCTTGAGTGCGGAGCTGCTGAGAGCGAGAGCTGCTGTGTGCAGGTTAGTGAGGTGTAACATAGATAGGGGTGGGAATTGGTTAACAGACGTGACCGTATAGACAGTGATAGGAGTGCCTACAACTGGTGCGAGGATAGGCTAATAAAGTATAAGCAGGTGACCTGTTACAACGTGTCAGTCTGAGTGATTTTACAAGACACTACACTTTTATATAATTTGTAGCAATTTACATTCATTGACTATTATTAAAATAATCGTACACAATGAATAATGAAATGCATTCCACTTTTATATTCAAGTGCATATGTTTGTACAAAACAGTAAAATATAATTTACCTTGCATTGTGATCAGTTCTCTTGTTAAGGTGCTTGTTCTAAAGTAGCCAGCAAAGTGGCAAATGTAGAGCCCAGCATCACTGTGTTGTGCGTTTGAGATTTGAATAGAGAAGTTGTCTTGATCAAAAGCAGACTTCAATGCTGTTATTCTAGCGGTATTTTTCGATACATCTCCATTCCATTGACCAGTTTGCTTTTGATACTGGACAATCGTTGTGCTGACGCTACCCTTCCTCTCCCATCTCCAGGTCAGAGCCAGGTCAGAGGAAGGGTGATCTTCCCATTTAAATTCTGGATCAGATTCAACGCATGGCAAAATGGCCGTCTGGCCCACAGAAACAAAATACTTTCTGGGAGCAGGTGCCTTGACATCACAAACATCTACAAAAATATAAAACCGAGAAATTATTACACTTTCAACATTGAAATTACGGACAAACATTTGACAATCTTAATGATACTTTAAGTTATCACACCTCCACAGGGGATGTATCACATACATCATATTCATCACATTTAGAAGATACTGATTGCATTGGTAACGCAAATTAACCACATTGTTAACAGATCCCGGTGAGAAATTAAATTCACCGAGGGCTTCATGTATTTTGAAACATTTCTGGGGCTGCACAAACCCCTGGACCCCCCCCCCACCCCTTCCCCCAACTGACGGGGATAGTACAAGGTAGAGAGGGGAAGGGATACATATTTTCCAGGGATCAACCCCAGACAGCTCCAGCTGAAATCAATCCCTGAATACACTTACTCTGTGATGAGACTTTCAAATCTAGAGAAGCAGAGGCTTGGTCAGTTTGGGTTTTTACACCACATGTCCATTCTCCCTCTTGACATCGTTTGACTTTGCGTAATGTCAGTACAGAATTGCCTTTGTTCATCTCAATGCCACCGTGAGTCCAAACTATCTTGTGAACATAGGCAGTGTTTGAGATGTCACACTTCAATGTGACAGTCTCTCCTTCTGTCACAGAGAGGGATGGGTTGGCTGAAACTAAAGAAAACAAAAGCAGTAAAACAAACTCAGGACTCAGGAGTGACTCCGTGCTCCAGACGCCTCCACTACTCCTCTTGTGGACGCGACCACAGCAGCGACGCTCAGCGAGTCTGGGCGACTCCTAACCGGTCCCCGTTCACCACAGAGACCTGACGGGCTGTGTGACTGGGGGCGGTGTGAGGGGCCTGCATCAGTATCAACGTCTCCTGTTGCACTGACACTCCTGCAAGTAAACGCGCGGCTTCGCTCGGAGAGCGCCGCACAGAGCTCTCTGTGCAATGCCACCGTGTCACCTCCACGAGTCGCAGTGCCACGACGAGGCAGAGGACGTGAGGCAGCGAGGACAATCTACCGGTGGCATTGCAGTGGCAGGGCTCGTCACGTGCAGTACCAGCGCCACGCATCACCCTCGTGTCAACTCTTTGCAGCGTTTAAACCACAACTTGTTCTTCACGGATAAAATGTGATGAAAGAATATCACGATTAAAATTTTACAACAAATAATCATACATTTCACTTTGAAGTGTAGGAAGGGTGCTTGTGCAAAATAGTGTAACACATTTCCTTACCTTTCATTGTGATAATTTCCATCGTGAGACTCTCGGTTCCAAATTCCCTTTCAAGGCAACTGTAAACGCCAGCGTCACTGTGCTGCACATTTGCGATTCGGATAGAAAACCTATGTTGATTATCATCTTCAGTGGCTGCTATCCTGGCCTCTCGTGAGTTTGTTAAATCGATCTCGGTAGTTCCACTGCCTTCACCACGCCGCCAGGTGAGATATCTGATATTGGAATTGTCGTTCTGTGTCCATCCTGGTGTGTTTTTGTCACACGTAAAGGTGACTTCCTGTCCCACAGCAACAACATACCTCCTGGAGGATGCCTGTAAATGAACACTCGCTTCAAAAGTGAAACGACAAAACGGCAAATTATGAATATTGAACACTCCGGTACGGGTTTTAAATGTACGGTGCGCAACAAGTTGAACGTACATACTGTACGTAAACACAGTGTGGTGTATAACAGCACGTGAATAATAACCCACCGATGCTGGACAAGATACAGATGACAACACTCATCCACACCGCACGCCTCCCCGTCCCCGTGTCCATGGCTCAGAGCCACGGCGCCGTCTGCTCAGTTCTCAGCACGCACCACGTTTTATGTCGCTCCTGCTGCCGCCTTCAGTTGAAGAGTCGCGACATCCCACCCACAGCTCGCTGAGGTTTCACTTCCAACCACAGCTCCCACGCCAAACCCCAGCCTCTCTATAGAGCACGGTTTCATCATCACACTTCCTTTTACTGTTTCAGCGCCAAATAAAAACAAAAACGTTACCACTGTTATCGTGCTCAAAAAGTAATTTATTGACCTAGAACAAAATACGAATTCATAACTAACATTAATTACCATGAACGTGCTTGGGTATAGAAAAGTCGCCTGACGCCGTTTGGAACGTGCGTGTTCAATTCGCGTCCGTGCACGTCAAGTCTGGTGGTGTGCGTCCATGCGCCATCCGCCTCCCTGGCCATGAAGTCGGAGGCGCTGCCTGGACGCGGCTCGCTGCTGTTTGACCCAAGGCTCAGCAGAGCCGCAGGGCCCCATCAGCGTGCAGCGAGATGGAACATTTGTCCAGGCTCCAGAACGCCAGAGGCCCAATAAATATAACAAACAAAATCTGTATTCAGAAATATGACTTTATTAATTATGTATAATTGTTTTAACAAGAATAAAATGAAAACTCTCCGGTTCTTTCGGTAAAGTCACGTTGATATAAAAAATATATATATTAAGAAATAACATGAATACTTGCTTCATTAAGTGTTATTTCTTACGTTTTAATGTCAGAAGAGGCTTGGGTCTTTTCTGCTCCAGGGTCCCGGGGGTAAAGACGTCTAAACCCGGCCCTTTTCTCTGCTCACACGGTCACTGTTGCTACTACCAGACCCTCTTTGGGTGCTCTCCATTTGAGTCAGAACAAGGATGATGTGAATGGTTCGCTGGTAAACAACACTGCAGGCAGATGGAGCAAGCTCCATAACTTCCCTTGCACAGCCAATAGATTATAAATACTTGTCATTTGGGTTTTTTTAAGTACAGCAAAGCAGAATTACAACTTGCTATACAGAATCAAGTTGAACAATATAACCGAAAAAATATACAGATTTCGTTTTTTTATCAAATACCATGACCGTCCGTTGTTTCACAAGGTAAAAACCCAGACAATTAGTTTCTGTTACAACTGCTGCATTTATAGAGGTAGACTTCTATTCAGAAAGACCGTAATAACAGCTGGCAATGACGACTGATGAGCATTTAAATAGCCACGCGTTTTGTTTTCACGTCTTCATATTTGAAGCCCAAGCCAGAATGATTTCTCATTAAATCGCATTCCGTGTGAACAGCACAGCACACTGTTACTTCTGCTTTTGAACACAACTGAAAGATTACGAACCTTCAGCGATTATTCTAATATACCGAATGTTAAATATGCACATAACCCATCTTAATACTGGATTGTTGATAACTCAAAACGTGAATTTAAATCAAGTAAATAACATCATCGAACTAAAACAATGTTACATGGAAATACTCGGCTCCATAAAAGTAACTGCACCGCATATGGAAAATGTGTATCGCTCATTCATACAGGTCGAGGAGTCTCAAAAATGGACTTCTCAACCCGTGCAGCATTTGCCTCCTTGGTCATGAGGTCAGAGCCCGTCTCTGGACGCTGTTTGCTGCTGTTTGACCCAAGGCTCAGGTGATGCTGCTCCCCGTTGGATCCATTCAATAGCAGCAGCCACCACAGAGCCAACTGTGGGACACTGGGGTGGATTTCTCACTTCAACAACAAGATTATTACTCGTGGATACTTACAGATGTGTAAATTACTCAATATTGTCCACTGCCGTTATGTGGTGTAAATTTCAATCCCACGTGTTACGATAAAGAGACACGTACCGTATCACATTGACAGGTGAATGTTTACTTTTAGACCATATGTTACACTTCTGTAATGATGAGGCATGGCCCGTTCGAAGGTTTCTACCAATATAAAAGATGAACACTTTCATCGCAGCCATTTCTGCTTCACGTTGTCAGGCTGGGTACTTGCGTATGAAGTGGTCATTTCACAATGTCAACTTGAATTTTCATAAAAATATCACGAACAGAAATGGGCAGGGTAATTACTTCCCTTCCCTTGTGTTTCCCCCTGGTGCTGCACATACGTCCCATGCAGCCTTATCTTACACACAACAGGCAGTCACTATTCTACTTGCATAGCAAAAACCTTGAAGAATATTTCATCATTATAGTGTGGTTGATGCATACACGAGACTGAGGGTATTAGTATAAAAAAATATTAATTTGCTATGCACGAACATTTTGCATGCAAACATATTAACGTTACGGTCAAACGCGACTCTACTCAGCAGGTTTCCAAGCAGTGTGGTGCCACTCCTGCCACTAACGACAAGCAGGAGTCGCAAGTTCAATAACTTGTCTTGCTACATTTTGAAAATTATTGTACGATATATATGGCTTTTAAAGGTACAGCAGAATGAAAAGCGACTTCTTAGCAGTATCAAACAATAATTCTACGGCTATAAAACTACAAAATAATCGTGAGCAGGCACAGATGTGTCATGGTGAAGGAGGCAACTTCGTAGGGTGGAACATTTTGACGTAAGAAACCAGGACCATCTTAAGTGAAAAGGTATTTAGAACGACAAAAAATGCGTGCTGGCCTTGTGGGAAACATTCACATCGATGTTCCTAAGTGGCCCTATGTAGATATTGCCTTTGGCAGAGACACCATGGCGGCTGATGCTGGACGTCCAAGCATCACCTGTAAGTGGGCTAAGCGATTGTGGTTTGTTATCCCCCCCCCCTCACCGCTTCACATCAAGAGCCATGAGCAAGCCACTGCCTTTGAAACACCCTTTGGCCTCTACAAACCACTTGTGTGCTCAACGAAAACTAAAGCTGGGTCCGGAAGAAGCAGCCGAGATCCCCTGGAGATGCGAGCGACGGACGCCGTTCCCGAGGGCCACCGCAGGGGCTGGGAGGCCCAGACGGCGCCTCACGGGCACGAGTGGCCAGGGCCCCCTAGCGAACACAATGAGGCACAGCGTGCGGTACAAACACAACTATGAGACAGCGTTCGACTTTGTCATTGCTTTGGCCTTACCAAGTGAATTACAGTCAACTGAGGTGTACACATAAATAAACATAGACGTAACTTCAACCGAGAAGATGGATACAAATTGAGCAATCATTGGAAGGATGTTCTTAACCAGGTAAAACCTTAACTTTCTTATGGTGTTGTCTTCATCTCTGCATCTCCATTTTGTCTGCTCGTCCTCTAAAACGCTGTCTTTAAAATGGAATTGTTTGCATCGTATGGCTTAAACTCTGCGAGTTGTATTAATTTCATAGAACAATCAAAATAACCCCAAAAAGATATACTGTACTCACAAGGCCTGTGCCGTCCTCGCATCACACGTTAAGATTGTCATATTCGTCTGCAACAAACGGAATAAGAGTTTACATTCCAGCATCAACAACGTAATGAAGACCAAAGTACACGATTAAAAATAGTTGAACAGCACAAGCAAATAAACTCCAATGGAGTGGATGGATGAAATCAGTGGACGTGTCCCTTTGTCTCTCAATAAGTTAAGCAACATTGAAGCGCCTGCCGCTGGCGATGTTGTGGTCGATGGCCAAAGTGAAGTGGGGCCACGTGGCGCTCTCTGCAGGTCGTCTCGTGCGCCCTCTACCTTCTGCCTCCTTCCGCTGCAGCTTGAGGGCTTGGTAGTGGCCTTCGCGCTCCTGCCGGGGGGCATCTGCCAGCAAGTTGTTGACATTGTCATTCATACCATTGGAACCTCCTTTGCCAGTAGCAAAATATGATGATTGGTTTTTTAACCCCCCCCTTTTATCTGGCCAGATAAAAGGGGGGGGTAAAAAAAACAATTGCCAGATAAAAGAGTAAAAAAAACAATTTATCGTAATTTATGTCGTAATCTATACGTTGTAATTTAAACGTAATTTATAGGTCGTAATTTCTACGTCGTAATGTATACGTTGCAATTAATACATTGTAATTAATACGTTGTAATTCATAAGCGCCATCTGACTTCAGTTGACGATCGCAAGCGTCACGTGACAGTAGACATCCTCGTCGTCACAAAGTGCGTGACATAGCGACGCGTGAACACGTGACAGCTACTACCATTGTTGGTCACCGATGGCGATTCCAGCACTTCGTAGTCGCTTCCTCGCTGTGGATCAGGACCTGTCGTGATACAAAAACTCCACTGTGGACTTCACGGCGATGCCACTCCTCTCGACCCATTAGCGAACGTGAGGAGGCAAAAGCATCAACGGTCACAACGCGTGTTCTTGTTTTTGCTCTGTTGCCTGCACTACAGTAGCCTGTGCTTCACTGTCAACTTCATGAACTGTTTATTCAATGTAGTTATCAGGAAATCTTCAAATAACATGGGTATGATTTCATTGAATCTGACGTTTAAACAAAACTGTGAACCTGTAATGGTACAAAGCGTATAGATCAAAGGATATTGAAGTTGTTATGCTATTAATGTATCCTGGGAAGCCAGAGTCTCAAGAATATTTTTCAAGTGCGTCCTGCAAAGGGATGTCTGGCCACTGTGAAGTAAGTGTGTTTTGCATATGGGTGGAAAATAGTGCCGCATCTTCTTCTTTAGTGCTGCCTAACGGCGTGTGCGACTTCACGATGATATTGGTCCCGGTCTAGCACGGCGTGTAGAGTTTGTGCTGTTGTTAATTGTAGCCATGTTTTGATGTTACTGAGCCATGTCGTTTTTGGCCGTCCTGGTCGTTTTTTCCCTTCGATTCTTCCTTCCAGGATTAGCTTTAATAGCTGGTATTTGTCGTCGTTTCGGGCAATGTGGCCTAGGTAGTAACACTTCCTGCTAATGATGGTCTTCAGCAGTTGCCTGTCAGTGCCCATATCTTGCAGAACTTGTGTATTGGTGGTTTTGGCTGTCCATGGGATTTTCAGCATTCTTCGATACAGCCACATCTCGAAAGCTTCGAGCCTTTTTGTTGCTGTTATTGTCAGTGTCCACGTCTCAACTCCGTACAGCAAAATTGACCAGATGTAGCATTTCAGTGTGCGCAGTTTCAGTGATGTACTCAAGTTGCGGTCTGCAAGGAGTGTTTTCCATTTAATAAATGCTTGCCTTGCTTGTTCAATTCTGCTCTTGATTTCGACTTCATGGTTCAATTGATCGTCAATGATTACACCAAGGTATTTAAATCGGTGTACTTGTTCCAATTTTTCGCTACCAAGCTTGATTGTTATTTCGCTTGTAGTTCGGCTGACCTTCATAACCTTTGTTTTCTTTTTATTAATTCGTAAGCCCCATATTTGACTCTCTGTGGCAACCTCGTCCAAGATTTGTTGTAGGTCTTGTTCCGAATCGGCCAGCAGTGCAGTGTCGTCGGCATACCTGATGTTGTTGATGTATTGTCCATTGACTTTAATACCAATGTTTTTATCTGCTAGTGTTCGATCAAAAATCTGCTCCGAGTAGATGTTGAAAAGACTGGGTGAAAATGGGCAGCCTTGTCGTACACCTTTTTGTATTGGTGTTGGGTCTGTCAATTCGTTGTCATATCGGAGTTGGGCTGTTTGCTTCCAATAAAGAGCAATGATGAAGTTGATGTCGTTTTTATCTAGTCCCAGTTGTTTTAATAGAGCTGCTAGTCGGTCGTGGTCGACTGAGTCAAAGGCTTTCTCGTAATCTATGAAGCAGATGTACACTTCTTTCTGATGTTCGTAGCATCGCTGTAGTAGTATCTGTAGACAGAAGATTGCTTCTCTTGTGCCTAGTCCTTTGCAGAAGCCAAACTGTGTGTTCTTCAATGCATTTTCGCATGTGGAGCGTATGCGCTGTTGGATCACCTTCAGGAAGACTTTCAGCACGTGGCTCATCAAGCTTATCAGTCTGTAGTCCTCGCATTTCCGGCTTGTTGCTTTCTTTGGTATGGCCACAAAGATGGATTGTAGCCAGTCGGATGGAATTTTATTGCCATTGTATATTTGATTGTACCAATTAGTCAGTTGTCGTATGTTGTTACTGTCTAATAGTTTGAGCAATTCTACATGGATTGTGTCGGGCCCGCATGCTTTGCCTGACTTAGCTGTTTTGATTGCATGTTCTACTTCTGATGTTAAAATGTGTAGAGCGTCTTTCGACATCTGTTGGTCTTTTTCTGCAGGTGTTCTCATGGCGCCATAGAGCTTGTGTATATAGTTTGTCCAGGTGTCCATTTTTTCTTGTTTATTTAGGATTGGTTGGTTGTTGTCCGCATACAAGGTAGCTGTTGGGGCTGGTCTGTAGATGTTACCAGCTTCTTTGAGCTTCTTGTGCAGAGTAAAATTGTCATGTTTTTTAATTAGTTCTTCAATCTCGGCGCATTGTTCTTCCATCCACTTTTCTTTTGCCTGTCGGATTGCTTCTCTGATCTTCTGTTGCATTTGTTTGTACTTCTCCAAGTTGTTGTTTTTGTACATTCTTCGTTGGCTCATTAGATCGAGAATACAATGTGTCATCCATCGTTGTTTCTTTTTCGGTGGCTGATGTCCCAGCATGACTTCTGTTGTTTCTGTGATGCATTGTTTGAACGAGCGCCAGTACTCCTGAACATCTGCTGTTTCTGTTGTTATTGAGCGGATGCTATCGTTGAGATGTTGCTGTACTTGTCTTTTATCGGCGCTGTTCTTCAGTTTCTCCAGGTCTGCTCGTCTCGTCTTTGTACATTGTATTGATGGCAATTTGAGTCTTATTGTAGCTGTTACTGGGTTATGATCTGACGATATATCGGCTCCAGGGTAGGTTTTTGCTGTAATCACACTGGACTTAAACCTGATGTTAATTAGGATATAATCGATTTGGTTCCTGACGATGTTGTTGTCGGAGTCTTGCGGCGAGGTCCACGTGTACAGTCGTCGAGGTGGTAATTGGAACCACGTGTTAGCAATACTGAAACGTTCTTCTTGGCATAATTGAACCAGTCTGTCGCCTCGTTCATTCCTTGTTTCTAGTCCGTGTTCTCCGACAATGTTCTGCATTCGACCGTGGCCAACCTTGGCATTGAAATCGCCGAGGATTATAGTGATGTCTTGCTTCTTCAGCGGCTTCAGCGTGTTGGTTAGTTGCTCATAGAACGATTCGATTTCATGATCTTGTTTATCTGCTGTTGGAGCATAAACCTGTAGAATGTTCACGTTGTCTTTGTTGCCTGCTAATTGTAGTAGTGCTATTCGTTCTGATACTGGGGTAAAGTTGTTGACTTTATTCGCTAATTTCTTGTGTACTATAAAGGCGACACCGTATGTTTGTTTGGTGTTTTCTTCTCCTCCGGAGCAGAAGATGTGGTGTTCGCTCGATATAAACTTTTTTGTTCCAGGCCATTTAGTTTCGCTTAGACCGATTATGTTGATTTTAAGTCGATCCATTTCTTGTATGACATTGGCTAGTTTTCCTGCTTGAAGTAAACTTCTAACGTTCCAAGTTGCTACTTTGAAAGGGTTCTTTGACACAAGCTCGGAGATTCTTAGCACCCCTGTCCTATTTAAAGGGCGCCGATACTCAGGGCCTTTGTTGATTTTGCTTGTCATCATTGAAGTTTTCAAGGGAGCAATAATCCAAGTAGTTTCCCGTTGCTTTCTTGGATCACCATTTATTTGAAAAGGTCATGTGGGGACCTTTCGAAACGGGTTTTGTCTGACGTCTCCACTGAAGTCTTCCCGCCTTGGGTGACCCTTCTGAGAGCACTAGGCTCTCGACGGTATAGCGATCAGCTTTTCAGACGTACACAAACTCTCTCGCCGCGTTAAGGCACCGTTTCTCGAGAGAGCATAAATGCGGAAACTTACCATCCCTCATCATCGATTGCAAGTTCAATCCTTGATAAGCACTGTCTTGCTCTGGCTGAGACTCTGCTAAGAATATGAAATAGTGTTTTTAATTGAATCGAAATAAAACCAAGAGTTAACATCTTTGTCTCGCATAGAGTTAGCCAAACTGAACGAGTGTTATTTCCACAAAAAATATATATACTTGTCAAAACAAAAGGTGTGGTTTACCTCTTTGAACACACAGACCACATGCTATTAAAACTGTGGTGGTCAGCACACACTACTGAATTTCTTTTGAATACCAACGTTTAATTTGATTCTGGAACGCATTTTAAATATTACGTTTTCTTTCATTGCCCACAACTCTTAAAAAGTTTACCAACATTTACACATAGACGGCGTACACGGGTCTCAATGGCAGCTTCTCAAGTGGCTCTCGGCTGGGTCATAATGAACGAGAGCTGTTTCCCCTGCTCGGAGGAGGCATGGCTGGCAGTGGCGTGTGGATGGTCTCACATCTGCACGAGTGTTGCTGTGTGTAGCACACAAGTCAGACAGCCACACATAGAGACACCGCAGCAATGCCGACGTCAACAGCGATCCCAGACAAGGGGTAACCCCCTCCTCCATTAATGAAATGACATGCGGTTGTAGTGACCCTTAAGGGAGCTACGCAACGTGTATTGGGTGAACGGGGTTCAGTGTGAGGAATGCTGTTTGGTTGTAGAGTGGTGGGTGGTGCCAATGACCTGCATTGAGCTTCCTTCTTCTGTAGCCCAACACAGCAACAACAACAGCTCCAGCAGAGAGCAACACAGCCAGCACCACTCCAACAGCCACCGACACGTACGGAGATGCCCCTGGAACTGTTGCGAAATACAAAATAATGCATGAACTAAAGAGACGATAAAATAATTTAAGTAATTTCATAAACACATTTTATATTTTCATAGATTGAAAGGAGTGCAGTAACATGCATTTCACAGCCATATACTTTGACGTAACAAAAGCTTTAGATTAAAATTTACTTTCCCGATCTGCAATGTAACATTGAAAGCCAGTGATTATATCGTAAAAGCGGGAGACGTAATTTAGATAATAAAAAGAGAACAAAGTGTTTGTTTTCCATGACAAAAATGGGAAGTCTTGTACCTTGTGACGTAATCAATTCCATTTCCAACCGCCATGATCGGAAATATCCTTCAACCTGACAAGTGTAAACCCCCCCTGCATCATCATTCACCACTGAGATGGTCAGAGAGAAGTCGTCGTCGTCAAAAGCGGAGGACAAGATGTTTACGTGGGAGTTGAGGTGGGAGCTGAATGCAGCGTGAGGTCCGGCTGGATGAGCCGCGAGTATCGTGCGGACTGTGCTGTCACCACGTGGCCTCCAGTACCAGGTGACCGAACGAGACTCAGTGGAGGAGCTCCTCCACTCAAACCCAGGGTCAGACTCGTTGCAGGGCAACGTGATTTCTTCACCAATTTGAGCCGCGTAATTCCTGGTTGCCTGATGCTCTGAGTCTGCAAATAGTGTAAAAACAAAAGTTTAATAGTTTAATCGACAACCAAACAAATACAGGATGCCACAATACAGATAATATGATAATTTGATTTTTTACCCTTTTATCTGGCAACAAAACTGACACTTTTATTTTTTACAAGGAGTCATGTTTGCATAGACCACAATACCTGCAGTCGTAATGCAAAAAAAACATAACTCTAATAATGTATACACTGTCCTTGAAGTTGATTGGTCCACACCCGAGACAGCTTTTCTTAGAGCCTAGTCTCACATGGTGTTGGACCAAATGACGCTAAAAGGCGCACAGATACATATCTTACAGCTGCAGGTATAAGCATGGACATTGTGTCAAGCTCACCAATTCCTTTAATCAATGTAAGTGTTTTTTAATACACGCAAGATGTAACTTAATTCATGTACTTGATCAAAGTATTTATTCTCACTATGTGCTTTTATAATGTAACTGAAGTAACGTGAGATGTGTATTTACCATTTTTCAGCACGTTCACATTGTACGCTACCTCTGAGATCTCTCCACTCTCCCTTTTCACGGCACACTTCAACAACCCACTGTGAGCAGCGTTCACTTTCACCAACACGATGCTGCTTTGATGGCTGATCTCAATCCCATTGTGAATCCATCTGACCATGTGTGCATAGGAGTCGTTAGAGAGCTGGCAGGTCAGACTGATGCTCTCTCCTTCTGCTACGGTGTCGGATGTGTTGGACAAAACTAAAGAACACGAAACTAAAATCAATATTTACGACTCATTGATTCAAAATCACAAGCCAAACTAGAATACAAATCGTTCTGAAGTTTGAGGTATGGCTTATCCCTGGTCACGTGGAATCCACAACTGTGCTAAGATTCCAGGAGATCGGAGCCTGGAGTCCTCACAGCGCAGTTGAGATCATGGAATGCCTCCTGCACTGCTCCTCTACTCGTGATTACAGCAGCAGAGCACCGAGACTCCAGGGTGGGGATGGTGAAGGGGTGAAGAGGAGACCACGTGGCCACTGATCACGAGAAGCACTGGCCCAGGAATTGTCTAAACCCAAATCCCTCGACCTAAACCTGATTGTGAACGTGAACTCAGAGCAGGACTCTGAATGGCCAACAGCAGCAGCGCTACTCGTAATTCTCACTTGAACTCTTCATATGGCAACTTGAAAAAAACTAAACCTGTTTAAATTAGCAAGAAATATTGTGTAAATATAAGTAAGTACGCTATACATTAACTATTGTATATGTCTCTTCAATAATTTGGACAACATTACTGTAATGAAACAAGTGAAAGTAATACCAGTGCAACAACATTTTTAGTTCCGCAAGTAAAAAACACGGGAATATTCCCACGTGAATGTGGCTGTGACACGACCGTTAACATGATAAAACACTTAGGCTTTCATCTGCAAGGGCGATGGCATGATGGGCAAAGAGAATCAGATGATGCGCATCCAATACTGAATGTAACAGCAATGACAGCTTGTATGTGCAGCAGAAGTAACAATCGTTCATGTGAACATAAACTCATTCTGGCATTTACGTCACAATCATTTTTAAGTTCACTAGGTTTGTTTTCTACCTGATGACGATTGCTTGTGTTGCAATCGAAATGTCGTGTTATATTATCTTTCGACGTGACTTTACCGAAAGAACCAAATAATAATTGGTAGCAGTTTACATTCATGGACTATTAATAAAGCAATTGTACACAATGAATAATGAAATGCATTCGACTTTTATATTTAAGTGAATATGCTTGTACAAAATAGTAAAATATAATTTACCTTGCATTGTGATAAGTTCTCGTGTTAAGCTGCTTGTTCTAAAGTAGCCAGCAAAGTGGCAAATGTAGAGCCCAGCATCACTGTATTGTGCGTTTGAGATTTGAATAGAGAAGCTGTCTTGATCAAAAGCAGACTTCAATGCTGTTATTCTGGAAACCAGTGCTATAGCGGTATTTTTCCTTACATCTCTAGTCCATTGACCAGTTTGCTTTTGATACTGGACAATCGTTGCGCTGCCACTACCCTGCCTCACCCATTTCCAGATCACAGCCAGGTCAGAGGAAGGGTGATCTTCCCATTTAAATTCTGGATCAGATTCAACGCATGGCAAAATGACCGTCTGGCCCACAGAAACAAAATACTTTCTGGGAGCAGGTTCCTTTACTTCACAAACATCTACAAAAATATAAAACCGAGAAATTATTACACTTTAAACATTGAAATTACGGACAAACATTTGACAATCTTAATGATACTTTAAGTTATCACACCTCCACAGGGGATGTATCACATACATCATATTCATCACATTTAGAAGATACTGATTGCATTGGTAACGCAAATTAACCACATTGTTAACAGATCCCGGTGAGAAATTAAATTCACCGAGGGCTTCATTTATTTTGAAACATTTCTGGGGCTGCACAAACCCCTGGACCCCCCCACCCCTTCCCCCAACTGATGGGGATAGCAAAAGGAAGAGAGGGGAAGGGATACATATTTTCCAGGGATCAACCCCAGACAGCTCCAGCTGAAATCAATCCCTGAATACACTTACTCTGTGATGAGACTTTCAAATCGAGAGAAGCAGAGGCTTGGTCAGTTTGGGTTTTTACACCACATGTCCATTCTCCCTCTTGACATCGTTTGACTTTGCGTAATGTCAGTACAGAATTGCCTTTGTTCATCTCAATCCCACCGTGAGTCCAAACTATCTTGTGAACATAGGCAGTGTTTGAGATGTCACACTTCAATGTGACAGTCTCTCCTTCTGTCACAGAGAGGGATGGGTTGGCTGAAACTAAAGAAAGCAAAAGCAGTAAAACAAACTCAGACATCAGCAGCGACTCCGTGCTCCAGACGCCTCCACTACTCCTCTTGTGGACGAGACCACAGCAGCGACGCTCAGCGAGTCTGGGCGACTCCTAACCGGTCCCCGTTCACCACAGAGACCTGATGGGCTGTGTGACAGGGGGCGGTGTGAGGAGCCTACGTAGCACTGACAGTTCTGCAAGTAAACACGTAATTTCACTAAAACAGTATCGCCCGTGGCAGGAGTCAATGTCAGGCGAGGTCCAGAAACTATAATTGCCATTCCATGAACAGTTCCGCAAGAAATCGCGTGGCCCCACTGGAACACGGTGACGTCGCACGGGCACCGTGGCACTGACGTGGCACCACAGGTCGTGTGACGTCACCAGAGGGCACGGAGTGACAGGGAGAGTCAGGAGGGGCTCATCCAATGTCAGACATCTCCACCAGGGCAGGACCCAATGTGCAGCACCTCGGATTAGCAAGGTTGGCTACGTACGGTGCGAAAGAAGTTCAGCATACATGCTGCATGACTAACGATGATACCCATTTAAACGTACTCATTAAACATGCAACAGGTTTTACCTGAACATTACTGGAAATATGCGTATTTTCATACCATGGTGTATTATATGAAGATGTCATTTATCTTGATATAGAAGTTGCACTATTGTATGAAAGTGTTTTAATGATATATATAAAATCACATTACCTTTCATGGTGACCAGTTCCATTGTGAGGGTGCCTGTCCTATAGTAGCCAGTAAACTCACATGTGTAAACCCCACCACGTGAAAACGTAACTTTCGACAATGTTAAAGGAAACTGATCTGTATAATGAGACGATTGTAGGTTCTGATCAGAACCCTGTGTTGTACCATCATGCGATCTCCATTTCCAAGTGACAGCGGGTGCCAGATGTGAACTATCTCTCCACTTAAATCCAGGATCAGATTCATCACATGACAAAGCGACCTCCCCACCCTCGTGTATGAAATATTTCTTCACTGCATGTGCCTGCCCAACATCACTTCCTATAAAATAAACAGCAGTGAATTAACCAATGCACAGTAATTATCAAAACATGTACTAAATGTAAAGATGTATTTGTTAAATTGGACAGATAAAAATTAAATGTAATAACTCAACACGTCAGGTAAATAACATTACATTTAAATGCATTTAACAGGAGACTTACCAGTTGATATAAACTCCAGTTTGTACGAGGCAAAGAGACGGCTGTGCTGGGATTGTAGAACACATTTCCATTCCCCCTGTTGAATTCGTTTTACTTTTTTCAGTGTCAGCTGATTGCGTTTGTCAATGTAAGTGTCACCATGATACCAAACCAGACTTGTTCCATCGGCATTGTTTGAGATGAGACAGGTCAATGTGACAGTCTCTCCTTCTGTCACAGAGCGGAGTGGGTTGGCTGAAACTAAAGAAAGCAAAAGCAGTAAAACAAACTCAGACATCAGCAGTGACTCCGTGCTCCAGACTCCTCCACTACTCCTCTTGTGGACGAGACCACAGCAGCGACGCTCAGCGAGTCTGGGCGACTCCTGAACGGTCCCCGTTCACCACAGAGACCTGACGGGCTGTGTGACAGGGGGCGGTGTGAGGGGCCTGCATCAGTACCAACGTCTCCTGTTGCACTGACACTCCTGCAAGTAAACGCGCGGCTTCGCTAGGAGAGCGCCGCACAGGACTCCCGGTGCAATGCCACCGTGGGAGCGATAGGAAGTCTGTGCCGTGTCACCTCCACGAGTCGCAGTGCCACGGTGAGGCAGGGGACGTGAGGCAGCGAGGACAATCTACCGGTGGCATTGCAGTGGCAGGGCTCGTCACGTGCAGTACCAGCGCCACGCATCACCCTCGTATCAACTCTTTGCAGCGTTTAAACCACAACTTGATCTTGACGGATAAAATGTGATGAAAGTAGATCACGATTAAAAATGTACAACAAATAATCATACATTTCACTTTGAAGTGTAGGAAGGGTGCTTGTTCAAAATAGTGTAACACATTTCTTTACCTTCCATTGTGATAATTTCCATCATCAGACACTCTGTTCCAAATTCCCTTTCAACCAGGCAACTGTAAACGCCTGCGTCACTGCGCTGCACATTTCTGATTCGGATAGAAGTCCTATGTTGATCAACATCCTTCGTGAATGTTATCCTGACATGTCGTGAGTTTGTTAAATCGATCTCGGTTGCTCCACTGCCTTCACCACGCCACCAGGTGATAGAGCTGATATTGGGATTGTCGTGCTGTGTCCATCCTGGAGTGTTTCTGTCACACGTCAAGGTGACTGTCTGTCCCACACCAACAAAATACTCTCTGGGGGATGTCTGTAAATGAACACTCGCTTCAAAAGTGAAAAGACAAAACGGCAAATTATACATATTGAACACTCCGGTACGGTTTTTAAATGTACGGTGCGCAACAAGTTGAACGTACATGCTGTACGTAAACACAGTGTGGTGTATAACAGCACGTGAATAATAACCCACCGATGCTGGACAAGATACAGATGACAACACTCATCCACACCGCACGCCTCCCCGTCCCCGTGTCCATGGCTCAGAGCCACGGCGCCGTCTGCTCAGTTCTCAGCACGCACCACGTTTTATGTCGCTCCTGCTGCCGCCTTCAGTCGAAGTGTCGCGACATCCCACCCACAGCTCGCTGAGGTTTCACTTCCAACCACAGCTCCCACACCAAACCCCAGCCTCTCTCTAGAGCACGGTTTCATCATCACACTTCCTTTTACTGTATCAGCGCCAAATAAAAACAAAAACGTTACCACTGTTATCGTGCTCAAAAAGTAATTTATTGACCTAGAACAGGGGTCGGCAACCAAAATAACAAGAAGAGCCATTTCTTTCCAATTCGGTACAAAATTCAGTATTTCAAGAGCCGCAATGCATCTGAGTACATACTGTACATACGTACATATCGTCAAGAAGCAGCCCGTAAAGAGCCGCATGCGGCTCCGGAGCCGTAGGTTGCCGACCCCTGACCTAGAACAAAATACGAATTCATAACTAACATTAATTACCATGAACGTGCTTGGGTATAGAAGAGTCGCCTGACGCCATTTGGAACGTGCGTGTTCAATTCGCGTCCGTGCACGTCAAGTCTGGTGGTGTGCGTCCATGCGCCATCCGCCTCCCTGGCCATGAAGTCGGAGGCGCTGCCTGGACGCGGCTCGCTGCTGTTCGACCCAAGGCTCAGCAGGGCCGCAGGGCCCCATCAGCGTGCAGCGAGATGGGACATTTGTCCAGGCTCCAGAACGCCAGAGGCCCAATAAATATAACAAACAAAATCTGTATTCAGAAATATGACTTTATTAATTCTGTATAATTGTTTTAACAAGAATAACATGACCAATACTAGCTTCATTAAGTGTTATTTCTTACGTTGTTTTAATGTCAGAAGGGGAGGGAGGTCTTCTCTGATCCGGTGTCCCGGGGGTAAAGACATCTAAACCCGGCCCTTCTCCCTGCTAACATGGTCACTGTTGCGACTATTGTGCGTGTTCACCATATGAATCAAAACAGGGATGACGTGATGGTTCGCTGGTAAAGAGCACTACAAGCAGATGGAACAAGTCCCATTGCATATCATTTGGGTTTTTTAAGTACAACAAAGCAGAATTACAACTTGTTTTAGAACATCAAGTTGAACAATATAACCGAATAAAAATACAGATTCCGTTTGTAGCAAATACAATACCAGTCCTTGTTTCACAAGGTAAATACCCATTCACACAATAAGTCTCTATTACAACTTGAATTTATAGTGGCAGACTCCGATTCAGAGAGACACGAATCTCAGCTGGAAATTACTGATGAGCATTTAAATAGTCACGCGTTTTGTTTTCACGTCTTTATATTTGAAGCCCAAGCGAGAAGGATTTCTCATTAAATCGCATTCCGTGTGAAGAGCACAGCACACTTTGTTACTTCTGCTTTTGAACACAACTGAAAGATTACAAACCTTCAGCGATTATTCTAATATACCGAATGTTAAATATGCACAGAACCCATCTTAATACTGAATTGTTGATAACTCAAAACGTGAATTTAAATCAAGTAAATAACATCATCGAACGAAAACAATGTTACATGGAAATACTCGGCTCCAGAAAAGTAACTGCACAGCATTTGGAAAATGTGTATCGCTTATTCATACAGGTCGAGGAGTCTCAAAAATTGACTTCTCAGCCAGTGCAGCATTTGCCTCCTTGTCATGAGGTCAGAGCCCGACTCTGGACGCTGTTTGCTGCTGTTTGACCCAAGGCTCAGGTGATGCTGCTCCCCGTTGGATCCATTCAATAGCAGCAGCCACCACAGAGCCAACTGTGGGACACTGGGGTGGGATTTCTCACTTCAAAAACAAGATTATTACTCGTGGATACTTACAGATATGTGTAAATTACTCAATATTGTCAACTGCCGTTATGTGGTGTAAATTTCAATCCCACGTGTTACGATAAAGGGACAAGTACCGCATCACATTGACAGGTGAATGTTTACTTTTAGACCATATGTTACACTTCTTTAATGATGAGGCAGGGCCCATTCGATGGTGTCTACCAAAATAAAAGATGAACACTTTCATCGCAGCCATCTCTGCTTCACGTTGTCAGGCTGGGTACTTGCGTATGAAGTGGTCATTTCACAATGTCAACTTAAATTTTCATAAAAATATCATAAACAGAAATGGGCAGGGTAATTACTTCCCTTCCCTTGTGTTTCCCCCTGGTGCTGCACATACGTCCCATGCAGCCTTATCTTACACACAACAGGCAGTGACTATTCTACTTGCATAGCAAAAACCTTGAAGAATATTTCATCATTATAGTGTGGTTGATGCATACACGAGACTGAGGGTATTAGTATAAAAAATATTAATTTGCTATGCACGAACATTTTGCATGCAAACATATTAACCTTACGATCAAACGTGACTCTATACTCAGCAGAAGGTTTTCAAGCAGTCAGTGTGGCGCCACTCCTGCCACTAACGACAAGCAGGAGACGCAAGTTCAATAACTTGGCCTTGAAAGCATTTGAAAATTATTACGGTATATATGGCTTTTTAAGGTACAGCAGAAAGAAAAGCGACTTGTTAGCATTATCAAACAATTATGGAACTATACAAGTACAAAATAATCAAATGAAAATGTAGCAATAGTTTGATGAATTAGCATTGTCCTCATCAACTTCACTTGGCCAGGCAAGGACCCGCTGACACATCAAGTTTCCATTAGAAGCGTCACCTGGGCCAAACAGGTTTCAGGGCAGCAGTGCAATCCAGCCCAGATGTACAAAGACAAATAATGGCACAGATGGCAACCACGGATATACTGTAATGCCTATTCTACTCTACTATTACATCCCATGTTTGACGAGTTACATAATTAAATCGGCAGGCAACATTTAGAAATTAGTAACTTGACAATTAGTATACGCGGATTTGTACACTGTAATATCAATTACATTGATAACATTTTTAACTGAATGCAGCGGTTCCCAACATTTTCCAGTGTGCGGACCCCTTTTCAACCTCCAAGCATTTCGCGGACCACCACATGCCACAAGTTATTTGAATTTTCCCCGGTGAGGATGTTGTAATTTTTTATTTTCCGCGAACCCCCTGCAGTAGCTTCACCGACCACCAGGGGTCCCCGGACCACCGGTTGAGAACCGCTGATAGAATGCATTTCATTTACCATTTAATCTTTTTGTCAGGACAAGGCAGGTGCATATTGTCATCACATTGCATTCTGTGTAGTGATTGGCTCTACATGTCACTTCTTCTGTTGTATTCTCAAAAAATAAATCTTGCAACTCAATTTTTACACACTTCCCAATGTTCTATCGACTGCAAACTTCGTATAAGTATGTCATACTGATGACAACACGATATTCTATCATAAAATATCCAAAACGTTTTACACGTTTTTATTTAACTTACTGTATGTCTTGTCATATCCAAAAATCTTGTAACTCAATTTCAACCGTATTCCCAATGTATCGACTGCAAACTTGGTATAGGTATGTCAACCTGATGACAACACGATATTCTATCATTGAAAATTTAAAATATATATTTTTAAACGATCTATTTAAGGCTCTAATTGTCGACGCTCAACTCACGTTGGCTGTTAATCACCACGGTCCCTTACGTTGGGGAATGTCGAAGGAGGGGAGGGGCGAAGGGGGCAGGGGGAGGGGCAGCTCGGACAGTACATTGCATTAAAGCGTGTTATTTTTTAAGTATTTTTACATATTTTATTATTAACCTGTTGAGAACTCAAAAGGGCCAGTAGCATCTCGTTTGCAAGAGTGTTGAGGCATTAATCTGCCTGTAGGGGGCGATGATCACTACGTACAATATGAATTGAGTTATTTGTTGAGTATTTTTTTCGTGTGTACCCCGCCACCGCTTCACATCAAGAGCCACGAGCAAGCCACTGCCTTTGAAACACCTTTTGGCCTCTTCAAACCACTTGTGTGCTCAACGAAAACTAAAGCTGGGTCCGGAAGAAGCAGCCGAGATCCCCTGGAGATGCGAGCGAAGGACGCCGTTCCCGAGGGCCACCGCTGGGGCTGGGAGGCCCAGACGGCGCCTCGCGGGCACGAATGGCCAGGGCCCCCTAGCGGACACAATGAGGCACAGCGTGCGGTACAAACACAACTATGAGACAGCGTTCGACTTTGTCATTGCTTTGGCCTTACCAAGTGAATTACAGTCAACTGAGTTGTAAACATGTATAAACATAGACGTAACTTCAACCGAGAAGATGGATACTAATTGAGCAATCATTGGAAGGATGTTCTTAACCAGGTAAAACCTTAACTGCCTTATGGTGTTGTCTTCATCTCTGCATCTCCTTTTTGTCTGCTCGTCCTCTAAACGCTGTCTTTAAAATTGAATTGTTTGCATCGTATGGCTTAAACTCTGCGAGTTGTTTTAATTTCATAGAACAATCAAAATAACCCCAGAAAAATATACTGTACTCACAAGGCCTGTGCCGTCCTCGCATCACACGTTAAGATTGTCATATTCGTCTGCAACAAACGGAATAAGAGTTTACATTCCAGCATCAACAACGTAATAATGACCAAAGTACACGATTAAAAATAGTTGAACAGCACAAGCAAATAAACTCCAATGGAGTGGATGGATTAAATCAGTGGACGTGTCCCTTGGACTCTCAATAAGTTAAGCAACATTGCAGCGCCTGCCGCTGGCGATGTTGTGGTCGATGGCCAAAGTGAAGTGGGGCCACGTGGCGCTCTCTGCAGGTCGTCTCGTGCGCCCTCTACCTTCTGCCTCCTTCCGCTGCAGCTTGAGGGCTTGGTAGTGGCCTTCGCGCTCCTGCCGGGGGGCATCTGCCAGCAAGTTGTTGACGTTGTCATTCATACCATTGGAACCTCCTTTGCCAGTAGCAAAATATAATAATTAGTTTTTTAACCCCTTTCATCTGGCCAAATAAAAGGGGTAAAAAAAACAATTGCCAGATAAAATGAATAAAAAACAATTTATCGTTGTAATTTATGTCGTCATTTATACGTTGTAATTTATACGTAATTTATAGGTCGTAATTTATACGTCGTCATTTATAGGTCGTAATTTATACGTCGTAATGTATACGTTGCATTTAATACGTTGCAATTTATACGTTGTAATTCATAGGCGCCATCTGACTTCAGTTGACGATCGCAAGCGTCACGTGACAGCAGACATCCTCGTCGTCACAAAGTGCGTGACATAGCGACGCGTGAACAAGTGACAGCTACTACCATTGTTGGTCATCGATGGCGATTCCAGCACTTCGTAGTCGCTTCCTCGCTGTGGATCAGGGCCTATCGTGAAACAAAAACTCCACTTTGGACTTCACGGCGATGCCACTCCTCACTACCCATTAGCGAACATGAGGAGGCAAAAGCATCAACGGTCACAACGCGTGTTCTTGTTTTGGCTCTTTTGCCTGCACTACGGTAGCCTGTGCTTCACTGTTAACTTCAATAACTGTTCATTCAATGTAGTTATCAGGAAATCTTCAAATAACATGAGTATAATTTCATTAAATCTGACGTTTAAACATAACTGTGAACCTTTAATGGTAAAAAGCGTATAGGTCAAAGGATATTGAAGTTGTTACGCTATTTATGTATCCTGGGAAGCCAGCGTCTCAGTGTGGCACATTAGGAATGGATCACTCTTTTAATTATGTCCTTGTGCAGCAAGGGAGTAAAGTGTGGTTCTGTGAAAGTCCTGATGTGCTGTGCAGTGCATCAATGCATGTGTGTACAGCAGCATGGGATGACTGAGTCGGGCCTGTAGGTGGCCTGGGAGGGTTATTGAATGACCGCGCGGATACACTAGCCACGTGGTTAATGGCGACTCGGAATAATTGCTGTGTGTGCCACGTGCTGGTGCATTTTACAGGTAAAGGATCCAAAGGATGTTTTTGATCGTTATGTAAATGTTCTAGACTTCTTCTAGACTTGTTCTAGACGTTAAGCTTGGCTTTGAATTGTTCGTATGTGATATATGCAATTAGAGGCGTTTTAGCACTGTGCATTGTCAGGATGACGCACTGTAATTACCTACTGTCATTGTAATTCTCTGACTCTAATACTGTTTAGTCAATAACCATGCCCATGTACCCAGAGTATGACTACTTGCAATGCTATTGCGAATAGAACACATGTAAAGTAGTAAGCTGTAGAATGGTGACATACAGTACGTATACTGTACTACAAACTAAGTTGCCTCTGTGGTAGCAGTTACATTGGGGAAACCAAACGACACGTCTCAGACCGCATTCGTGAACATAAAGCTGATCTAAAACACGGTAGGACAAACACCTCAGCCGTGGCAGACCACTGTTACAACTCAGTGGGCTCACATGACATTGACTTCTCCAAGACGGAGGTTCTCTGCAAGCCATCTGGCTATCATGAGAGATTCGTTCATGAGGCGATTCACATATACAAACACAGAGACAATTTTAACCGAGAAGATGGATTCAGGCTTAGCAATCATTGGAAGGACGTAATAAACCATTTCGATACACATTAGGGTGAGTTGAATAATACATAGTGTTATATTAAAATGTATAAAGTATAGGGTGGTTTACAGCAATACAGTATATAATTTAATGTTGGGTTTATCTATGGCAGTATATAGTACTGTATATGCTAAGAGAATAAAGTTTAGATGGAAGTATATTATATACTTCTTACGACGTAGAATTGTAATTTATTATTTGTTGTTAGTAACTCAGCTTATTGTAGAGTATAGTAAGTTTCAGTTTATATTTTAGTTTTTTATGTAGTTTTTACTTTGGTTTTCTACGTGGTTGTTTGGTAAATGCAGCTACATATCACTAACATTCCTTTCCTTTATTAACGCTGTTCCTTGCGCCCCCCCGTGGTGCTGTTGATCCTGCATAATGCATGGGCATAATGGGACTTTGAAACCCCTCCGCCCACCTCCTACGCATTGTCCATTGGTATGCTAAATTCCTCTTCATATGCACATTCTTTTGTTAAGGCGCTCCTCCTCGCAACACCTATATAAGCTCCTAGCTTGATAATGTTCTCATTCTTCGCCTGAGGACGGCTGCTTGCGTTGTGGCCGAAACGTCGTGAGAATTGTTTTATTATGTTTTATTTTTATTATTTTATTACTTCCCTTCTACGTGACTTTACCGAAAGAACCAAGAAGATGTACACATACAGTACATATAATGGATGTAAGACACCGATATAAGTGGATGGTATAGATAGACATACAGCTTAGGATTAAAGGAATATTCGAATAGTGATGTGCAAATGTGATTGTCAAAGACAAAGATGGTTTATCAGTAGTAGAATTGGGTTTAAGAGAAAACTGTTAATGAATAACCGCACATGTAAACCAGCCACATGGTTAATGGCGACTCGGAATAATTGCTGTGTGTGCCACGTGCTGGTGCATTTTACAGAGTGACGGTGCTGTTCTTCACAAGATTGCCCCCGATTTGGAGCACCTGCCCACGTCCTTCATTTCGAGTGTGCAACATCAAGACTATGTTTCAAGTGCGTCCTGCAAAGGGATGTCTGGCCACTGTGAAGTAAGTGCGTTTTGCATATGGGTAGAAAATAGTGCCGCATAAATGCGTAAAAACTTACCATCCCTCATCGTCGATTGCAAGTTCAATGCTTGATAAACCCTTTCTTGCTCTGGCTGAGACTCTGCTAAGAATATGAAATAGTGTCTTTAATTGAATCGAAATTAAACCAAGGGTTAACATTTTAGTTTCGCATAGAGTTAGCAAACCTGAACGAGTGTTATTTCCAGAAAAAATAAATATACTTGTCAAGACAAAAGGTGTGGTTTACCTCTTTGAACACACAGACCACATGCTATTAAAACTGTGGTGGTCAGCACACGCTACTGAATTTATTTTGAATACCAAACGTTTCATTTTATGCTGGCACGCAATTTTTTATATTCCGTTTTCTTACATTGCCCACAACTCTTAAAAAGTTTACCAACATTTACTAATAGACGGTGTATATGGGTCTCAATGGCAGATTCTCAAGTGGCTCTCGGCTGGGTCATAATAAACGAGAGCTGTTTCCCCTGCTAGGAGGAGGCATGGCTGGCAGTGGCGTGCGGATGTTCTCACACCTGCACGAGTGTTGCTGTGTGTAGCACACAAGGCTGACAGCCACACACAGAGACACCGCAGCAATGCCGACATCAACAGCGATCCCAGCCAAGGGGTAACCCCCTCCTCCATTAATGAAATGACATGCGGTTGTAGTGACCCTTAAAGGAGCTACGCAACGTGTGTTGGGTGAACGGGGTTCAGGGTCAGGAATGCTGTTTGGTTGTAGAGTGGTGGGTGGTGCCAATGACCTGCATTGAGCTTCCTTCTTCTGTAGCCCACCACAGCAACAACAGCAGCTCCAGCAGAGAGAAGCACACCCAGCACCACTCCAACAGCAATCGACACGTACGGAGATGCCCCTGGAACTGTTGCGAAATATATATATACACTGCAAGAACTGCAGAGATGAGAAAAAAGTTGAAGGAAACAAATACAGTTTTGTTGTGACGTTTTTTTAAAGCAGTGTGGTGACATTTACTCAAATGTGTTTCACAGCTGCGTAGTATGACATACCAAGAGCTGTTGCTTTAAATTCACTTTCCTGATCTGCAAGTTAACATTGAAAGAGAGTAATGATCATTCAAACATTAGAGATATAATTTAGAACGTACAAAATAATGTCAAGTGTTTTGTTTAGGTTATTAAAAGGAAAGTATTGTACCTTGTGTTGTAAACAGTTCCGACATCAGACTCCCTGACCGATAATATCCTGTCAGCTGACAAGTGTAGACACCTGCAGAACTTTCATTCACCACTGAGATGGTCAGAGAGAAGTCGTCGTCGTCAAAAGCGGAGGATGAGATGTTTACGTGGGAGTTGAGGTGGGAACTGAATGCAGCGTGAGGTCCGGCTGGGTGAGCCGCGAGTATCGTACGGACTGTGCTTTCACCACGTGGCCTCCAGTACCAGGTGACCGAAAGAGACTCAGTAGAGGAGCTCCTCCACTCAAACCCAGGGTCAGACTCGGTGCAGGGCAACGTGGTTCCTTGACCAATTTGAGCCGCGTAATTCCGAGGTGCGGTTTGGTGTGCACCTGCAGATCGTGTTAAAACAATGGTTTCATTACCAAACAGACAACTGCAGGATGCCACAATACAGCTACATACATTGCACCTGAAAGTATAAGCATGGCAATTGTGTTGAGCTTACAAATTACTTAAGTCAATTTAAATTTATGTCCGATGTGTGTAGTGAGAGTCCCACACGATCCCTGGGACGGAGGAATCAAGCAGGCTGGAGTAAACACTCCACGCTCTGATTGGTGAGGGCACGGGGAGCAAGGGGATTGTCCGGCACGTTCAGAAGGGAAAATAACTGGAGGGTTGGGTGAGCGTCAGGTGGGATGGTTAGGCCAGGTGAGGGTAAGAGAGGCGACGATTGGTGGAGACGGAGTGCGACGAGGTGCAGAGCCAGGAAGAGGTTCAAAGAGGGAGTTGGAGTTTGAAGTTCGGGGCATTGCGGGAGAGAGAGCGAGAAGGAAGATGTGGACCCGTGCCGTGAAATAAAGACCTGACCTTGTGGATAAAGAAAAGGGCCAGTCTTCTTTCATGTGTATTAATTTCATTTTCAATTTAGAATGATGGCAATAACTGCAGTTTATATATATAGGATGAAACGTAACACACTTGATCAGAGTATTTATGTTCACCATTGGAACCTCATTTGCCAGTAAAAAATATGATTATTGGTTTTCTACCCTTCAATCTGGCAACAAACCTGCAGTTAAAATAGGTGTCAGTTTTGTTGCCAGGTAGAAGGGTAAAAAACCAATTATCATATTTATGTTCAGTATGTGATTGCAGTGTTTTTATGATGGAACTGAAGTATGATGAGATGTGTACTTACCAATTTTCTGCACCTTCAAATTGTACGCTACCTCTGAGATCTCTCCACTCTCCCTTTTCAGGGAACACTTCCACAACCCACTCTGAGCAGCCTTCACTTTCACCAACACGAGGCTGCTTTTATGGCTGATCTCAATCCCATTGTGAATCCATCTGACCATGTGTGCATAGGAGTCGTTAGAGAGCTGGCAGGTCAGACTGATGCTCTCTCCTTCTGCTACGGTGTCGGATGTGTTGGATGAAACTAAAGAACACGAAACAAGAATAAATATTTACATGAAATAACAGCTGACAGGCAGGTAGGATGGAAACATCACTGTCAGTTAAGACTTTACCTGCCTATTTCAGCTGTTATTTCATGCTAATCTCTCACATTAACATAGCCACTTCCGTGCCCAGTTACATGCTGATTTCTCACATTAACATCACTAGCCCCGGCCACTTCTTTATGACCCTTGGGCTACACCCATTTCAAACATTTTAAAACAGTCTGCATCAGCAGCAGACCATGCTGTCCCACCTGATGACGGACGCTTGTGTTGCGCCCGAAACGTCGTGATTTATTTTATTTTATACCTACGTGAACTTTACCGAAAGAACCAAAGAGTATGGATTCCTGCAGTCACGAAAGCTTCAAATCAAGATTAACAGTACTGTCCTTCATTTAATTTTCATAGGATCCTGAAACGTGTTAATACATTTTTGTAACAGAAATTCGTAACAATTTTTATAAATATATTTAGTTTCTATGACTGAATATTATCTTACCTTTCATTGTGACCAGTTCCATTATGAGGGTGCCTGTCCTATAGTAGCCAGTAAACTCACATGTGTAAACCCCACCATGTGAAAACGTAACATTCGGCAATGTTAAAGGAAACTGATCTTTATAAGACGATCGCAGTGGATGTTGTAGGTTCTGATCAGAACCCTTTGTTGTGCCATCATGCGATCTCCATTTCCAAGTGACAGCGCGTGCCAGCTGTGAATGATCATTCCACTTAAATCCAGGATCAGATTCATCACATGACAAAGAAACCTCCCCACCCTCGTGTATGAAATATGTCTTCACTGCGGGTGCCTGCCCAACATCACTTCCTATAAAAGAAACAGCAGTGAATTAACCAACGCACAATAATAATCAAAACATATACTAAATGTAAATATGTTTTTGTTACATTTAACATTAAAATGTTTAAAATTCAACATACAACCACATATATGAGTTAATAACAGTACATTTTAATGAATATAACAGTAGACTTGCCAGTTGATGTAAACTCCAATGTGTACGAGGCAAAGGGACTGTTGTGCTGGTCATGTAGAACACATTCCCATTGTCCCTGTTGAGATCGTTTCACTTTGTTCAGTGTCAGCACAGAATTGCCTGGGTTCATCTCAATGCCACCGTGAGTCCAAACTATACTTTTTACATAGGTCCTGTTTGAGATGTCACACTTCAATGTGACAGTCGCTCCTTCACTCACGACGCTGGATGGGTTGGCTGAAACTAAAGAAAGCAAAACCAGTAAAACTCAGACATCAGCAGTGACTCCGTGCTCCAGACTTCTCCACTAATCCTCTTGTGGACGAGACCACAGCAGCGACGCTCAGCGACTCTGGGCGACTCCTAACCGGTCCCAGTTAACTACAGAGACCTGTCCATGTGAGTGCGATGGGTCTGCATCAGCAGGAGACTCTTCTGTTCACAGGTGTGTTGGAAAACACGTGGCTGCACTACACCACAGGCAGAATATCACGGGCGATGGCTGTGGATGTGACGCCAGTGCGAGTGCCATGGGAAGCCTGGGTTGCCATCTCCATGGGTCGTGGTGCAATCGTCAGTCTCGTGAGATTCCTCGGACGTTCGCTTCCATCACGTTGGAAGAATTCATAATGTGCAATAGCAGCAGTGTGTTTTATGCTTGACTAAACTCATTACAGTCATCAAAATTAATACTTTCGTAGTGTGGTTAAATACGTGGCGCACACGGTTGGCCGAGGGCAACCGAGGACAAACACGTGCGCGTGTGCAACATTAGGTCGCACGGGCAAACCGCCACCTAATTTGTAAGAGAAGTGGGTTGCAGACCAGGTCAGCCCGGGGCTGCACGCTGACACCAGAGGTGTTGCGAGGGAGACGTGCTATTAGGGGTGATTGATGGCCTGACAGGCGCCAACCTGTCAGGCCCTAAAGAGACACAAGGGAGGAGCTGGATAATTGAGAGGGAGATATAAAGACGGCCGTGAGAGCGGAGCGGGAGTTCGTGTTGCTGGGGACCAGAGAGAGAAGACGTCTCGCCGCTGCCGCTCAAGCCGGGAACGGACCTCAACCCTCACGAGTCGCTGAGCGGGTGATGGTTGATCCCCCCACCCGGGACGGACGAGTGAGTGGGTCTGAAGGAGCGTAGGCTAGGGCAGCGATGGAACGGAGGTGCTGTGTGCGAAGCTGTGTGCAAGTCTCTGTGTGAGCGAATCTGTGTTCAAGTCTCTGTGTGAGCGAATCTGTGTGCGAGAGCTGCTGTGTGCAGGTTAGTGAGGTGTAACGTAGATAGGGGTGGGAATTGGTTACCAGAAGTGACCGTATAGACAGTGATAGGAGTATTTGCTAGACGATGTGCTCCACGGCACGAAAGCGGCCGTTGCCGCACACGCCAACGCATTGGACAGAGAGGGGGAGGGGAAGCCCAATACACATGATTGAAAGGCACGAAAATGCCCATGTTTATACCAATGGTGGCTGAACAACGAAGAGAGAGCACTGTTAAACAATGGGGATGTTAACACTCGGTAAAGTAAAGTAAAAATAGTGTCTGTCAGATAAGATGGTCCAAAAAAAGGTGTAACTAAGTCTTTTTCGCGTGGTTGATAACATCTTTCCAATGATTGCTAAGTTTGTACCCATCATCACGGTTGAAATTATGTCTGTGTTTGTATATTTGTATGGCTTCGTGTACAAACCTTTGATGGTAGCCAGTAGGTTTGCAGAGAACCTTGGTCTCGGAAAAGACCATTTCATGAGAGCCCACAGAGTTGTAGCAATGATCGGCAACGGCCGAAGAATCAGTTCTGCCGTGTTTCAGGTCTGACTTGTGCTCGCGGACACGATCAGAAACATGACGTTTCGTTTCTCCAATGTAGCTATCACCACAAATGCAACTCAATTTGTAGACTCCAGGATACTGTAAGTCAGGAACGACATCCTTCACAGATGGAATCAGATCACGGATTTTATGCACTGTACTGAATCGGACTTGGATCTTATGTTTGTTTAGAATTTTGGAGATCTTTTTGGTCACGCCTGCTATGTATGGTAACGTGATAGTTTTGGTCGGAGTTTCATGTGGTTGTTTCTGTTTGGTGGGAGAGACAGCTTGGCGGATAGTACGGTCAGAGTATCCGTTCATCCTGAGGGCCCGATGTACATGTCTTAATTCATCAGTCAGGTGGTGTTGGTCAGAAATGCCATGGGCTCTGTGGTATAGCGTTTTGATGAGAGAATTCTTTTGAGATGGGTGGTGGTGGGAATCCGGTTTCAAGTAGGAATCTGTGTGGGTGGCTTTCCTGTAGACAGAATGTCCCAAGGATCCGTCAAGCCTCCTCTTAAACAGAATATCCAAGAATGGTAGTTTACCGTCTTTCTCCACTTCCATGGTGAATCTGATAGATGGGTGTCTAGAATTGATGTGGTCCAAGAAGTGGTTCAATGCTGGGAGGCCATGTGGCCAGATGACGAAAGTGTCATCCACATATCTCTTCCACAGGGAAGGACGCAGGGTGGATGTCTGGATGGCGTCTGATTCAAACTTTTCCATGAACATGTTGGCTATAACTGGTGACAAGGGGGAGCCCATAGGGGTACCCTCATTCTGTTTGTAGAAGGTGCCATTCCAGGTAAAATAGGTGTTGGTGAGGCAATGCCTAACCAGCGCAGGTACATCAGAATTCAATCCATGTTGGACTAAGTCCTCAATTATTGTTAGGGTGTCCGGTACTGGGACTTTGGTAAACAAAGATACTACATCAAAGCTGACGAGGATGTCATCAGGAGATAGTACCATGTCCTTAACCATAGAGACTAATTAGGTTGAGTTGAGTACTGCCGAAGAGGTCTTGCCTGTGAAGGGGAGCAGAGTATCTGATAGAAAACGGGCTAGTTTGTACGTCGGAGAGTTTATCGTCGACACGATGGGTCGTAGCGGGGTGCCTTCTTTATGGATTTTGGGAAGACCATAGAGTCTGGGAGGTCTTGCCGCCGATGGTTTTAGAGAGGGACGTTTGCTTGGTTCGATTAGGGAAGTCGAACTCGTGATGATACTGTTGGTTTTTGTCGTTAGGTTTTTAGTGGGATCGTTTTTAATTTTGGAGTAACTCCCATCATTATGAAGGTCCAGGATTTTGTTGTTGTATGAATCTTTATCCATGATGACCGTGGCATTGCCCTTGTCTGCCACGGTCATCATGGATAAAGATTCATACAACAACAAAATCCTGGACCTTCTTAATGATGGGAGTTACTCCAAAATTAAAAACGATCCCACTAAAAACCTAACGACAAAAACCAACAGTATCATCACGAGTTCGACTTCCCTAATCGAACCAAGCAAACGTCCCTCTCTAAAACCATCGGTGGCAAGACCTCCCAGACTCTATGGTCTTCCCAAAATCCATAAAGAAGGCACCCCGCTACGACCCATCGTGTCGACGATAAACTCTCCGACGTACAAACTAGCCCGTTTTCTATCAGATACTCTGCTCCCCTTCACAGGCAAGACCTCTTCGGCATTACTCAACTCAACCCAATTAGTCTCTATGATTAAGGACATGGTACTATCTCCTGATGACATCCTCGTCAGCTTTGATGTAGTATCTTTGTTTACCAAAGTCCCAGTACCGGACACCCTAACAATAATTGAGGACTTAGTCCAACATGGATTGAATTCTGATGTACCTGCGCTGGTTAGGCATTGCCTCACCAACACCTATTTTACCTGGAATGGCACCTTCTACAAACAGAATGAGGGTACCCATATGGGCTCCCCCTTGTCACCAGTTATAGCCAACATGTTCATGGAAAAGTTTGAATCAGACGCCATCCAGACATCCACCCTGCGTCCTTCCCTGTGGAAGAGATATGTGGATGACACTTTCGTCATCTGGCCACATGGCCTCCCAGCATTGAACCACTTCTTGGACCACATCAATTCTAGACACCCATCTATCAGATTCACCATGGAAGTGGAGAAAGACGGTAAACTACCATTCTTGGATATTCTGTTTAAGAGGAGGCTTGACGGATCCTTGGGACATTCTGTCTACAGGAAAGCCACCCACACAGATTCCTACTTGAAACCGGATTCCCACCACCACCCATCTCAAAAGAATTATCTCATCAAAACGCTATACCACAGAGCCCATGGCATTTCTGACCAACACCACCTGACTGATGAATTAAGACATGTACATCGGGCCCTCAGGATGAACGGATACTCTGACCGTACTATCCGCCAAGCTGTCTCTCCCACCAAACAGAAACAACCACATGAAACTCCGACCAAAACTATCACGTTACCATACATAGCAGGCGTGACCAAAAAGATCTCCAAAATTCTAAACAAACATAAGATCCAAGTCCGATTCAGTACAGTGCATAAAATCCGTGATCTGATTCCATCTGTGAAGGATGTCGTTCCTGACTTACAGTATCCTGGAGTCTACAAATTGAGTTGCATTTGTGGTGATTGCTACATTGGAGAAACGAAACGTCATGTTTCTGATCGTGTCCGCGAGCACAAGTCAGACCTGAAACACGGCAGAACTGATTCTTCGGCCGTTGCCGATCATTGCTACAACTCTGTAGGCTCTCATGAAATTGTCTTTTCCGAGACCAAGGTTCTCTGCAAACCTACTGGCTACCATCAGGGGTTTGTACACGAAGCCATACAAATATATAAACACAGACATAATTTCAACCGTGATGATGGGTACAAACTTAGCAATCATTGGAAAGATGTTATCAACCACGCGAAAAAGACTTAGTTACACCTTTTTTTGGACCATCTTATCTGACAGACACTATTTTTACTTTACTTTACCGAGTGTTAACATCCCCATTGTTTAACAGTGCTCTCTCTTCGTTGTTCAGCCAGCATTGGTATAAACATGGGCATTTTCGTGCCTTTCAATCATGTGTATTGGGCTTCCCCTCCCCCTCTCTGTCCAATGCGTTGGCGTGTGCGGCAACGGCCGCTTTCGTGCCGTGGAGCACATCGTCTAGCACATCTTTTTGGCTCCGCCCCCCTCCCCCTCCCGATGCGTTGTGCTTGGCGCCCCCCTCCCTCCCGATACGTTCCATTCATTGGCTGCCACACTCTGATGAGCCCCCTCTCCTCCCCCCTCCAACTTGCTTTTAAGGGATTGCATCTTGAATCATTGCCTCACTTGATGCAGGTAATCTGGCTGTGACGGTCCCACCTGATGACGGAGACTTGTGTTGCCTCCGAAACGTCGTGATTTTTATTTTATTTTGTTTTATTTTACTTTCATTAATTTTAATGTTTTACCTACGTGACTTTACCGAAAAAACCTAAGAATATGAATCATTGCAGTCACGAAAGCTTCAAATCTAGAAGTGATAGGAGTGCCTACAACTGGTGCGAGAATAGGATAATAAAGTGTAAGCAGGTGACCTGTTACAACGTGTCAGTCTGAGTGATTTTACAAGACACTACACTTTTATATAATTTGTAGCAATTTACATTCATGGACTATTATGAAAATAATCGTACACAATGAATAATGAAATGTATTCCACTTTTATATTCAAGTGCATATGCTTGTGCAAAAAAGTCAAGTATAATTTACCTTGCATTGTGACCAGTTCTCTTGTTAAGCTGCTTGTTCTAAAGTAGCCAGCAAAGTGGCAAATGTAGAGCCCAGCATCACTGTAATGCACGTTTGAGATTTCAATAGAAAAGTTGTCTTCATCAAAAGCAGACTTCAATGCTGTTATTCTAGCGGTATTTTTCGATACATCTCCATTCCATTGACCAGTTTCCTTTTGATACTGGACAATCGTTGCGCTGCCACTACCCTGCCTCTCCCATCTCCAGGTCAGATCCAGGTCAGAGGAAGGGTGATCTTCCCATTTAAATTCTGGATCAGATTCAACGCATGGCAAAATGACCGTCTGGCCCACCGAAGCAAAATGCTTTCTGGGAGCAGGTTCCTTTACTTCACAAAAATCTACAAAAATATAAAACCAAGAAAGTATTACACTTTAAACATTGAAATTATAGACAAATATTTGACAATTTTAATACTTTATGTTATTACACCTCCACAGGGGATGCATCACATACATCATATTCATAACATTTAGAAGATACTGATTGCATTGGTAACACAAATTAACCACATTGTTAACAGATACCGGTGTGAAATTAAATTCACCGAGGGCTTAATTTATTTTGAAACATTTCTGGGGCTGCCCAAACCCCTGCACCCCCACCCCTTCCCCCAACTGACGGGGATAGCAAAAGGTGGAGGGGGGATACATATTTTCCAGGGATCAAACCCAGACAGCTCCAGCTGAAATCAATCCCTAAATATACTTACTCCGTGATGTGACTTTCAAATCGTGAGAAGCAGAGACTTGGTCAGTTTGGGTTTCTACACCACATGTCCATGCTCCCTCTTGACATCGTTTGACTTTGTGTAATGTCAGCACAGGATTTCCTGGGTTCATCTCAATGCCATTGTCAATGCCACCATGATACCAAACCAGACGTGATTCATAGGCAATGTTTGAGATGAGACAGGTCAATGTGACAGTCTCTCCTTCTGTCAAAGAGCGGGATTGGTTGGATGAAACTAAAGAAGATAAAACCAGAAAGAACAAGCTCAGAAATCAGCAGTGACTCTGTGTTCCAGACTCCTCCACTACTCCTCTTGTGGACGAGACCACAGCAGCACCGCTCAGCGAGTCTGGGCGACTCCTGACCGGTCCCCGTTCACCACAGGGACCTGATGGGCTGTGTGACAGGGGGCGGTGTGAGGGGCCCGCATCAGTATCAACGTCTCCTGTTGCACTGACACTCCTGCAAGTAAACGCGCGGCTTCGCTAGGAGAGCGCCGCCCAGGACTCCCGGTGCAATGCCACCGTGGGAGCGATAGGAAGTCTGTGCCGTGTCACCTTCACGAGTCGCAGTGCCACGGTGAGGCAGAGGACGTGAGGCAGCGAGGACAATCTACCGCTGGCATTGCAGTGGAAGGGCTCGTCACGTGCAGTACCAGCGAGACGCATCACCCTCGTGTCAACTATTTGCAGCGTTTAAACCACAACTTGTTCTTCACGGATGAAATGTGATGAAATAATATCACGATTAAAAATGTACAACAAATAATCATACATTTCACTTTGAAGTGTAGTAAGGGTGCTTGTGCAAAATAGTGTAACACATTTCCTTACCTTCCATTGTGATAATTTCCATCCAACTCTCTATTCCAAATTCCCTTTCAACCAGGCAACTGTAAAACCCAGCGTCCCTGTGCTGCACATTTGCTATTTGGATAGAAAACCTATAATAATCCTCAGTGGCTGTTATCCTGGCCTCTCGTGAGTTTGTTAAATCGATCTCGGTTGCTCCACCGTCTTCACGCCGCCACCAGGTGAGATATCTGATATTGGGATTGTCGTGCTGTGTCCATCCTGGAGTGTTTTTGTCACACGTCAAGGTGACTGTCTGTCCCACAGCAACAAAATACTCTCTGGGGGATGCCTGTAAATTAACACTCGCTTCAAACGTGAAACGACAAAACGGCAAATTATTAATATTGAACACTCCGGTACGGTTTTTAAATGTACGGTGCGCAACAAGTTGAACGTACATATTGTACGTAAACACAGTGTGGTGTATAACAGCACGTGAATAATAACTCACTGATGCTGGACAAGATGCAGATGACAACACTCATCCACACCGCACGCCTCCTCGTCCCCGTGTCCATGGCTCAGAGCCACGGCGCCGTCTGCTCAGTTCTCAGCACGCACCACGTTTTATGTCGCTCCTGCTGCCGCCTTCAGTTGAAGAGTCGCGACATCCCACCCACAGCTCGCTGAGGTTTCACTTCCAACCACAGCTCCCACGCCAAACCCCAGCCTCTCTATAGAGCACGGTTTCATCATCACACTTCCTTTTACTGTTTCAGCGCCAAATAAAAACAAAAACGTTACCACTGTTATCGTGCTCAAAAAGTAATTTATTGACCTAGAACAAAATACGAATTCATAACTAACATTAATTACCATGAACGTGCTTGGGTATAGAAGAGTCGCCTGACGCCGTTTGGAACGTGCGTGTTCAATTCGCGTCCGTGCACGTCAAGTCTGGTGGTGTGCGTCCATGCGCCATCCGCCTCCCTGGCCATGAAGTCGGAGGCGCTGCCTGGACGCGGCTCGCTGCTGTTTGACCCAAGGCTCAGCAGAGCCGCAGGGCCCCATCAGCGTGCAGCGAGATGGAACATTTGTCCAGGCTCCAGAACGCCAGAGGCCCAATAAATATAACAAACAAAATCTGTATTCAGAAATATGACTTTATTAATTATGTATAATTGTTTTAACAAGAATAAAATGAAAACTCTCCGGTTCTTTCGGTAAAGTCACGTTGATATAAAAAAATATATATTAAGAAATAACATGAATACTTGCTTCATTAAGTGTTATTTCTTACGTTTTAATGTCAGAAGAGGCTTGGGTCTTTTCTGCTCCAGGGTCCCGGGGGTAAAGACGTCTAAACCCGGCCCTTTTCTCTGCTCACACGGTCACTGTTGCTACTACCAGACCCTCTTTGGGTGCTCTCCATTTGAGTCAGAACAAGGATGATGTGAATGGTTCGCTGGTAAACAACACTGCAGGCAGATGGAGCAAGCTCCATAACTTCCCTTGCACAGCCAATAGATTATAAATACTTGTCATTTGGGTTTTTTTTAAGTACAGCAAAGCAGAATTACAACTTGCTATACAGAATCAAGTTGAACAATATAACCGAAAAAATATACAGATTTCGTTTTTTTATCAAATACCATGACCGTCCGTTGTTTCACAAGGTAAAAACCCAGACAATTCGTTTCTGTTACAACTGCTGCATTTATAGTGGTAGACTTCTATTCAGAAAGACCGTAATAACAGCTGGCAATGACGACTGATGAGCATTTAAATAGCCACGCGTTTTGTTTTCACGTCTTCATATTTGAAGCCCAAGCCAGAATGATTTCTCATTAAATCGCATTCCGTGTGAACAGCACAGCACACTGTTACTTCTGCTTTTGAACACAACTGAAAGATTACGAACCTTCAGCGATTATTCCAATACACCGAATGTTAAATATGCACAGAACCATCTTAATACTGGATTGTTGATTACTCAAAACGTGAATTTAAATCAAGTAAATGACATCATCGAACTAAAACAATGTTACATGGAAATATACTCGGCTCCATAAAAGTAACTGCACAGCATTTGGAAAATGTGTATCGCTCATTCATACAGGTCGAGGAGTCTCAAAAATTGACTTCTCAGCCCGTGCAGCATTTGCCTCCTTGGTCATGAGGTCAGAGCCCGTCTCTGGACGCTGTTTGCTGCTGTTTGACCCAAAGCTCAGGTGATGCTGCTCTCCGTTGGATCCATTCAATAGCAGCAGCCACCACAGAGCCAACTGTGGGACACTGGGGTGGATTTCTCACTTCAAAAACAAGATTATTACTCGTGGATACTTACAGATATTTGTTAATTACTCAATATTGTCAACTGTGGTGTAAATTTCAATCCCACGTGTTACGATAAAGGGACAAGTATCGCATCACATTGACAGGTGAATGTTTACTTTTAGACCATATGTTACACTTCTGTAATGGTGAGGCATGGCCCATTCGATGGTTTCTACCAAAATTAAAGATGAACACTTTCATCGCAGCCATCTCTGCTTCACGTTGTCAGGCTGGGTACTTGCGTATGAAGTGGTCATTTCACAATGTCAACTTTAATTTTCATGAAAATATCATGAACAGAAATGGGCAGGGTAATTACTTCCCTTCCCTTGTGTTTCCCCCTGGTGCCGCACATACGTCCCATGCAGCCTTATCTTACACACAACAGGCAGTCACTATTCTACTTGCATAGCAAAAACTTTGAAGAATATTTCATCATTATAGTGTGGTTGATGCATACACGAGACTGAGGGTATTAGTATAAAAAAAATATTAATTTGCTATGCACGAACATTTTGCATGCAAACATATTAACGTTACGGTCAAACGCGACTCTACTCAGCAGAAGGTTTCCAAGCAGTCAGTGTGGTGCCACTCCTGCCACTAACGACAAGCAGGAGTCGCAAGTTCAATAACTTGTCTTGCTACATTTTGAAAATTATTGTACGATATATATGGCTTTTAAAGGTACAGCAGAATGAAAAGCGACTTCTTAGCAGTATCAAACAATAATTCTACGGCTATAAAACTACAAAATAATCGTGAGCAGGCACAGATGTGTCATGGTGAAGGAGGCAACTTCGTAGGGTGGAACATTTTGACGTAAGAAACCAGGACCATCTTAAGTGAAAAAATATTTAGAACGACAAAAAATGCGTGCTGGCCTTGTGGGAAACATTCACATCGATGTTCCTAAGTGGCCCTGATGTAGATATTGCCTTTGGCAGAGACACCATGGCGGCTGATGCTGGACGTCCAAGCGTCACCTGTAAGTGGGCTAAGCGATTGTGGTTTTGTTATCCCCCCCCCTCACCGCTTCACATCAAGAGGCACGAGCAAGCCACTGCCTTTGAAACACCCTTTGGCCTCTAGAAACCACTTGTGTGCTCAACGAAAACTAAAGCTGGGTCCGGAAGAAGCAGCCGAGATCCCCTGGAGATGCGAGCGACGGCCGCCGTTCCCGAGGGTCACCGCTGGGGCTGGGAGGCCCAGACGGCGCCTCACGGGCACGAGTGGCCAGGGCCCCCTAGCGGACACAATGAGGCACAGCGTGCGGTACAAACACAACTATGAGACCGCGTTCGACTTTGTCATTGCTTTGGCCTTACCAAGTGAATTACAGTCAACTGAGGTGTACACATAAATAAACATAGACGTAACTTCAACCGAGAAGATGGATACAAATTGAGCAATCATTGGAAGGATGTTCTTAACCAGGTAAAACCTTAACTGCCTTATGGTGTTGTCTTCATCTCTGCATCTCCATTTTGTCTGCTCGTCCTCTAAACGCTGTCTTTAAAATTGAATTGTTTGCATCGTATGGCTTAAACTCTGCGAGTTGTATTAATTTCATAGAACAATCAAAATAACCCCAGAAAAATATACTATACTCACAAGGCCCGTGCCGTCCTTGCATCACACGTTAAGATTGTCATATTCGTCTGCAACAAACGGAATAAGAGTTTACATTCCAGCATCAACAACGTATTAATGACCAAAGTACACGATTAAAAATAGTTGAACAGCACAAGCAAATAAACTCCAATGGAGTGGATGGATTAAATCAGTGGACGTGTCCCTTGGACTCTCAATAAGTTAAGCAACATTGCAGGGCCTGCCGCTGGCGATGTTGTTGTCGATGGCCAAAGTGAAGTGGGGCCACGTGGCGCTCTCTGCAGGTCGTCTCGTGCGCCCTCTACCTTCTGCCTCCTTCCGCTGCAGCTTGAGGGCTTGGTAGTGGCCTTCGCGCTCCTGCCGGGGGGCATCTGCCAGCAAGTTGTTGACGTTGTCATTCATACCATTGGAACCTCCTTTGCCAGTAGCAAAATATGATGATTGGTTTTTTAACCCCTTTTATCTCGCCAGATAAAAGGGGTAAAAAAAACAATTGCCAGATATAAGGGTAACAAAACAATTTATCGTTGTAATTTATTTCGTAATTTATACGTTGTAATTTAAACGTAATATATAGGTCGTATTTTATACGTCGTCATTTATAGGTCGTAATTTATACGTCGATATGTATACGTTGCAATTAATACATTGCAATTAATACGTTGCAATTCATAGGCGCCATCTGACTTCAGTTGACGATCGCAAGTGTCACGTGACAGCAGACATCCTCGTCGTCACAAAGTGCGTGACATAGCGACGCGTGAACAAGTGACAGCTACCATTGTTGGTCACCGATGGCGATTCCAGCACTCCATAATCGCTTTCTCGCTGTGGATCAGGACCTGTCGTGAAACAAAACTCCACTGTGGACTTCACGGCGATGCCACTCCTCTCGACCCATTAGCGAACGTGAGGAGGCGAAGGCATCAATGGTCACAACGCGTGTTCTTCATCATGGGACCTCCTTTGCCAGTACCAAAATTTACTAAAAGGGTTTTTCCCCTTTTTTCTGGCAACAAAACTGACACCTGTTGCAAGGAATCATGCTTACATTAACCACAATACTTGCAGTCAAATGCAAACAAAAAACAACCCTATTAGTAACGCGTGTTCTTGTTTTGGCTCTGTTGCCTGCACTACAGTAGCCTGTGCTTCACTGTCAACTTCATGAACTATTTATTCAATGTAGTTATCAGGAAATCTTCAAATATCATGAGTATGATTTCATTAAATCTGACGTTTAAACACAACTGTGAACCTTTAATGGTACAAAGCGTATAGATCAAAGGATATTGAAGTTGTTACGCCAGTTATGTATCCTTGGAAGCCTGAGTCTCAAGACTATTTTTCAAGTGCGTCCTGCAAAGTGATGTCTGGCCACTGTGAAGTAAGTGTGTTTTGAATATGGGTGGAAAATAGTGCTGCATAAATGCGGAAACTTACCATCCCTCGTCATCGATTGCAAGTTCAATCCTTGATAAACTCTTTCTTGCTCTGGCTGAGACTCTGCTAAGAATATGAAATAGTGTCTCTAATTGAATCGAAATTAAACCAAAGGTTAACATTTTGTCTCGCATAGAGTTAGCCAAACTGAACGAGTGTAATTTCCACAAAAAATAAATATACTTGTCAAGACAAAAGGTGTGGTGTACCTATTTGAACACACAGACCACATGCTATTAAAACTGGTGGTCAGCACACGTTACTGAATTTCTTTTGAATACCAAACGTTTCATTTTATTCTGGCACGCATTTTAATAGTGCGTTTTCTTCCATTGTCCAGAAGTCTTAAAAAGTTTACCAACATTTACACATAGACGGTGTACACGGGTCTCAATGGCAGCTTCTCAAGTGGCTCTCGGCTGGGTCATAATAAACGGGAGCTGTGTCCCCTGCTAGGAGGAGGCATGGCTGGCAGTGGCGTGTGGATGGTCTCACACCTGCACGAGTGTTGCTGTGTGTAGCACACAAGGCTGACAGCCACACACAGAGACACCGCAGCAATGCCGACATCAAAGGCGATCCCAGCCAAGAGGTAACCCCCTCCTCCATTAATGAAATGACATGCGGTTGTAGTGACCCTTAAGGGAGCTACGCAACGTGTGTTGGGTGAACGGGGTTCAGTGTGAGGAATGCTGTTTGGTTGTAGAGTGGTGGGGGGTGGTGCCAATGACCTGCATTGAGCTTCCTTCTTCTGTAGCCCAACACAGCAACAACAGCAGCTCCAGCAGAGAGCAACACAGCCAGCACCACTCCAACAGCCACCAACACGTACGGAGATGCCCCTGGAACTGTTGCGAAATACAAAATAATGCATGAACTAAAGAGACGATGAAATAATTTAAGTAATTTCATAAACACATTTTATATTTTCATAGATTGAAAGGAGTGCAGTAACATGCATTTCACAGCCGTATACTTTGACGTAACAAGAGCTTTAAATTAAAATTTACTTTCCCGATCTGCAAAGTAACATTGAAAGCCAGTGATTATATCGTAAAAGCGGGAGACGTAATTTAGATATTAAAAATAAAACAAAGTGTTTGTTTTCCATGACAAAAATGAGAAGTCTTGTACCTTGTGACGTAATCAACTCCATTTCCAACCGCCATGATCGGAAATATCCTTCAACCTGACAAGTGTAAACCCCCCCTGCATCATCATTCACCACTGAGATGGTCAGAGAGAAGTCGTCGTCGATGTTTACGTGGGAGTTGAGGTGGGAGCTGAATGCAGCGTGAGGTCCGGCTGGGTGAGCCGCGAGTATCGTACGGACTGTGCTTTCACCACGTGGCCTCCAGTACCAGGTGACCGAACGAGACTCAGTGGAGGAGCTCCTCCACTCAAACCCAGGGTCAGACTCGTTGCAGGGCAACGTGATTCCTTCACCAATTTGAGCCGCGTAATTCCTGGTTGCCTGATGCTCTGAGTCTGCAAATAGTGTAAAAACAAAAGTTTAATAGTTTAATCGACAACCAAACAAATACAGGATGCCACAATACAGATACATATGATAATTGGAGTTTTTTACCCTTTTATCTGGCAACAAAACTGACACCTTTTTTTTTTACAAGGAGTCATGTTTGCATAGACCACAATACCTGCAGTCGTAATGCAAAAAAAACATAACTCTAATAATGTATACACTGTCCTTGAAGTTGATTTGTCCACACCCGAGACAGCTTTTCCTACAGCCTAGTCTCACATGGTGTTGGACCAAATGACGCTAAAAGGCGCACAGATACATATCTTACAGCTGCAGGTATAAGCATGGACATTGTGTCAAGCTCACCAATTCCTTTAATCAATGTAACAGTTTTTAATACACGCAAGATGTAACTTAATTCATGTACTTGATCAAAGTATTTATTCTCACTATGTGCTTTTATAATGTAACTGAAGTAACGTGAGATGTGTATTTACCATTTTTCAGCACGTTCACATTGTACGCTACCTCTGAGATCTCTCCACTCTCCCTTTTCACGGCACACTTCAACAACCCACTCTGAGCAGCGTTCACTTTCACCAACACGATGCTGCTTTGATGGCTGATCTCAATCCCATTGTGAATCCATCTGACCATGTGTGCATAGGAGTCGTTAGAGAGCTGGCAGGTCAGACTGATGCTCTCTCCTTCTGCTATGGTGTCGGATGTGTTGGACAAAACTAAAGAACACGAAACAAAAATCAATATTTACGACTCATTGATTCAAAATCACAAGCCAAACTAGAATACAAATCGTTCTGAAGTTTGAGGTATGGCTTATCCCTGGTCACGTGGAATCCACAACTGTGCTAAGATTCCAGGAGATCGGAGCCTGGAGTCCTCACAGCGCAGTTCAGATCATGGAATGCCTCCTGCACTGCTCCTCTACTCGTGATTACAGCAGCAGAGCACCGAGACTCCAGGGTGGGGATGGTGAAGGGGTGAAGAGGAGACCACGTGGCCACTGATCACGAGAAGCACTGGCCCAGGAATTGTCTAAACCCAAATCCCTCGACCTAAACCTGATTGTGAACGTGAACTCAGAGCCGGACTCTGAATGGCCAACAGCAGCAGCGCTACTCGTAATTCTCACTTGAACTCTTCATATGGCAACTTGAAAAAAACTAAACCTGTTTAAATTAGCAAGAAATATTGTGTAAATATAAGTAAGTGCGCTATACATTAACTATTGTATATGTCTCTTCAATAATTTGGACAACATTACTGTAATAAAACAAGTGAAAGTAATACCAGTGCAACAACATTTTTAGTTCCGCAAGTAAAAAACACGGGAATATTCCCACGTGAATGTGGCTGTGACACGACCGTTTACATGATAAAACACTTAGGCTTTCATCTGCAAGGGCGATGGCATGATGGGCAAAGAGAATCAGATAATGCGCATCCAATACTGAATGTAACAGCAATGACAGCTTGTATGTGCAGCAGAAGTAACAATCGTTCATGTGAACATAAACTCATTCTGGCATTTACGTCACAATCATTTCTAAGTTCACTAGGTTTGTTTTCTACCTGATGACAATTGCTTGTGTTGCAATCGAAATGTCGTATTATATTATCTTTCGACGTGACTTTACCGAAAGGAGCAAATAATAATTGGTAGCAGTTTACATTCATAGACTATTATTAAAGCAATTGTACACAATGAATAATGAAATGCATTCGACTTTAATATTTAAGTGAACATGCTTGTACAAAACAGTAAAATATAATTTACCTTGCATTGTGATCAGTTCTCTTGTTAAGCTGCTTGTTCTAAAGTAGCCAGCAAAGTGGCAAATGTAGAGCCCAGCATCACTGTGTTGCACTTTTGAGATTCCAATAGAGAAGTTGTCTTTATCAAAAGCAGACTTCAATGCTGTTATTCTAGCGGTATTTTTCGATACATCTCCATTCCATTGACCAGTTTGCTTTTGATACTGGACAATCGTTGCGCTGCCACTACCCTGCCTCTCCCATCTCCAGGTCAGAGCCCGGTCAGAGGAAGGGTGATCTTCCCATTTAAATTCTGGATCAGATTCAACGCATGGCAAAATGGCCGTCTGGCCCACAGAAACAAAATACTTTCTGGGAGCAGGTGCCTTTACTTCACAAACATCTACAAAAATATAAAACCGAGAAATTATTACACTTTAAACATTGAAATTACGGACAAATATTTGACAATTTTAATGATACTTTAAGTTATTACACCTCCACAGGGGATGATCACATACATCATATTCATCACATTTAGAAGATACTGATTGCATTGGTAACGCAAATTAACCACATTGTTAACAGATCCCGGTGTGAAATTAAATTCACCGAGGGCTTAATTTATTTTGAAACATTTCTGGGGCTGCCCAAACCCCTGGACCCCCCCACCCCTTCCCCCAACTAACGGGGATAGAACAAGGTAGATAGGGGAAGGGATACATATTTTCCAGGGATCAACCCCAGACAGCTCCAGCTGAAATCAATCCCTGAATACACTTACTCTGTGATGAGACTTTCAAATCGAGAGAAGCAGAGGCTTGGTCAGTTTGGGTTTTTACACCACATGTCCATTCTCCCTCTTGACATCGTTTGACTTTGTGTAATGTCAGTACAGAATTGCCTTTGTTCATCTCAATGCCACCGTGAGTCCAAACTATATTTTGAACATAGGCACTGTTTGAGATGTTACACATCAATGTGACAGTCTCTCCTTCTGTCACAGAGCGGGATGGGTTGGCTGAAACTAAAGAAAGCAAAAGCAGTAAAACAAACTCAGGACTCAGCAGTGACTCCGTGCTCCAGACGCCTCCACTACTCCTCTTGTGGACGAGACCACAGCAGCGACGCTCAGCGACTCTGGCTGACTCCTAAACGGTCCCCGTTCACCACAGAGACCTCACGGGCTGTGTGACAGGGGGCGGTGTGAGGGGCCTACGTAGCACTGAGAGTTCTGCAAGTAAACACGCAGTTTCACTAAAACAGTATCGCCCGTGGCAGGAGTCAATGTCAGGCGAGGTTCAGAAACATAAATTGCCATTCCATGAACAGTTCCGCATGAAATCGCGTGGCTCCACTGGAACACGGGTGACATCGCACGGGCACCGTGGCACTGACGTGGCACCACAGGTCGTGTGACGTCACCAGAGGGCACGGAGTGACAGGGAGAGTCAGGAGGGGCTCATCCAATGTCAGACATCTCCACCAGGGCAGGACCCAATGTGCAGCACCTCCGATTAGCAAGGTTGGCTACGTACGGTGCGAAAGAAGTTCAACATACATGCTGCATGACTACCTATGATACCCATTGAAGTGTACTCCAAAAATGCTACAGGTTTTGCGTGAGCATTACTGAAACTTATTTGAATACCATGGTATGTGATATGAAGGTGTCATTTATCTTATATAGAAATTTGTACTATTGTATGAAAGTATTTGAATTATTTACACAAAAATCGCCTTACCTTTTATTGTGACCAGTTCCATAGTGAGGGTGCCTGTCCTATAGTAGCCAGTAAACTCACATGTGTAAACCCCACCACCTGTAAACTTAACGTTGGACATTGTTAAAGGAAACTGATCGTTATCAAAATCACGTGATCGTGGCGTATATTGTATTGTCTGATCAGATCCCTTCGTTGTACCACGTGGTTTCCATTTCCAAGTGACAGCGCGTTGCAGCTGTGAACCATCTTTCCACTCAAATCCAGGATCAGATTCATCACATGACAAAGAAACCTCCCCACCCTCGTGTATGAAATATTTCTTCATTGCGGGTGCCTGCCCAACATCACTTCCTAAAAAATAAACAGCAGTAAATTAACCAATGCACAATCATTATCAAACATATACTAAATGTAAATATGTATTTGTTACATTTGACATTAAAATGTTTTAAATTCAACATCAACCCACACATATTAGTTAATAACAGTACATTTTAATGAATATAACAGTAGACTTACCAGTTGATGTAAACTCCAATGTGTACGAGGCAAAGTGACTGTTGTGCTGGTCATGTAGAACACATTTCCATTGTCCCTGTTGAGATCGTTTTACTTTGTTCAGTGTCAGCCGATTGCCTTGTGAAATGTAAGTGTCACCATGATACCAAACCAGACCTGTTCCATAGGCACTGTTTGAGATGTCACACGTCAATGTGACATTATCTCCTTCTGTCACAGAGCGAGATGGATTGGCTGAAACTAAAGAGAGCAAAAGCAGTAAAACAAACTCAGACATCAGCAGTGACTCCGTGCTCCAGACTTCTCCACTACTCCTCTTGTGGACAAGGCCACATCAGCGACGCTCAGCGAGTCTGGGCGACTCCTAAACTGTCCCCGTTCACCACAGAGCTCTGTCCATGTGAGTAGGATGGGTCTGCATCAGCAGGAGATTCTTCTGTTCACAGATGTGCGTAAAACACGTGGCTGCACTACACCACAGGCAGAATGTCACGGGCGATGGCTGTGGATGTGACGCCAGTGCGAGTGCCATGGGAAGCCTGGGTTGCCATCTCCATGGATCGTGGTACAATCGTCAGTCTCGTGGGATTCCTCGGACGTGCGGTGCCATCACGTTGGAAGAATTCATAATGGGCAATAGCAGCAGTGTGTTTTATGCTTGACTAAACTCATTACAGCCATCAAAATTAATACTTTTATATAATTGGTAGCAGTTTACATTCATGGACTATTAATACAAAATCGTACACTATGAATAATGAAATGCATTCCACTTTTATATTTAAGTGCATATGCTTGTGCAAAAAAGTAAAATATAATTTACCTTGCATTGTGATAAGTTCTCGTGTTAAGCTGCTTGTTCTAAAGTAGCCAGCAAAGTGGCAAATGTAGAGCCCAGCATCACTGTATTGTGCGTTTGAGATTTGAATAGAGAAGCTGTCTTGATCAAAAGCAGACTTCAATGCTGTTATTCTGGAAACCAGTGCTATAGCGGTATTTTTCCTTACATCTCTAGTCCATTGACCAGTTTGCTTTTGATACTGGACAATCGTTGCGCTGCCACTACCCTGCCTCACCCATTTCCAGATCACAGCCCGGTCAGAGGAAGGGTGATCTTCCCATTTAAATTCTGGATCAGATTCAACGCATGGCAAAATGGCCGTCTGGCCCACAGAAACAAAATACTTTCTGGGAGCAGGTTCCTTTACTTCACAAACATCTACAAAAATATAAAACCGAGAAATTATTACACTTTAAACATTGAAATTACGGACAAATATTTGACAATTTTAATGATACTTTAAGTTATTACACCTCCACAGGGGATGTATCACATACATCATATTCATTACATTTAGAAGATACTAATTGCATTGGTAACGCAAATTAACCACATTGTTAACAGATCCCGGTGTGAAATTAAATTCACCGAGGGCTTAATTTATTTTGAAACATTTCTGGGGCTGCCCAAACCCCTGGACCCCCCCACCCCTTCCCCCAACTGACGGGGATAGCAAAAGGTAGAGAGGGGAAGGGATAAATATTTTCCAGGGATCAACCCCAGACAGCTCCAGCTAAAATCAATCCCTGAATACACTTACTCAGTGATGAGACTTTCAAATCGAGAGAAGCAGAGGCTTGGTCAGTTTGGGTTTTTACACCACATGTCCATTCTCCCTCTTGACATCGTTTGACTTTGTGTAATGTCAGTACAGAATTGCCTTTGTTCATCTCAATGCCACCGTGAGTCCAAACAATACTTAGAACATAGGCACTGTTTGAGATGTTACACATCAATGTGACAGTCTCTCCTTCTGTCACAGAACGGAGTGGGTTGGCTGAAACTAAAGAAAACAAAACCAGTAAAACAAACTCAGACATCAGCAGTGACTCCGTGCTCAAGACTCCTCCACTACTCCTCTTGTGGACGAGACCACAGCAGCGACGCTCAGCGAGTCTGGGCGACACTTGACCGGTCCCCGTTCACCACAGAGACCTGACGGGCTGTGTGATAGGAGTCGGTGTGAGGAGCCTACGTAGCACTGACATTTCTGCAAGTAAACACGCAGTTTCACTAAAACAGTATCGCCCGTGACAGGAGTCAATGTCAGGCGAGGTTCAGAAACATAAATTGCCATTCCATGAACAGTTCCGCATGAAATCGCGTGGCTCCACTGGAACACGGGTGACGTCGCACGGGCACCGTGGCACTGACGTGGCACCACAGGTCGTGTGACGTCACCAGAGGGCACGGAGTGACAGGGAGAGTCAGGAGGGGCTCATCCAATGTCAGATATCTCCACCAGGGCAGGACCCAATGTGCAGCACCTCCGATTAGCAAGGTTGGCTACGTACGGTGCGAAAGAAGTTCAACATACATGCTGCATGACTACCTATGATACCCATTGAAGTGTACTCCAAAAATGCTACAGGTGAAGTATTGGAAAATGACGGCAGGAAACTCCTTGACGGGAACACACTTCTTTTATTAAATCTTGACTTGTAACGATACAACGCGTGGCCTCTCTTCTTCACAATGCGGTCACCATACAACGGTACAACTCGTGACCTCTTCTCTCCGCCCTACGCTTCTCTTGACTCTCTTAGATTCTGTGCTGCTGGCTCTCTGTGCCTCGTGTAGACTCCGCGCCTCGGCTACACTCTTCTCTCGTCTCGTGTAGACTCCGCGCCTCTGCTACACTCTCCACTCGCCTCGTGTAGACTTTGCATCTCTCTCTGGCTACACCGTATGCATACTCGGCTCGTGTAGACCTTTCTCTCTCTCTGGCTACACCGTATGCATACTCGGCTCGTGTAGACCTTTCTCTCTCTCTGGCTACACACTATACATCGCTCAGCTCGTGTAGACCTTTCTCTCTCTCTGGCTACACACTATACATTACTCAGCTCGTGTAGACCGTTCTCTCTCTCTGGCTACACACTATACATTACTCAGCTCGTGTAGACCGTTCTCTCTCTCTGGCTACACACCTATACCTTACTCTCCTCTACTCTCCATTACTCTCCTTTACTCTCCTCTCCGGGCTCTATCTCTGCACCTTCGTCTTCATTCTTAGATGGTTCCACTTCTGCCCCCCTACTCCTCTGTGCATCACCTTATATATCTCTTCTTCCCGGGAGACGGAGCGGATGCGGACCTCAACGTCGGCACCGCTCCTCAGTTACCCAATCACCACGCGCTATCTCTACGATCCGTTTCCGCCCAGCGCGTGTTTCCACTCCCCGACCAATCACACCACGCTGCCACCCGATCACTCCCTCTCAGCGCGTCACCGGCACACAGCCAATCAGCAGCACTACCCCCACCCGCGCACTGACGCCTGCTCCTCCCCGTCAGCGCGCGTCACCACACACACACCCGTACATACGCGCTGGCACACGACGTATACACCCAGCGCGTATCACCACTACATCACCCCCTCCCACATAGCTCGCAGCCGGCCCGGCTGCTAACAACAACCAACCGCAACGATAAGACGACAACCAACAAAAAAAAACCCGTAACCCCCCCAGTGTGCCCCGTAACATAACAACAACAACAACAAGAATAACTATGTACAGATTGACAATGAACACGAAAAGTCAACAATAACACGATACAAGCAAATTCCAAAAACGAACGCGCCCCACGTCCCTGCGACTACACGCAGTGACGAGGCGCTCCAACTGCCCCGACTCCTCACAAGGCAGGTCATGCAAAGTAGCACGACCTGGCGCGAGTCCGTCTGGCTGGTCCGTCGTATGGGGCGGGACACTGACGACCGTCCGGCGGTTCCGGCTGCTCCAGACGGCGCGGAACGGGCCTGAAAGGGCCGGCCCCGCCGCGGAGATCCGGCCGCCGGTGATCGGCAGCTGTCAGTTCCGAGACACCTGGGAGCAGATCAGGCGAAAATACGTGTGGATCAGGCAGAGACATTTCCCCCTCTGGGTCGCCGGTCACGTCACACGCCCGGCCATCACGACACAAGGGGAGGCCATATGGAGGCGAGAACGGTTTCAGTCGGGAGGGGTGAACGTACCAACGGCGCTTTCCCCACTTTATCTGAACGCACTGGGGCCGTGCAACGCGCACGACCTCCACGGGTCCCCTCCACGGTCTCAACAATTTAGGCGACGTAGCCAAGGGTGCCTGAGGGCAATGCAGCCAGGCCCTGTCACCTGGTTTCCATTCGTGCATGGACACCTTCCGTGCCCGCAACCGTTCATTAGCAATTTGGCGAGCCCGCGAATTAAGCCGTGCGGCCTCCCTCGCCTCTGTCAGCTTGTGAATATTAAACTTAATATGTTCTGCCAAATTAGAATTAGTTCGTGGAGCGGACAGGCCAAGTTGCGTTTCCATTGGCGGGTCAGCTTCCCGACCGTACATCAAATAGAATGGGGAAAATCCCGTAGCTGCATGGGGGGCCATTCTATACGCGGCAAGGACTCCCGGGACCTGCAGGTCCCAATCTACATGTGCCTCGCACACCTGCTGGCACAGCATGGAAGTCAAAGTTTTGTGGAGTCTCTCCACCATCCCGTCTGTCTGCGGGTGGTACGGGGAGGTGCGCACCTTCTTGGTACCCAACAGATCGCACACCTCTTGCAACAATTTACTAGAAAATTTTTTACCTTGGTCGGTCAGCAGGCGTTCGGGAGCCCCCTTGTCCAGGACATAGCCCTGGACGAAGGCATCCGTCACAGCCGCTGCCGACTGGTTAGCGAGAGGCCACGCCATAGGCCATCGGGTAAAGTATTCGACCCCCACTAACAAATATTTATTCCCTCTCGGCGTGACTGGGAAGGGCCCCAAAATACCGAGTGCAACGAGCTCGTTGGTACGCGAGACCTGAATAGATTGCAGCGGTGGATTAGCTGCCACGGGCGGTGGTTTACGCCTGGCGCACTCAACGCACCCCTTCAGAATATTTACCACATCACTTCCCATTCCCGGCCAGTAATAGTCACGCTGAAGCAGGGCAAGCGTCTTGTTAACTCCCAAGTGCAAGAGGCGTTCGTGTGCCGCCAAGACAACCCTCCCCCTCACAGCGGAAGGCACCACGAGTGCGTTCCGCCGGGACAAACTGTCCCATCTCAATAACATGCCCTGCTCAAGTACATAGGAGCCGGTACGCTCCTGGTCCCCCTCGGGACCCCCAACCTTGCGGCGCAATGCTAGCAGCGAGCTGTCCGCCATCTGGAGGCGGCCCCATTCGCTGAGCGACAACGAGAGCAGCGAGTCCCGACCCTGAGAGGCAGTGGAATCATCCACGATCGGTGCGCCCGCTGTCGCAGCCAGTGCCCCCATCTCCCCCGCAAGCGTCGGTTTACAGCGCGCCGATCCCGACAAACACGCGCATTCATCACAAGGCAACAACCGCGACAAGCAATCGGCATTTGTGTGTCGCAACCCCTTACGGTACGTAGTCGTAAACTGATAGTCCTGGAGGACTTCCAACCAACGCGACAACTGGCCCGAGGGCTGGGCGACCCTCAATGAATACTGTAGCGCCGCGTGGTCCGTTCGGACCGTAAAGTGACGACCATAGAGATATGGCCTAAACTGCTGCACAAAAAAGACAATGGCAAGCAGCTCGCGACGGGTGACGCAGTAGCGCTGCTCCGCCGGAGACAACACCCTACTACCGTAGGCGACAACTCTTTCGACACCCCCAACGACTTGGGATAGCACCCCCCCAATGCCCGTGTTGCTAGCATCCGTGTCCAGCAAAAAGGGACTGGCAAAATCGGGATAACACAAGGGTGGGGCACCCACCAAGGCGTCCCGGAGGGAGCGAAACGCGGCCTCCTCCTCCGGTCCCCATTTGAACTTCACTCCCTTCGCCGTTAGAGCGTGCAAGGGTTTTGCAATAGTGGCGAAGTGCTCAACGAACCGCCGATAATAAGAAGCAAACCCGATGAAACTACGCACGTCGGAAACGGACGTAGGTGTCGGCCACGAACCGACACAATCCGTCTTCGCGGGATCGGTGGAGATCCCCGAAGAATCGACAATGTGACCCAAGTATCTAACCGACCTACGAAGGAGGTGACATTTGGCCGGTTTAAATTTCAACTTAGCCGATCGCATTCGCAAGAACACCCCTCTCAATCGCTGGAGGTGTTCTTCAAACGTTTTACTGAAAACAATGACATCGTCCATATAAATCAAGCATGTATCCCACTGCAAGCCCGACAAAACCAGCTCCATAAGTCGCTGAAACGTCGCTGGAGAGGAGTGAAGTCCCATGGGTAACCGGTTAAACTGGAACAGCCCCCCTGGAGTCCGAAATGCTGTCTTAGGTTTCGACTCTTCGTCGAGCGGCAACTGCCAAAACCCCGATAACAAATCAAGAGTCGAAAAATATCGCGCACCAGACAATGCATCGAGGGACTCATCCATCCTGGGGAGCGGATACGCGTCAGCCACAGAGATCTTATTCAGGCGACGGAAATCAACGCAGAATCGCAGGGACCCGTCCTGCTTCTTAACCAGCACAATAGGCGCTCCCCACGGGCTAGAGGAGGGCGAAATAATATCGGCTTCTAGCATTTCGTTAACAGCCGACTGAACATGTTCCTTCTCCACGGGACTCAGTCGGAAGGGATTTAGCTTGACCGGCGCCGCATCGCCCGTTTCAATGTGATGGTGCAACAAATCCGTGCACCCAATGTCATACTTATGTTTACTGAATACATCAGAGAATTCAATGAGCAACTCGCGCAGCGCACCCAACTGCACCGCCGACAAATCGTCCGAGGCGGCGCATAGCGAATGGACCCACTCAAGGTCTTCCCTTGGCTCAACGTTCCGCGCGGGGCTCGAGCCCACCTGCGCAACCAACCCATCATCCACAGGGACCCGCGCCGCGTGAGCCAGCACGGTGCCCTGCGGAATGACAGCTGGTCGCGACCCCGCGTTCAAAACCATCACAAACGGATCCCTGTCAGCCCGCACCAAAGTGTGAGCCACCGATAAATCAAGACCCCCGACAGCCTTGTTAGAAGGACCCAAAAGCATACTTTGTCCCGAAGCCTCCCTCACCCATGGTTTCCGCAACCGGAGGGGAATCAACATCTGTGAACCCGGGGGCACTTGCACGGTCTGCGTCGCCACCGCTTGTATCGTAGCGCACGCCGTCCGAATGTCAGTAGGGCCCGTCAAAAATGAAATCCGGCGACCCGATGGCAGTTCAATGCATCGTTGATCGATAAGAATTTTAATAGGCATTTTAGCCAAAAAATCAGTGCCCAAAAGACACGGAACTGCCAAAGAAGACGAAACGAAAACGGGTCCCGACAATTTGATATCTCCAATGCAAATGGACGCCCTAACCTGACCGATAATGCCCAACGATCCCCCATTAGCGGCGTAAAATGGCACATCCACCGGAAGCAGCGGACGACATTGGACTGGAAGAATATTATAAATGAGGTCCGATATAATAGTTGCCGATGCCCCCGTGTCCACTAACACCCTAATCTCAACCCCATCAATAGATCCCGTAACAACGGACGAACCCGCCGAAGCAGCCACAATTCTATGCCCCAATTCCGCCCATTCAATGTCTCCCTGGTCCCGGCCGAACCCCCCTCGCCGAACCGAATCCCCGAACCTTAACCGGCCCTCCTCCGCCGCAACGCGGCGTCCCATGTGTGCCGAATAAACAGGCCGAGCGTGTGAGGTGCCGCGACTTGCCGGGGATTGTAGAGATGACTTGGGCTCTCGGTCGTCGTCCAGCCGAGCTCCCATGGCGCGCTGCCGCGGAGCGCGGCACCCGGACGCCACGTGGCCCCGGAGGCCGCAGTTATAGCACGTGACGAGGGTCGGAGTAGATCTTGGTTGCTCCGACTTTCGGCCCGATCGCAGAGGCGACCGGGCCCCCGGCCTCCAGTCCCCTGGTCGTCCCGTGGCGAACGCCTCCTCTCGTGGGCTGACGACTTGGGGTTCGGTGACCACCGAACCCGGGGCTGCGACGACAGCAGCGTTGCAACCAACGCCTTGTTTCCGTTGTAGGGCCTCGTGCGCTTGAATACTCGTGGCGACTCTCAAAGAAGAAATATCAATCTCGTCAGCTGTGTTGATAGGGACCCCCAGGTCCTGCGCCAACTTAAGCAGCTGCTCCAAAACCATCGCGTCTTGGCCCTCCTCGTCCATCCGAGGGAACGCAGCATCAGCAAGAGCCAGCAACGCCGTGCGATAGGCCAGCGCGGTCTCCGTGGCCGCTTTCCGTCTTGCGTAGAAATGATGGCGGCACGCCGAGGGAGGTCCGTAGACCCTGGCCAACAAACCCAGCGCATCCTTCAGCGTGGAGCGGTCCGACTTCCGTGCAGCCCTGAAGGCCGCGAGCGCATCGTCGTCCAGCATGGCGGGCAACGCCCGCAGCGCCGTAGCATCGGACCACGCTGACATCTCTTGATGCGCCAAAAACCTTCGCTGAAATTGGCCCCAGTCTCCGCCTTCCGCCTTGAAGGCTGACAACGTGGGCAGGCGCTGCTGAAAAATGAAGTCATCCGCCTCGTGGTTCCTCTCCGCCTCTCCGTCGGTGTGTAAGATGGCGGCTCCAGCAGCAGACGTAAAATGGCGGACCCCCTCGCGCGCTGATGACGTCGATGCGCGCGCTTGGGAACCCACCACCACGTGGCGCTCGCCGTTCCCGCCAAAAGTAGGCCCAGGCGCAATGGCGGGAATCCCCCATTCGTTTTGGCGGGAATCTGCGGGGCGACCTTGTAAAATGTCCCCCACTGTCCCCGCTCCTCCCGACGAGCTGATCTCCGCCAAGATGGACGCGGCGGCGAGCAGCAGCTCCGCCAGTCGGGAGTGCGCCTCACGAAGCCCGGCGTCGGTCCCCGGTCGCTCGGCCGGCGCCGTCGACGGATCCTGTAGCGTGGGCAAGTCCTCCTCCTCACCCCCCGCCACCAGCGGCCCCGAGTCGTCCAGGTTTTCCTCGCGGTCAATCCCGTGGGTCCTACGGGTCTTCCTTGTCTCCATGCTTGGAAGCCCGTTTCACTTCTGACGCCAGATGAAGTATTGGAAAATGACGGCAGGAAACTCCTTGACGGGAACACACTTCTTTTATTAAATCTTGACTTGTAACGATACAACGCGTGGCCTCTCTTCTTCACAATGCGGTCACCATACAACGGTACAACTCGTGACCTCTTCTCTCCGCCCTACGCTTCTCTTGACTCTCTTAGATTCTGTGCTGCTGGCTCTCTGTGCCTCGTGTAGACTCCGCGCCTCGGCTACACTCTTCTCTCGTCTCGTGTAGACTCCGCGCCTCTGCTACACTCTCCACTCGCCTCGTGTAGACTTTGCATCTCTCTCTGGCTACACCGTATGCATACTCGGCTCGTGTAGACCTTTCTCTCTCTCTGGCTACACCGTATGCATACTCGGCTCGTGTAGACCTTTCTCTCTCTCTGGCTACACACTATACATCGCTCAGCTCGTGTAGACCTTTCTCTCTCTCTGGCTACACACTATACATTACTCAGCTCGTGTAGACCGTTCTCTCTCTCTGGCTACACACTATACATTACTCAGCTCGTGTAGACCGTTCTCTCTCTCTGGCTACACACCTATACCTTACTCTCCTCTACTCTCCATTACTCTCCTTTACTCTCCTCTCCGGGCTCTATCTCTGCACCTTCGTCTTCATTCTTAGATGGTTCCACTTCTGCCCCCCTACTCCTCTGTGCATCACCTTATATATCTCTTCTTCCCGGGAGACGGAGCGGATGCGGACCTCAACGTCGCCACCGCTCCTCAGTTACCCAATCACCACGCGCTATCTCTACGATCCGTTTCCGCCCAGCGCGTGTTTCCACTCCCCGACCAATCACACCGCGCTGCCACCCGATCACTCCCTCTCAGCGCGTCACCGGCACACAGCCAATCAGCAGCACTACCCCCACCCGCGCACTGACGCCTGCTCCTCCCCGTCAGCGCGCGTCACCACACACACACCCGTACATACGCGCTGGCACACGACGTATACACCCAGCGCGTATCACCACTACATCACCCCCTCCCACATAGCTCGCAGCCGGCCCGGCTGCTAACAACAACCAACCGCAACGATAAGACGACAACCAACAAAAAAAAACCCGTAACCCCCCCAGTGTGCCCCGTAACATAACAACAACAACAACAAGAATAACTATGTACAGATTGACAATGAACACGAAAAGTCAACAATAACACGATACAAGCAAATTCCAAAAACGAACGCGCCCCACGTCCCTGCGACTACACGCAGTGACGAGGCGCTCCAACTGCCCCGACTCCTCACAAGGCAGGTCATGCAAAGTAGCACGACCTGGCGCGAGTCCGTCTGGCTGGTCCGTCGTATGGGGCGGGACACTGACGACCGTCCGGCGGTTCCGGCTGCTCCAGACGGCGCGGAACGGGCCTGAAAGGGCCGGCCCCGCCGCGGAGATCCGGCCGCCGGTGATCGGCAGCTGTCAGTTCCGAGACACCTGGGAGCAGATCAGGCGAAAATACGTGTGGATCAGGCAGAGACATTTCCCCCTCTGGGTCGCCGGTCACGTCACACGCCCGGCCATCACGACACAAGGGGAGGCCATATGGAGGCGAGAACGGTTTCAGTCGGGAGGGGTGAACGTACCAACGGCACTTTCCCCACTTTATCTGAACGCACTGGGGCCGTGCAACGCGCACGACCTCCACGGGTCCCCTCCACGGTCTCAACAATTTAGGCGACGTAGCCAAGGGTGCCTGAGGGCAATGCAGCCAGGCCCTGTCACCTGGTTTCCATTCGTGCATGGACACCTTCCGTGCCCGCAACCGTTCATTAGCAATTTGGCGAGCCCGCGAATTAAGCCGTGCGGCCTCCCTCGCCTCTGTCAGCTTGTGAATATTAAACTTAATATGTTCTGCCAAATTAGAATTAGTTCGTGGAGCGGACAGGCCAAGTTGCGTTTCCATTGGCGGGTCAGCTTCCCGACCGTACATCAAATAGAATGGGGAAAATCCCGTAGCTGCATGGGGGGCCATTCTATACGCGGCAAGGACTCCCGGGACCTGCAGGTCCCAATCTACATGTGCCTCGCACACCTGCTGGCACAGCATGGAAGTCAAAGTTTTGTGGAGTCTCTCCACCATCCCGTCTGTCTGCGGGTGGTACGGGGAGGTGCGCACCTTCTTGGTACCCAACAGATCGCACACCTCTTGCAACAATTTACTAGAAAATTTTTTACCTTGGTCGGTCAGCAGGCGTTCGGGAGCCCCCTTGTCCAGGACATAGCCCTGGACGAAGGCATCCGTCACAGCCGCTGCCGACTGGTTAGCGAGAGGCCACGCCATAGGCCATCGGGTAAAGTATTCGACCCCCACTAACAAATATTTATTCCCTCTCGGCGTGACTGGGAAGGGCCCCAAAATACCGAGTGCAACGAGCTCGTTGGTACGCGAGACCTGAATAGATTGCAGCGGTGGATTAGCTGCCACGGGCGGTGGTTTACGCCTGGCGCACTCAACGCACCCCTTCAGAATATTTACCACATCACTTCCCATTCCCGGCCAGTAATAGTCACGCTGAAGCAGGGCAAGCGTCTTGTTAACTCCCAAGTGCAAGAGGCGTTCGTGTGCCGCCAAGACAACCCTCCCCCTCACAGCGGAAGGCACCACGAGTGCGTTCCGCCGGGACAAACTGTCCCATCTCAATAACATGCCCTGCTCAAGTACATAGGAGCCGGTACGCTCCTGGTCCCCCTCGGGACCCCCAACCTTGCGGCGCAATGCTAGCAGCGAGCTGTCCGCCATCTGGAGGCGGCCCCATTCGCTGAGCGACAACGAGAGCAGCGAGTCCCGACCCTGAGAGGCAGTGGAATCATCCACGATCGGTGCGCCCGCTGTCGCAGCCAGTGCCCCCATCTCCCCCGCAAGCGTCGGTTTACAGCGCGCCGATCCCGACAAACACGCGCATTCATCACAAGGCAACAACCGCGACAAGCAATCGGCATTTGTGTGTCGCAACCCCTTACGGTACGTAGTCGTAAACTGATAGTCCTGGAGGACTTCCAACCAACGCGACAACTGGCCCGAGGGCTGGGCGACCCTCAATGAATACTGTAGCGCCGCGTGGTCCGTTCGGACCGTAAAGTGACGACCATAGAGATATGGCCTAAACTGCTGCACAAAAAAGACAATGGCAAGCAGCTCGCGACGGGTGACGCAGTAGCGCTGCTCCGCCGGAGACAACACCCTACTACCGTAGGCGACAACTCTTTCGACACCCCCAACGACTTGGGATAGCACCCCCCCAATGCCCGTGTTGCTAGCATCCGTGTCCAGCAAAAAGGGACTGGCAAAATCGGGATAACACAAGGGTGGGGCACCCACCAAGGCGTCCCGGAGGGAGCGAAACGCGGCCTCCTCCTCCGGTCCCCATTTGAACTTCACTCCCTTCGCCGTTAGAGCGTGCAAGGGTTTTGCAATAGTGGCGAAGTGCTCAACGAACCGCCGATAATAAGAAGCAAACCCGATGAAACTACGCACGTCGGAAACGGACGTAGGTGTCGGCCACGAACCGACACAATCCGTCTTCGCGGGATCGGTGGAGATCCCCGAAGAATCGACAATGTGACCCAAGTATCTAACCGACCTACGAAGGAGGTGACATTTGGCCGGTTTAAATTTCAACTTAGCCGATCGCATTCGCAAGAACACCCCTCTCAATCGCTGGAGGTGTTCTTCAAACGTTTTACTGAAAACAATGACATCGTCCATATAAATCAAGCATGTATCCCACTGCAAGCCCGACAAAACCAGCTCCATAAGTCGCTGAAACGTCGCTGGAGAGGAGTGAAGTCCCATGGGTAACCGGTTAAACTGGAACAGCCCCCCTGGAGTCCGAAATGCTGTCTTAGGTTTCGACTCTTCGTCGAGCGGCAACTGCCAAAACCCCGATAACAAATCAAGAGTCGAAAAATATCGCGCACCAGACAATGCATCGAGGGACTCATCCATCCTGGGGAGCGGATACGCGTCAGCCACAGAGATCTTATTCAGGCGACGGAAATCAACGCAGAATCGCAGGGACCCGTCCTGCTTCTTAACCAGCACAATAGGCGCTCCCCACGGGCTAGAGGAGGGCGAAATAATATCGGCTTCTAGCATTTCGTTAACAGCCGACTGAACATGTTCCTTCTCCACGGGACTCAGTCGGAAGGGATTTAGCTTGACCGGCGCCGCATCGCCCGTTTCAATGTGATGGTGCAACAAATCCGTGCACCCAATGTCATACTTATGTTTACTGAATACATCAGAGAATTCAATGAGCAACTCGCGCAGCGCACCCAACTGCGCCGCCGACAAATCGTCCGAGGCGGCGCATAGCGAATGGACCCACTCAAGGTCTTCCCTTGGCTCAACGTTCCGCGCGGGGCTCGAGCCCACCTGCGCAACCAACCCATCATCCACAGGGACCCGCGCCGCGTGAGCCAGCACGGTGCCCTGCGGAATGACAGCTGGTCGCGACCCCGCGTTCAAAACCATCACAAACGGATCCCTGTCAGCCCGCACCAAAGTGTGAGCCACCGATAAATCAAGACCCCCGACAGCCTTGTTAGAAGGACCCAAAAGCATACTTTGTCCCGAAGCCTCCCTCACCCATGGTTTCCGCAACCGGAGGGGAATCAACATCTGTGAACCCGGGGGCACTTGCACGGTCTGCGTCGCCACCGCTTGTATCGTAGCGCACGCCGTCCGAATGTCAGTAGGGCCCGTCAAAAATGAAATCCGGCGACCCGATGGCAGTTCAATGCATCGTTGATCGATAAGAATTTTAATAGGCATTTTAGCCAAAAAATCAGTGCCCAAAAGACACGGAATTGCCAAAGAAGACGAAACGAAAACGGGTCCCGACAATTTGATATCTCCAATGCAAATGGACGCCCTAACCTGACCGATAATGCCCAACGATCCCCCATTAGCGGCGTAAAATGGCACATCCACCGGAAGCAGCGGACGACATTGGACTGGAAGAATATTATAAATGAGGTCCGATATAATAGTTGCCGATGCCCCCGTGTCCACTAACACCCTAATCTCAACCCCATCAATAGATCCCGTAACAACGGACGAACCCGCCGAAGCAGCCACAATTCTATGCCCCAATTCCGCCCATTCAATGTCTCCCTGGTCCCGGCCGAACCCCCCTCGCCGAACCGAATCCCCGAACCTTAACCGGCCCTCCTCCGCCGCAACGCGGCGTCCCATGTGTGCCGAATAAACAGGCCGAGCGTGTGAGGTGCCGCGACTTGCCGGGGATTGTAGAGATGACTTGGGCTCTCGGTCGTCGTCCAGCCGAGCTCCCATGGCGCGCTGCCGCGGAGCGCGGCACCCGGACGCCACGTGGCCCCGGAGGCCGCAGTTATAGCACGTGACGAGGGTCGGAGTAGATCTTGGTTGCTCCGACTTTCGGCCCGATCGCAGAGGCGACCGGGCCCCCGGCCTCCAGTCCCCTGGTCGTCCCGTGGCGAACGCCTCCTCTCGTGGGCTGACGACTTGGGGTTCGGTGACCACCGAACCCGGGGCTGCGACGACAGCAGCGTTGCAACCAACGCCTTGTTTCCGTTGTAGGGCCTCGTGCGCTTGAATACTCGTGGCGACTCTCAAAGAAGAAATATCAATCTCGTCAGCTGTGTTGATAGGGACCCCCAGGTCCTGCGCCAACTTAAGCAGCTGCTCCAAAACCATCGCGTCTTGGCCCTCCTCGTCCATCCGAGGGAACGCAGCATCAGCAAGAGCCAGCAACGCCGTGCGATAGGCCAGCGCGGTCTCCGTGGCCGCTTTCCGTCTTGCGTAGAAATGATGGCGGCACGCCGAGGGAGGTCCGTAGACCCTGGCCAACAAACCCAGCGCATCCTTCAGCGTGGAGCGGTCCGACTTCCGTGCAGCCCTGAAGGCCGCGAGCGCATCGTCGTCCAGCATGGCGGGCAACGCCCGCAGCGCCGTAGCATCGGACCACGCTGACATCTCTTGATGCGCCAAAAACCTTCGCTGAAATTGGCCCCAGTCTCCGCCTTCCGCCTTGAAGGCTGACAACGTGGGCAGGCGCTGCTGAAAAATGAAGTCATCCGCCTCGTGGTTCCTCTCCGCCTCTCCGTCGGTGTGTAAGATGGCGGCTCCAGCAGCAGACGTAAAATGGCGGACCCCCTCGCGCGCTGATGACGTCGATGCGCGCGCTTGGGAACCCACCACCACGTGGCGCTCGCCGTTCCCGCCAAAAGTAGGCCCAGGCGCAATGGCGGGAATCCCCCATTCGTTTTGGCGGGAATCTGCGGGGCGACCTTGTAAAATGTCCCCCACTGTCCCCGCTCCTCCCGACGAGCTGATCTCCGCCAAGATGGACGCGGCGGCGAGCAGCAGCTCCGCCAGTCGGGAGTGCGCCTCACGAAGCCCGGCGTCGGTCCCCGGTCGCTCGGCCGGCGCCGTCGACGGATCCTGTAGCGTGGGCAAGTCCTCCTCCTCACCCCCCGCCACCAGCGGCCCCGAGTCGTCCAGGTTTTCCTCGCGGTCAATCCCGTGGGTCCTACGGGTCTTCCTTGTCTCCATGCTTGGAAGCCCGTTTCACTTCTGACGCCAGATGAAGTATTGGAAAATGACGGCAGGAAACTCCTTGACGGGAACACACTTCTTTTATTAAATCTTGACTTGTAACGATACAACGCGTGGCCTCTCTTCTTCACAATGCGGTCACCATACAACGGTACAACTCGTGACCTCTTCTCTCCGCCCTACGCTTCTCTTGACTCTCTTAGATTCTGTGCTGCTGGCTCTCTGTGCCTCGTGTAGACTCCGCGCCTCGGCTACACTCTTCTCTCGTCTCGTGTAGACTCCGCGCCTCTGCTACACTCTCCACTCGCCTCGTGTAGACTTTGCATCTCTCTCTGGCTACACCGTATGCATACTCGGCTCGTGTAGACCTTTCTCTCTCTCTGGCTACACCGTATGCATACTCGGCTCGTGTAGACCTTTCTCTCTCTCTGGCTACACACTATACATCGCTCAGCTCGTGTAGACCTTTCTCTCTCTCTGGCTACACACTATACATTACTCAGCTCGTGTAGACCGTTCTCTCTCTCTGGCTACACACTATACATTACTCAGCTCGTGTAGACCGTTCTCTCTCTCTGGCTACACACCTATACCTTACTCTCCTCTACTCTCCATTACTCTCCTTTACTCTCCTCTCCGGGCTCTATCTCTGCACCTTCGTCTTCATTCTTAGATGGTTCCACTTCTGCCCCCCTACTCCTCTGTGCATCACCTTATATATCTCTTCTTCCCGGGAGACGGAGCGGATGCGGACCTCAACGTCGCCACCGCTCCTCAGTTACCCAATCACCACGCGCTATCTCTACGATCCGTTTCCGCCCAGCGCGTGTTTCCACTCCCCGACCAATCACACCGCGCTGCCACCCGATCACTCCCTCTCAGCGCGTCACCGGCACACAGCCAATCAGCAGCACTACCCCCACCCGCGCACTGACGCCTGCTCCTCCCCGTCAGCGCGCGTCACCACACACACACCCGTACATACGCGCTGGCACACGACGTATACACCCAGCGCGTATCACCACTACACAGGTTTTGCGTGAGCATTACTGAAACTTATTTGAATACCATGGTATGTGATATGAAGGTGTCATTTATCTTATATAGAAATTTGTACTATTGTATGAAAGTATTTGAATTATTTACACAAAAATCGCCTTACCTTTTATTGTGACCAGTTCCATAGTGAGGGTGCCTATCCTATAGTAGCCAGTAAACTCACATGTGTAAACCCCACCACCTGTAAACTTAACGTTGGACATTGTTAAAGGAAACTGATCGTTATCAAAATCACGTGATCGTGGCGTATATTGTATTGTCTGATCAGATCCCTTCGTTGTACCACGTGGTTTCCATTTCCAAGTGACAGCGCGTTGCAGCTGTGAACCATTTTTCCACTCAAATCCAGGATCAGATTCATCACATGACAAAGAAACCTCCCCACCCTCGTGTTTAAAATACTTCTTCGCTGCGGGTGCCTGCCCAAAAGCAGTTCCTATAAAATAAACAGCAGTGAATTAACTAACCCACAATAGTTATCAAAACATAAACTAAATGTAAACATGTATTTGTTGATTTGTACAGATTAAAATTCAATGTAATAACTCATCACGTGAGTTAATAACGTGACATTTAAATACATTTAACAGGACACTTACCAGTTGATCTAAACTCCAGTTTGTACGAGGCAAAGGGACGGCTGTGCTGGGATTGTAGAACACATTTCCATTCCCCCTGTTGAATTCGTTTTACTTTGTTCAGTGTCAGCGGATTGCCTTTGTCAATGTAAGTGTCACCATGATACCAAACCAGACCTGTTCCATAGGCACTGTTTGAGATGAGACAGGTCAATGTGACAGTCTCTCCTTCTGTCACAGATCGGAGTGGGTTGGCTGAAACTAAAGAAAACAAAACCAGTAAAACAAACTCAGACATCAGCAGTGACTCCGTGCTCCAGACTCCTCCACTACTCCTCTTGTGGACGAGACCACAGCAGCGACGCTCAGCGAGTCTGGGCGACACTTGACCGGTCCCCGTTCACCACAGAGACCTGACGGGCTGTGTGATAGGAGTCGGTGTGAGGAGCCTACGTAGCACTGACAGTTCTGCAAGTAAACACGCAGTTTCACTAAAACAGTATCGCCCGTGACAGGAGTCAATGTCAGGCGAGGTTCAGAAACATAAATTGCCATTCCATGAACAGTTCCGCATGAAATCGCGTGGCTCCACTGGAACACGGGTGACGTCGCACGGGCACCGTGGCACTGACGTGGCACCACAGGTCGTGTGACGTCACCAGAGGGCACGGAGTGACAGGGAGAGTCAGGAGGGGCTCATCCAATGTCAGACATCTCCACCAGGGCAGGACCCAATGTGCAGCACCTCCGATTAGCAAGGTTGGCTACGTACGGTGCGAAAGAAGTTCAACATACATGCTGCATGACTACCTATGATACCCATTGAAGTGTATTCCAAAAATGCTACAGGTTTTGCGTGAGCATTACTGAAACTTATTTGAATACCATGGTATGTGATATGAAGGTGTCATTTATCTTATATAGAAATTTGTACTATTGTATGAAAGTATTTGAATTATTTACACAACAATCGCCTTACCTTTTATTGTGACCAGTTCCATAGTGAGGGTGCCTGTCCTATAGTAGCCAGTAAACTCACATGTGTAAACCCCACCACCTGTAAACTTAACGTTGGACATTGTTAAAGGAAACTGATCGTTATCAAAATCACGTGATCGTAGCGTATATTGTATTGTCTGATCAGATCCCTTCGTTGTACCACGTGGTTTCCATTTCCAAGTGACAGCGCGTTGCAGCTGTGAACCATCTTTCCACTCAAATCCAGGATCAGATTCATCACATGACAAAGAAACCTCCCCACCCTCGTGTTTAAAATACTTCTTCGCTGCGGGTGCCTGCCCAACAGCAGTTCCTATAAAATAAACAGCAGTGAATTAACTAACCCACAATAGTTATCAAAACATATACTAAATGTAAACATGTATTTGTTGATTTGTACAGATTAAAATTCAATGTAATAACTCATCACGTGAGTTAATAGCGTGACATTTAAATACATTTAACAGGACACTTACCAGTTGATCTAAACTCCAGTTTGTACGAGGCAAAGGGACGGCTGTGCTGGGATTGTAGAACACATTTCCATTCCCCCTGTTGAATTCGTTTTACTTTGTTCAGTGTCAGCGGATTGCCTTTGTCAATGTAAGTGTCACCATGATACCAAACCAGACCTGTTCCATAGGCACTGTTTGAGATGAGACAGGTCAATGTGACAGTCTCTCCTTCTGTCACAGAGCGGAGTGGGTTGGCCGAAACTAAAGAAAACAAAACCAGTAAAACAAACTCAGACATCAGCAGTGACTCCGTGCTCAAGACTCCTCCACTACTCCTCTTGTGGACGAGACCACAGCAGCGACGCTCAGCGAGTCTGGGCGACACTTGACCGGTCCCCGTTCACCACAGAGACCTGACGGGCTGTGTGACAGGAGTCGGTGTGAGGAGCCTACGTAGCACTGACAGTTCTGCAAGTAAACACGCAGTTTCACTAAAACAGTATCGCACGTGACAGGAGTCAATGTCAGGCGAGGTCCAGAAACAATAATTGCCATTCCATGAACAGTTCCGCATGAAATCGCGTGGCTCTACTGCAACACGGGTGACGTCACACGGGCACCGTGGCACTGACGTGGCACCACAGGTCGTGTGACGTCACCAGAGGGCACGGAGTGACAGGGAGAGTCAGGAGGGGCTCATCCAATGTCAGACATCTCCACCAGGGCAAGACCCAATGTGCAGCACCTCCGATTAGCAAGGTTGGCTACGTACGGTGCGAAAGAAGTTCAACATACATGCTGCATGACTACCTATGATACCCATTGAAGTGTACTCCAAAAATGCTACAGATTTTGCGTGAGCATTACTGAAACTTATTTGAATACCATGGTATGTGATATGAAGGTGTCATTTATCTTATATAGAAATTTGTACTATTGTATGAAAGTATTTGAATTATTTACACAAAAATCGCCTTACCTTTTATTGTGACCAGTTCCATAGTGAGGGTGCCTGTCCTATAGTAGCCAGTAAACTCACATGTGTAAACCCCACCACCTGTAAACTTAACGTTGGACATTGTTAAAGGAAACTGATCGTTATCAAAATCACGTGATCGTGGCGTATATTGTATTGTCTGATCAGATCCCTTCGTTGTACCACGTGGTTTCCATTTCCAAGTGACAGCGCGTTGCAGCTGTGAACCATCTTTCCACTCAAATCCATAATCAGATTCATCACATGACAAAGAAACCTCCCCACCCTCGTGTATGAAATATTTCTTCATTGCGGGTGCCTGCCCAACATCACTTCCTAAAAAATAAACAGCAGTAAATTAACCAATGCACAATCATTATCAAACATATACTAAATGTAAATATGTATTTGTTACATTTGACATTAAAATGTTTTAAATTCAACATCAACCCACACATATTAGTTAATAACAGTACATTTTAATGAATATAACAGTAGACTTACCAGTTGATGTAAACTCCAATGTGTACGAGGCAAAGTGACTGTTGTGCTGGTCATGTAGAACACATTTCCATTGTCCCTGTTGAGATCGTTTTACTTTGTTCAGTGTCAGCCGATTGCCTTGTGAAATGTAAGTGTCACCATGATACCAAACCAGACCTGTTCCATAGGCACTGTTTGAGATGTCACACGTCAATGTGACATTATCTCCTTCTGTCACAGAGCGAGATGGATTGGCTGAAACTAAAGAGAGCAAAAGCAGTAAAACAAACTCAGACATCAGCAGTGACTCCGTGCTCCAGACTTCTCCACTACTCCTCTTGTGGACAAGGCCACATCAGCGACGCTCAGCGAGTCTGGGCGACTCCTAAACTGTCCCCGTTCACCACAGAGCTCTGTCCATGTGAGTAGGATGGGTCTGCATCAGCAGGAGATTCTTCTGTTCACAGATGTGCGTAAAACACGTGGCTGCACTACACCACAGGCAGAATGTCACGGGCGATGGCTGTGGATGTGACGCCAGTGCGAGTGCCATGGGAAGCCTGGGTTGCCATCTCCATGGATCGTGGTACAATCGTCAGTCTCGTGGGATTCCTCGGACGTGCGGTGCCATCACGTTGGAAGAATTCATAATGGGCAATAGCAGCAGTGTGTTTTATGCTTGACTAAACTCATTACAGCCATCAAAATTAATACTTTTATATAATTGGTAGCAGTTTACATTCATGGACTATTAATACAAAATCGTACACTATGAATAATGAAATGCATTCCACTTTTATATTTAAGTGCATATGCTTGTGCAAAAAAGTAAAATATAATTTACCTTGCATTGTGATAAGTTCTCGTGTTAAGCTGCTTGTTCTAAAGTAGCCAGCAAAGTGGCAAATGTAGAGCCCAGCATCACTGTATTGTGCGTTTGAGATTTGAATAGAGAAGCTGTCTTGATCAAAAGCAGACTTCAATGCTGTTATTCTGGAAACCAGTGCTATAGCGGTATTTTTCCTTACATCTCTAGTCCATTGACCAGTTTGCTTTTGATACTGGACAATCGTTGCGCTGCCACTACCCTGCCTCACCCATTTCCAGATCACAGCCCGGTCAGAGGAAGGGTGATCTTCCCATTTAAATTCTGGATCAGATTCAACGCATGGCAAAATGGCCGTCTGGCCCACAGAAACAAAATACTTTCTGGGAGCAGGTTCCTTTACTTCACAAACATCTACAAAAATATAAAACCGAGAAATTATTACACTTTAAACATTGAAATTACGGACAAATATTTGACAATTTTAATGATACTTTAAGTTATTACACCTCCACAGGGGATGTATCACATACATCATATTCATTACATTTAGAAGATACTAATTGCATTGGTAACGCAAATTAACCACATTGTTAACAGATCCCGGTGTGAAATTAAATTCACCGAGGGCTTAATTTATTTTGAAACATTTCTGGGGCTGCCCAAACCCCTGGACCCCCCCACCCCTTCCCCCAACTGACGGGGATAGCAAAAGGTAGAGAGGGGAAGGGATAAATATTTTCCAGGGATCAACCCCAGACAGCTCCAGCTAAAATCAATCCCTGAATACACTTACTCAGTGATGAGACTTTCAAATCGAGAGAAGCAGAGGCTTGGTCAGTTTGGGTTTTTACACCACATGTCCATTCTCCCTCTTGACATCGTTTGACTTTGTGTAATGTCAGTACAGAATTGCCTTTGTTCATCTCAATGCCACCGTGAGTCCAAACAATACTTAGAACATAGGCACTGTTTGAGATGTTACACATCAATGTGACAGTCTCTCCTTCTGTCACAGAGCGGAGTGGGTTGGCTGAAACTAAAGAAAACAAAACCAGTAAAACAAACTCAGACATCAGCAGTGACTCCGTGCTCAAGACTCCTCCACTACTCCTCTTGTGGACGAGACCACAGCAGCGACGCTCAGCGAGTCTGGGCGACACTTGACCGGTCCCCGTTCACCACAGAGACCTGACGGGCTGTGTGATAGGAGTCGGTGTGAGGAGCCTACGTAGCACTGACAGTTCTGCAAGTAAACACGCAGTTTCACTAAAACAGTATCGCCCGTGACAGGAGTCAATGTCAGGCGAGGTTCAGAAACATAAATTGCCATTCCATGAACAGTTCCGCATGAAATCGCGTGGCTCCACTGGAACACGGGTGACGTCGCACGGGCACCGTGGCACTGACGTGGCACCACAGGTCGTGTGACGTCACCAGAGGGCACGGAGTGACAGGGAGAGTCAGGAGGGGCTCATCCAATGTCAGATATCTCCACCAGGGCAGGACCCAATGTGCAGCACCTCCGATTAGCAAGGTTGGCTACGTACGGTGCGAAAGAAGTTCAACATACATGCTGCATGACTACCTATGATACCCATTGAAGTGTACTCCAAAAATGCTACAGGTGAAGTATTGGAAAATGACGGCAGGAAACTCCTTGACGGGAACACACTTCTTTTATTAAATCTTGACTTGTAACGATACAACGCGTGGCCTCTCTTCTTCACAATGCGGTCACCATACAACGGTACAACTCGTGACCTCTTCTCTCCGCCCTACGCTTCTCTTGACTCTCTTAGATTCTGTGCTGCTGGCTCTCTGTGCCTCGTGTAGACTCCGCGCCTCGGCTACACTCTTCTCTCGTCTCGTGTAGACTCCGCGCCTCTGCTACACTCTCCACTCGCCTCGTGTAGACTTTGCATCTCTCTCTGGCTACACCGTATGCATACTCGGCTCGTGTAGACCTTTCTCTCTCTCTGGCTACACCGTATGCATACTCGGCTCGTGTAGACCTTTCTCTCTCTCTGGCTACACACTATACATCGCTCAGCTCGTGTAGACCTTTCTCTCTCTCTGGCTACACACTATACATTACTCAGCTCGTGTAGACCGTTCTCTCTCTCTGGCTACACACTATACATTACTCAGCTCGTGTAGACCGTTCTCTCTCTCTGGCTACACACCTATACCTTACTCTCCTCTACTCTCCATTACTCTCCTTTACTCTCCTCTCCGGGCTCTATCTCTGCACCTTCGTCTTCATTCTTAGATGGTTCCACTTCTGCCCCCCTACTCCTCTGTGCATCACCTTATATATCTCTTCTTCCCGGGAGACGGAGCGGATGCGGACCTCAACGTCGGCACCGCTCCTCAGTTACCCAATCACCACGCGCTATCTCTACGATCCGTTTCCGCCCAGCGCGTGTTTCCACTCCCCGACCAATCACACCACGCTGCCACCCGATCACTCCCTCTCAGCGCGTCACCGGCACACAGCCAATCAGCAGCACTACCCCCACCCGCGCACTGACGCCTGCTCCTCCCCGTCAGCGCGCGTCACCACACACACACCCGTACATACGCGCTGGCACACGACGTATACACCCAGCGCGTATCACCACTACATCACCCCCTCCCACATAGCTCGCAGCCGGCCCGGCTGCTAACAACAACCAACCGCAACGATAAGACGACAACCAACAAAAAAAAACCCGTAACCCCCCCAGTGTGCCCCGTAACATAACAACAACAACAACAAGAATAACTATGTACAGATTGACAATGAACACGAAAAGTCAACAATAACACGATACAAGCAAATTCCAAAAACGAACGCGCCCCACGTCCCTGCGACTACACGCAGTGACGAGGCGCTCCAACTGCCCCGACTCCTCACAAGGCAGGTCATGCAAAGTAGCACGACCTGGCGCGAGTCCGTCTGGCTGGTCCGTCGTATGGGGCGGGACACTGACGACCGTCCGGCGGTTCCGGCTGCTCCAGACGGCGCGGAACGGGCCTGAAAGGGCCGGCCCCGCCGCGGAGATCCGGCCGCCGGTGATCGGCAGCTGTCAGTTCCGAGACACCTGGGAGCAGATCAGGCGAAAATACGTGTGGATCAGGCAGAGACATTTCCCCCTCTGGGTCGCCGGTCACGTCACACGCCCGGCCATCACGACACAAGGGGAGGCCATATGGAGGCGAGAACGGTTTCAGTCGGGAGGGGTGAACGTACCAACGGCGCTTTCCCCACTTTATCTGAACGCACTGGGGCCGTGCAACGCGCACGACCTCCACGGGTCCCCTCCACGGTCTCAACAATTTAGGCGACGTAGCCAAGGGTGCCTGAGGGCAATGCAGCCAGGCCCTGTCACCTGGTTTCCATTCGTGCATGGACACCTTCCGTGCCCGCAACCGTTCATTAGCAATTTGGCGAGCCCGCGAATTAAGCCGTGCGGCCTCCCTCGCCTCTGTCAGCTTGTGAATATTAAACTTAATATGTTCTGCCAAATTAGAATTAGTTCGTGGAGCGGACAGGCCAAGTTGCGTTTCCATTGGCGGGTCAGCTTCCCGACCGTACATCAAATAGAATGGGGAAAATCCCGTAGCTGCATGGGGGGCCATTCTATACGCGGCAAGGACTCCCGGGACCTGCAGGTCCCAATCTACATGTGCCTCGCACACCTGCTGGCACAGCATGGAAGTCAAAGTTTTGTGGAGTCTCTCCACCATCCCGTCTGTCTGCGGGTGGTACGGGGAGGTGCGCACCTTCTTGGTACCCAACAGATCGCACACCTCTTGCAACAATTTACTAGAAAATTTTTTACCTTGGTCGGTCAGCAGGCGTTCGGGAGCCCCCTTGTCCAGGACATAGCCCTGGACGAAGGCATCCGTCACAGCCGCTGCCGACTGGTTAGCGAGAGGCCACGCCATAGGCCATCGGGTAAAGTATTCGACCCCCACTAACAAATATTTATTCCCTCTCGGCGTGACTGGGAAGGGCCCCAAAATACCGAGTGCAACGAGCTCGTTGGTACGCGAGACCTGAATAGATTGCAGCGGTGGATTAGCTGCCACGGGCGGTGGTTTACGCCTGGCGCACTCAACGCACCCCTTCAGAATATTTACCACATCACTTCCCATTCCCGGCCAGTAATAGTCACGCTGAAGCAGGGCAAGCGTCTTGTTAACTCCCAAGTGCAAGAGGCGTTCGTGTGCCGCCAAGACAACCCTCCCCCTCACAGCGGAAGGCACCACGAGTGCGTTCCGCCGGGACAAACTGTCCCATCTCAATAACATGCCCTGCTCAAGTACATAGGAGCCGGTACGCTCCTGGTCCCCCTCGGGACCCCCAACCTTGCGGCGCAATGCTAGCAGCGAGCTGTCCGCCATCTGGAGGCGGCCCCATTCGCTGAGCGACAACGAGAGCAGCGAGTCCCGACCCTGAGAGGCAGTGGAATCATCCACGATCGGTGCGCCCGCTGTCGCAGCCAGTGCCCCCATCTCCCCCGCAAGCGTCGGTTTACAGCGCGCCGATCCCGACAAACACGCGCATTCATCACAAGGCAACAACCGCGACAAGCAATCGGCATTTGTGTGTCGCAACCCCTTACGGTACGTAGTCGTAAACTGATAGTCCTGGAGGACTTCCAACCAACGCGACAACTGGCCCGAGGGCTGGGCGACCCTCAATGAATACTGTAGCGCCGCGTGGTCCGTTCGGACCGTAAAGTGACGACCATAGAGATATGGCCTAAACTGCTGCACAAAAAAGACAATGGCAAGCAGCTCGCGACGGGTGACGCAGTAGCGCTGCTCCGCCGGAGACAACACCCTACTACCGTAGGCGACAACTCTTTCGACACCCCCAACGACTTGGGATAGCACCCCCCCAATGCCCGTGTTGCTAGCATCCGTGTCCAGCAAAAAGGGACTGGCAAAATCGGGATAACACAAGGGTGGGGCACCCACCAAGGCGTCCCGGAGGGAGCGAAACGCGGCCTCCTCCTCCGGTCCCCATTTGAACTTCACTCCCTTCGCCGTTAGAGCGTGCAAGGGTTTTGCAATAGTGGCGAAGTGCTCAACGAACCGCCGATAATAAGAAGCAAACCCGATGAAACTACGCACGTCGGAAACGGACGTAGGTGTCGGCCACGAACCGACACAATCCGTCTTCGCGGGATCGGTGGAGATCCCCGAAGAATCGACAATGTGACCCAAGTATCTAACCGACCTATGAAGGAGGTGACATTTGGCCGGTTTAAATTTCAACTTAGCCGATCGCATTCGCAAGAACACCCCTCTCAATCGCTGGAGGTGTTCTTCAAACGTTTTACTGAAAACAATGACATCGTCCATATAAATCAAGCATGTATCCCACTGCAAGCCCGACAAAACCAGCTCCATAAGTCGCTGAAACGTCGCTGGAGAGGAGTGAAGTCCCATGGGTAACCGGTTAAACTGGAACAGCCCCCCTGGAGTCCGAAATGCTGTCTTAGGTTTCGACTCTTCGTCGAGCGGCAACTGCCAAAACCCCGATAACAAATCAAGAGTCGAAAAATATCGCGCACCAGACAATGCATCGAGGGACTCATCCATCCTGGGGAGCGGATACGCGTCAGCCACAGAGATCTTATTCAGGCGACGGAAATCAACGCAGAATCGCAGGGACCCGTCCTGCTTCTTAACCAGCACAATAGGCGCTCCCCACGGGCTAGAGGAGGGCGAAATAATATCGGCTTCTAGCATTTCGTTAACAGCCGACTGAACATGTTCCTTCTCCACGGGACTCAGTCGGAAGGGATTTAGCTTGACCGGCGCCGCATCGCCCGTTTCAATGTGATGGTGCAACAAATCCGTGCACCCAATGTCATACTTATGTTTACTGAATACATCAGAGAATTCAATGAGCAACTCGCGCAGCGCACCCAACTGCGCCGCCGACAAATCGTCCGAGGCGGCGCATAGCGAATGGACCCACTCAAGGTCTTCCCTTGGCTCAACGTTCCGCGCGGGGCTCGAGCCCACCTGCGCAACCAACCCATCATCCACAGGGACCCGCGCCGCGTGAGCCAGCACGGTGCCCTGCGGAATGACAGCTGGTCGCGACCCCGCGTTCAAAACCATCACAAACGGATCCCTGTCAGCCCGCACCAAAGTGTGAGCCACCGATAAATCAAGACCCCCGACAGCCTTGTTAGAAGGACCCAAAAGCATACTTTGTCCCGAAGCCTCCCTCACCCATGGTTTCCGCAACCGGAGGGGAATCAACATCTGTGAACCCGGGGGCACTTGCACGGTCTGCGTCGCCACCGCTTGTATCGTAGCGCACGCCGTCCGAATGTCAGTAGGGCCCGTCAAAAATGAAATCCGGCGACCCGATGGCAGTTCAATGCATCGTTGATCGATAAGAATTTTAATAGGCATTTTAGCCAAAAAATCAGTGCCCAAAAGACACGGAACTGCCAAAGAAGACGAAACGAAAACGGGTCCCGACAATTTGATATCTCCAATGCAAATGGACGCCCTAACCTGACCGATAATGCCCAACGATCCCCCATTAGCGGCGTAAAATGGCACATCCACCGGAAGCAGCGGACGACATTGGACTGGAAGAATATTATAAATGAGGTCCGATATAATAGTTGCCGATGCCCCCGTGTCCACTAACACCCTAATCTCAACCCCATCAATAGATCCCGTAACAACGGACGAACCCGCCGAAGCAGCCACAATTCTATGCCCCAATTCCGCCCATTCAATGTCTCCCTGGTCCCGGCCGAACCCCCCTCGCCGAACCGAATCCCCGAACCTTAACCGGCCCTCCTCCGCCGCAACGCGGCGTCCCATGTGTGCCGAATAAACGGGCCGAGCGTGTGAGGTGCCGCGACTTGCCGGGGATTGTAGAGATGACTTGGGCTCTCGGTCGTCGTCCAGCCGAGCTCCCATGGCGCGCTGCCGCGGAGCGCGGCACCCGGACGCCACGTGGCCCCGGAGGCCGCAGTTATAGCACGTGACGAGGGTCGGAGTAGATCTTGGTTGCTCCGACTTTCGGCCCGATCGCAGAGGCGACCGGGCCCCCGGCCTCCAGTCCCCTGGTCGTCCCGTGGCGAACGCCTCCTCTCGTGGGCTGACGACTTGGGGTTCGGTGACCACCGAACCCGGGGCTGCGACGACAGCAGCGTTGCAACCAACGCCTTGTTTCCGTTGTAGGGCCTCGTGCGCTTGAATACTCGTGGCGACTCTCAAAGAAGAAATATCAATCTCGTCAGCTGTGTTGATAGGGACCCCCAGGTCCTGCGCCAACTTAAGCAGCTGCTCCAAAACCATCGCGTCTTGGCCCTCCTCGTCCATCCGAGGGAACGCAGCATCAGCAAGAGCCAGCAACGCCGTGCGATAGGCCAGCGCGGTCTCCGTGGCCGCTTTCCGTCTTGCGTAGAAATGATGGCGGCACGCCGAGGGAGGTCCGTAGACCCTGGCCAACAAACCCAGCGCATCCTTCAGCGTGGAGCGGTCCGACTTCCGTGCAGCCCTGAAGGCCGCGAGCGCATCGTCGTCCAGCATGGCGGGCAACGCCCGCAGCGCCGTAGCATCGGACCACGCTGACATCTCTTGATGCGCCAAAAACCTTCGCTGAAATTGGCCCCAGTCTCCGCCTTCCGCCTTGAAGGCTGACAACGTGGGCAGGCGCTGCTGAAAAATGAAGTCATCCGCCTCGTGGTTCCTCTCCGCCTCTCCGTCGGTGTGTAAGATGGCGGCTCCAGCAGCAGACGTAAAATGGCGGACCCCCTCGCGCGCTGATGACGTCGATGCGCGCGCTTGGGAACCCACCACCACGTGGCGCTCGCCGTTCCCGCCAAAAGTAGGCCCAGGCGCAATGGCGGGAATCCCCCATTCGTTTTGGCGGGAATCTGCGGGGCGACCTTGTAAAATGTCCCCCACTGTCCCCGCTCCTCCCGACGAGCTGATCTCCGCCAAGATGGACGCGGCGGCGAGCAGCAGCTCCGCCAGTCGGGAGTGCGCCTCACGAAGCCCGGCGTCGGTCCCCGGTCGCTCGGCCGGCGCCGTCGACGGATCCTGTAGCGTGGGCAAGTCCTCCTCCTCACCCCCCGCCACCAGCGGCCCCGAGTCGTCCAGGTTTTCCTCGCGGTCAATCCCGTGGGTCCTATGGGTCTTCCTTGTCTCCATGCTTGGAAGCCCGTTTCACTTCTGACGCCAGATGAAGTATTGGAAAATGACGGCAGGAAACTCCTTGACGGGAACACACTTCTTTTATTAAATCTTGACTTGTAACGATACAACGCGTGGCCTCTCTTCTTCACAATGCGGTCACCATACAACGGTACAACTCGTGACCTCTTCTCTCCGCCCTACGCTTCTCTTGACTCTCTTAGATTCTGTGCTGCTGGCTCTCTGTGCCTCGTGTAGACTCCGCGCCTCGGCTACACTCTTCTCTCGTCTCGTGTAGACTCCGCGCCTCTGCTACACTCTCCACTCGCCTCGTGTAGACTTTGCATCTCTCTCTGGCTACACCGTATGCATACTCGGCTCGTGTAGACCTTTCTCTCTCTCTGGCTACACCGTATGCATACTCGGCTCGTGTAGACCTTTCTCTCTCTCTGGCTACACACTATACATCGCTCAGCTCGTGTAGACCTTTCTCTCTCTCTGGCTACACACTATACATTACTCAGCTCGTGTAGACCGTTCTCTCTCTCTGGCTACACACTATACATTACTCAGCTCGTGTAGACCGTTCTCTCTCTCTGGCTACACACCTATACCTTACTCTCCTCTACTCTCCATTACTCTCCTTTACTCTCCTCTCCGGGCTCTATCTCTGCACCTTCGTCTTCATTCTTAGATGGTTCCACTTCTGCCCCCCTACTCCTCTGTGCATCACCTTATATATCTCTTCTTCCCGGGAGACGGAGCGGATGCGGACCTCAACGTCGCCACCGCTCCTCAGTTACCCAATCACCACGCGCTATCTCTACGATCCGTTTCCGCCCAGCGCGTGTTTCCACTCCCCGACCAATCACACCGCGCTGCCACCCGATCACTCCCTCTCAGCGCGTCACCGGCACACAGCCAATCAGCAGCACTACCCCCACCCGCGCACTGACGCCTGCTCCTCCCCGTCAGCGCGCGTCACCACACACACACCCGTACATACGCGCTGGCACACGACGTATACACCCAGCGCGTATCACCACTACACAGGTTTTGCGTGAGCATTACTGAAACTTATTTGAATACCATGGTATGTGATATGAAGGTGTCATTTATCTTATATAGAAATTTGTACTATTGTATGAAAGTATTTGAATTATTTACACAAAAATCGCCTTACCTTTTATTGTGACCAGTTCCATAGTGAGGGTGCCTATCCTATAGTAGCCAGTAAACTCACATGTGTAAACCCCACCACCTGTAAACTTAACGTTGGACATTGTTAAAGGAAACTGATCGTTATCAAAATCACGTGATCGTGGCGTATATTGTATTGTCTGATCAGATCCCTTCGTTGTACCACGTGGTTTCCATTTCCAAGTGACAGCGCGTTGCAGCTGTGAACCATTTTTCCACTCAAATCCAGGATCAGATTCATCACATGACAAAGAAACCTCCCCACCCTCGTGTTTAAAATACTTCTTCGCTGCGGGTGCCTGCCCAACAGCAGTTCCTATAAAATAAACAGCAGTGAATTAACTAACCCACAATAGTTATCAAAACATAAACTAAATGTAAACATGTATTTGTTGATTTGTACAGATTAAAATTCAATGTAATAACTCATCACGTGAGTTAATAACGTGACATTTAAATACATTTAACAGGACACTTACCAGTTGATCTAAACTCCAGTTTGTACGAGGCAAAGGGACGGCTGTGCTGGGATTGTAGAACACATTTCCATTCCCCCTGTTGAATTCGTTTTACTTTGTTCAGTGTCAGCGGATTGCCTTTGTCAATGTAAGTGTCACCATGATACCAAACCAGACCTGTTCCATAGGCACTGTTTGAGATGAGACAGGTCAATGTGACAGTCTCTCCTTCTGTCACAGAGCGGAGTGGGTTGGCTGAAACTAAAGAAAACAAAACCAGTAAAACAAACTCAGACATCAGCAGTGACTCCGTGCTCCAGACTCCTCCACTACTCCTCTTGTGGACGAGACCACAGCAGCGACGCTCAGCGAGTCTGGGCGACACTTGACCGGTCCCCGTTCACCACAGAGACCTGACGGGCTGTGTGATAGGAGTCGGTGTGAGGAGCCTACGTAGCACTGACAGTTCTGCAAGTAAACACGCAGTTTCACTAAAACAGTATCGCCCGTGACAGGAGTCAATGTCAGGCGAGGTTCAGAAACATAAATTGCCATTCCATGAACAGTTCCGCATGAAATCGCGTGGCTCCACTGGAACACGGGTGACGTCGCACGGGCACCGTGGCACTGACGTGGCACCACAGGTCGTGTGACGTCACCAGAGGGCACGGAGTGACAGGGAGAGTCAGGAGGGGCTCATCCAATGTCAGACATCTCCACCAGGGCAGGACCCAATGTGCAGCACCTCCGATTAGCAAGGTTGGCTACGTACGGTGCGAAAGAAGTTCAACATACATGCTGCATGACTACCTATGATACCCATTGAAGTGTACTCCAAAAATGCTACAGGTTTTGCGTGAGCATTACTGAAACTTATTTGAATACCATGGAATGTGATATGAAGGTGTCATTTATCTTATATAGAAATTTGTACTATTTTATGAAAGTATTTGAATTATTTACACAAAAATCGCCTTACCTTTTATTGTGACCAGTTCCATAGTGAGGGTGCCTGTCCTATAGTAGCCAGTAAACTCACATGTGTAAACCCCACCACCTGTAAACTTAACGTTGGACATTGTTAAAGGAAACTGATCGTTATCAAAATCACGTGATCGTGGCGTATATTGTATTGTCTGATCAGATCCCTTCGTTGTACCACGTGGTTTCCATTTCCAAGTGACAGCGCGTTGCAGCTGTGAACCATCTTTCCACTCAAATCCATAATCAGATTCATCACATGACAAAGAAACCTCCCCACCCTCGTGTATGAAATATTTCTTCATTGCGGGTGCCTGCCCAACATCACTTCCTAAAAAATAAACAGCAGTAAATTAACCAATGCACAATCATTATCAAACATATACTAAATGTAAATATGTATTTGTTACATTTGACATTAAAATGTTTTAAATTCAACATCAACCCACACATATTAGTTAATAACAGTACATTTTAATGAATATAACAGTAGACTTACCAGTTGATGTAAACTCCAATGTGTACGAGGCAAAGTGACTGTTGTGCTGGTCATGTAGAACACATTTCCATTGTCCCTGTTGAGATCGTTTTACTTTGTTCAGTGTCAGCCGATTGCCTTGTGAAATGTAAGTGTCACCATGATACCAAACCAGACCTGTTCCATAGGCACTGTTTGAGATGTCACACGTCAATGTGACATTATCTCCTTCTGTCACAGAGCGAGATGGATTGGCTGAAACTAAAGAGAGCAAAAGCAGTAAAACAAACTCAGACATCAGCAGTGACTCCGTGCTCCAGACTTCTCCACTACTCCTCTTGTGGACAAGGCCACATCAGCGACGCTCAGCGAGTCTGGGCGACTCCTAAACTGTCCCCGTTCACCACAGAGCTCTGTCCATGTGAGTAGGATGGGTCTGCATCAGCAGGAGATTCTTCTGTTCACAGATGTGCGTAAAACACGTGGCTGCACTACACCACAGGCAGAATGTCACGGGCGATGGCTGTGGATGTGACGCCAGTGCGAGTGCCATGGGAAGCCTGGGTTGCCATCTCCATGGATCGTGGTACAATCGTCAGTCTCGTGGGATTCCTCGGACGTGCGGTGCCATCACGTTGGAAGAATTCATAATGGGCAATAGCAGCAGTGTGTTTTATGCTTGACTAAACTCATTACAGCCATCAAAATTAATACTTTTATATAATTGGTAGCAGTTTACATTCATGGACTATTAATACAAAATCGTACACTATGAATAATGAAATGCATTCCACTTTTATATTTAAGTGCATATGCTTGTGCAAAAAAGTAAAATATAATTTACCTTGCATTGTGATAAGTTCTCGTGTTAAGCTGCTTGTTCTAAAGTAGCCAGCAAAGTGGCAAATGTAGAGCCCAGCATCACTGTATTGTGCGTTTGAGATTTGAATAGAGAAGCTGTCTTGATCAAAAGCAGACTTCAATGCTGTTATTCTGGAAACCAGTGCTATAGCGGTATTTTTCCTTACATCTCTAGTCCATTGACCAGTTTGCTTTTGATACTGGACAATCGTTGCGCTGCCACTACCCTGCCTCACCCATTTCCAGATCACAGCCCGGTCAGAGGAAGGGTGATCTTCCCATTTAAATTCTGGATCAGATTCAACGCATGGCAAAATGGCCGTCTGGCCCACAGAAACAAAATACTTTCTGGGAGCAGGTTCCTTTACTTCACAAACATCTACAAAAATATAAAACCGAGAAATTATTACACTTTAAACATTGAAATTACGGACAAATATTTGACAATTTTAATGATACTTTAAGTTATTACACCTCCACAGGGGATGTATCACATACATCATATTCATTACATTTAGAAGATACTAATTGCATTGGTAACGCAAATTAACCACATTGTTAACAGATCCCGGTGTGAAATTAAATTCACCGAGGGCTTAATTTATTTTGAAACATTTCTGGGGCTGCCCAAACCCCTGGACCCCCCCACCCCTTCCCCCAACTGACGGGGATAGCAAAAGGTAGAGAGGGGAAGGGATAAATATTTTCCAGGGATCAACCCCAGACAGCTCCAGCTAAAATCAATCCCTGAATACACTTACTCAGTGATGAGACTTTCAAATCGAGAGAAGCAGAGGCTTGGTCAGTTTGGGTTTTTACACCACATGTCCATTCTCCCTCTTGACATCGTTTGACTTTGTGTAATGTCAGTACAGAATTGCCTTTGTTCATCTCAATGCCACCGTGAGTCCAAACAATACTTAGAACATAGGCACTGTTTGAGATGTTACACATCAATGTGACAGTCTCTCCTTCTGTCACAGAGCGGAGTGGGTTGGCTGAAACTAAAGAAAACAAAACCAGTAAAACAAACTCAGACATCAGCAGTGACTCCGTGCTCAAGACTCCTCCACTACTCCTCTTGTGGACGAGACCACAGCAGCGACGCTCAGCGAGTCTGGGCGACACTTGACCGGTCCCCGTTCACCACAGAGACCTGACGGGCTGTGTGATAGGAGTCGGTGTGAGGAGCCTACGTAGCACTGACAGTTCTGCAAGTAAACACGCAGTTTCACTAAAACAGTATCGCCCGTGACAGGAGTCAATGTCAGGCGAGGTTCAGAAACATAAATTGCCATTCCATGAACAGTTCCGCATGAAATCGCGTGGCTCCACTGGAACACGGGTGACGTCGCACGGGCACCGTGGCACTGACGTGGCACCACAGGTCGTGTGACGTCACCAGAGGGCACGGAGTGACAGGGAGAGTCAGGAGGGGCTCATCCAATGTCAGATATCTCCACCAGGGCAGGACCCAATGTGCAGCACCTCCGATTAGCAAGGTTGGCTACGTACGGTGCGAAAGAAGTTCAACATACATGCTGCATGACTACCTATGATACCCATTGAAGTGTACTCCAAAAATGCTACAGGTGAAGTATTGGAAAATGACGGCAGGAAACTCCTTGACGGGAACACACTTCTTTTATTAAATCTTGACTTGTAACGATACAACGCGTGGCCTCTCTTCTTCACAATGCGGTCACCATACAACGGTACAACTCGTGACCTCTTCTCTCCGCCCTACGCTTCTCTTGACTCTCTTAGATTCTGTGCTGCTGGCTCTCTGTGCCTCGTGTAGACTCCGCGCCTCGGCTACACTCTTCTCTCGTCTCGTGTAGACTCCGCGCCTCTGCTACACTCTCCACTCGCCTCGTGTAGACTTTGCATCTCTCTCTGGCTACACCGTATGCATACTCGGCTCGTGTAGACCTTTCTCTCTCTCTGGCTACACCGTATGCATACTCGGCTCGTGTAGACCTTTCTCTCTCTCTGGCTACACACTATACATCGCTCAGCTCGTGTAGACCTTTCTCTCTCTCTGGCTACACACTATACATTACTCAGCTCGTGTAGACCGTTCTCTCTCTCTGGCTACACACTATACATTACTCAGCTCGTGTAGACCGTTCTCTCTCTCTGGCTACACACCTATACCTTACTCTCCTCTACTCTCCATTACTCTCCTTTACTCTCCTCTCCGGGCTCTATCTCTGCACCTTCGTCTTCATTCTTAGATGGTTCCACTTCTGCCCCCCTACTCCTCTGTGCATCACCTTATATATCTCTTCTTCCCGGGAGACGGAGCGGATGCGGACCTCAACGTCGGCACCGCTCCTCAGTTACCCAATCACCACGCGCTATCTCTACGATCCGTTTCCGCCCAGCGCGTGTTTCCACTCCCCGACCAATCACACCACGCTGCCACCCGATCACTCCCTCTCAGCGCGTCACCGGCACACAGCCAATCAGCAGCACTACCCCCACCCGCGCACTGACGCCTGCTCCTCCCCGTCAGCGCGCGTCACCACACACACACCCGTACATACGCGCTGGCACACGACGTATACACCCAGCGCGTATCACCACTACATCACCCCCTCCCACATAGCTCGCAGCCGGCCCGGCTGCTAACAACAACCAACCGCAACGATAAGACGACAACCAACAAAAAAAAACCCGTAACCCCCCCAGTGTGCCCCGTAACATAACAACAACAACAACAAGAATAACTATGTACAGATTGACAATGAACACGAAAAGTCAACAATAACACGATACAAGCAAATTCCAAAAACGAACGCGCCCCACGTCCCTGCGACTACACGCAGTGACGAGGCGCTCCAACTGCCCCGACTCCTCACAAGGCAGGTCATGCAAAGTAGCACGACCTGGCGCGAGTCCGTCTGGCTGGTCCGTCGTATGGGGCGGGACACTGACGACCGTCCGGCGGTTCCGGCTGCTCCAGACGGCGCGGAACGGGCCTGAAAGGGCCGGCCCCGCCGCGGAGATCCGGCCGCCGGTGATCGGCAGCTGTCAGTTCCGAGACACCTGGGAGCAGATCAGGCGAAAATACGTGTGGATCAGGCAGAGACATTTCCCCCTCTGGGTCGCCGGTCACGTCACACGCCCGGCCATCACGACACAAGGGGAGGCCATATGGAGGCGAGAACGGTTTCAGTCGGGAGGGGTGAACGTACCAACGGCGCTTTCCCCACTTTATCTGAACGCACTGGGGCCGTGCAACGCGCACGACCTCCACGGGTCCCCTCCACGGTCTCAACAATTTAGGCGACGTAGCCAAGGGTGCCTGAGGGCAATGCAGCCAGGCCCTGTCACCTGGTTTCCATTCGTGCATGGACACCTTCCGTGCCCGCAACCGTTCATTAGCAATTTGGCGAGCCCGCGAATTAAGCCGTGCGGCCTCCCTCGCCTCTGTCAGCTTGTGAATATTAAACTTAATATGTTCTGCCAAATTAGAATTAGTTCGTGGAGCGGACAGGCCAAGTTGCGTTTCCATTGGCGGGTCAGCTTCCCGACCGTACATCAAATAGAATGGGGAAAATCCCGTAGCTGCATGGGGGGCCATTCTATACGCGGCAAGGACTCCCGGGACCTGCAGGTCCCAATCTACATGTGCCTCGCACACCTGCTGGCACAGCATGGAAGTCAAAGTTTTGTGGAGTCTCTCCACCATCCCGTCTGTCTGCGGGTGGTACGGGGAGGTGCGCACCTTCTTGGTACCCAACAGATCGCACACCTCTTGCAACAATTTACTAGAAAATTTTTTACCTTGGTCGGTCAGCAGGCGTTCGGGAGCCCCCTTGTCCAGGACATAGCCCTGGACGAAGGCATCCGTCACAGCCGCTGCCGACTGGTTAGCGAGAGGCCACGCCATAGGCCATCGGGTAAAGTATTCGACCCCCACTAACAAATATTTATTCCCTCTCGGCGTGACTGGGAAGGGCCCCAAAATACCGAGTGCAACGAGCTCGTTGGTACGCGAGACCTGAATAGATTGCAGCGGTGGATTAGCTGCCACGGGCGGTGGTTTACGCCTGGCGCACTCAACGCACCCCTTCAGAATATTTACCACATCACTTCCCATTCCCGGCCAGTAATAGTCACGCTGAAGCAGGGCAAGCGTCTTGTTAACTCCCAAGTGCAAGAGGCGTTCGTGTGCCGCCAAGACAACCCTCCCCCTCACAGCGGAAGGCACCACGAGTGCGTTCCGCCGGGACAAACTGTCCCATCTCAATAACATGCCCTGCTCAAGTACATAGGAGCCGGTACGCTCCTGGTCCCCCTCGGGACCCCCAACCTTGCGGCGCAATGCTAGCAGCGAGCTGTCCGCCATCTGGAGGCGGCCCCATTCGCTGAGCGACAACGAGAGCAGCGAGTCCCGACCCTGAGAGGCAGTGGAATCATCCACGATCGGTGCGCCCGCTGTCGCAGCCAGTGCCCCCATCTCCCCCGCAAGCGTCGGTTTACAGCGCGCCGATCCCGACAAACACGCGCATTCATCACAAGGCAACAACCGCGACAAGCAATCGGCATTTGTGTGTCGCAACCCCTTACGGTACGTAGTCGTAAACTGATAGTCCTGGAGGACTTCCAACCAACGCGACAACTGGCCCGAGGGCTGGGCGACCCTCAATGAATACTGTAGCGCCGCGTGGTCCGTTCGGACCGTAAAGTGACGACCATAGAGATATGGCCTAAACTGCTGCACAAAAAAGACAATGGCAAGCAGCTCGCGACGGGTGACGCAGTAGCGCTGCTCCGCCGGAGACAACACCCTACTACCGTAGGCGACAACTCTTTCGACACCCCCAACGACTTGGGATAGCACCCCCCCAATGCCCGTGTTGCTAGCATCCGTGTCCAGCAAAAAGGGACTGGCAAAATCGGGATAACACAAGGGTGGGGCACCCACCAAGGCGTCCCGGAGGGAGCGAAACGCGGCCTCCTCCTCCGGTCCCCATTTGAACTTCACTCCCTTCGCCGTTAGAGCGTGCAAGGGTTTTGCAATAGTGGCGAAGTGCTCAACGAACCGCCGATAATAAGAAGCAAACCCGATGAAACTACGCACGTCGGAAACGGACGTAGGTGTCGGCCACGAACCGACACAATCCGTCTTCGCGGGATCGGTGGAGATCCCCGAAGAATCGACAATGTGACCCAAGTATCTAACCGACCTACGAAGGAGGTGACATTTGGCCGGTTTAAATTTCAACTTAGCCGATCGCATTCGCAAGAACACCCCTCTCAATCGCTGGAGGTGTTCTTCAAACGTTTTACTGAAAACAATGACATCGTCCATATAAATCAAGCATGTATCCCACTGCAAGCCCGACAAAACCAGCTCCATAAGTCGCTGAAACGTCGCTGGAGAGGAGTGAAGTCCCATGGGTAACCGGTTAAACTGGAACAGCCCCCCTGGAGTCCGAAATGCTGTCTTAGGTTTCGACTCTTCGTCGAGCGGCAACTGCCAAAACCCCGATAACAAATCAAGAGTCGAAAAATATCGCGCACCAGACAATGCATCGAGGGACTCATCCATCCTGGGGAGCGGATACGCGTCAGCCACAGAGATCTTATTCAGGCGACGGAAATCAACGCAGAATCGCAGGGACCCGTCCTGCTTCTTAACCAGCACAATAGGCGCTCCCCACGGGCTAGAGGAGGGCGAAATAATATCGGCTTCTAGCATTTCGTTAACAGCCGACTGAACATGTTCCTTCTCCACGGGACTCAGTCGGAAGGGATTTAGCTTGACCGGCGCCGCATCGCCCGTTTCAATGTGATGGTGCAACAAATCCGTGCACCCAATGTCATACTTATGTTTACTGAATACATCAGAGAATTCAATGAGCAACTCGCGCAGCGCACCCAACTGCGCCGCCGACAAATCGTCCGAGGCGGCGCATAGCGAATGGACCCACTCAAGGTCTTCCCTTGGCTCAACGTTCCGCGCGGGGCTCGAGCCCACCTGCGCAACCAACCCATCATCCACAGGGACCCGCGCCGCGTGAGCCAGCACGGTGCCCTGCGGAATGACAGCTGGTCGCGACCCCGCGTTCAAAACCATCACAAACGGATCCCTGTCAGCCCGCACCAAAGTGTGAGCCACCGATAAATCAAGACCCCCGACAGCCTTGTTAGAAGGACCCAAAAGCATACTTTGTCCCGAAGCCTCCCTCACCCATGGTTTCCGCAACCGGAGGGGAATCAACATCTGTGAACCCGGGGGCACTTGCACGGTCTGCGTCGCCACCGCTTGTATCGTAGCGCACGCCGTCCGAATGTCAGTAGGGCCCGTCAAAAATGAAATCCGGCGACCCGATGGCAGTTCAATGCATCGTTGATCGATAAGAATTTTAATAGGCATTTTAGCCAAAAAATCAGTGCCCAAAAGACACGGAACTGCCAAAGAAGACGAAACGAAAACGGGTCCCGACAATTTGATATCTCCAATGCAAATGGACGCCCTAACCTGACCGATAATGCCCAACGATCCCCCATTAGCGGCGTAAAATGGCACATCCACCGGAAGCAGCGGACGACATTGGACTGGAAGAATATTATAAATGAGGTCCGATATAATAGTTGCCGATGCCCCCGTGTCCACTAACACCCTAATCTCAACCCCATCAATAGATCCCGTAACAACGGACGAACCCGCCGAAGCAGCCACAATTCTATGCCCCAATTCCGCCCATTCAATGTCTCCCTGGTCCCGGCCGAACCCCCCTCGCCGAACCGAATCCCCGAACCTTAACCGGCCCTCCTCCGCCGCAACGCGGCGTCCCATGTGTGCCGAATAAACAGGCCGAGCGTGTGAGGTGCCGCGACTTGCCGGGGATTGTAGAGATGACTTGGGCTCTCGGTCGTCGTCCAGCCGAGCTCCCATGGCGCGCTGCCGCGGAGCGCGGCACCCGGACGCCACGTGGCCCCGGAGGCCGCAGTTATAGCACGTGACGAGGGTCGGAGTAGATCTTGGTTGCTCCGACTTTCGGCCCGATCGCAGAGGCGACCGGGCCCCCGGCCTCCAGTCCCCTGGTCGTCCCGTGGCGAACGCCTCCTCTCGTGGGCTGACGACTTGGGGTTCGGTGACCACCGAACCCGGGGCTGCGACGACAGCAGCGTTGCAACCAACGCCTTGTTTCCGTTGTAGGGCCTCGTGCGCTTGAATACTCGTGGCGACTCTCAAAGAAGAAATATCAATCTCGTCAGCTGTGTTGATAGGGACCCCCAGGTCCTGCGCCAACTTAAGCAGCTGCTCCAAAACCATCGCGTCTTGGCCCTCCTCGTCCATCCGAGGGAACGCAGCATCAGCAAGAGCCAGCAACGCCGTGCGATAGGCCAGCGCGGTCTCCGTGGCCGCTTTCCGTCTTGCGTAGAAATGATGGCGGCACGCCGAGGGAGGTCCGTAGACCCTGGCCAACAAACCCAGCGCATCCTTCAGCGTGGAGCGGTCCGACTTCCGTGCAGCCCTGAAGGCCGCGAGCGCATCGTCGTCCAGCATGGCGGGCAACGCCCGCAGCGCCGTAGCATCGGACCACGCTGACATCTCTTGATGCGCCAAAAACCTTCGCTGAAATTGGCCCCAGTCTCCGCCTTCCGCCTTGAAGGCTGACAACGTGGGCAGGCGCTGCTGAAAAATGAAGTCATCCGCCTCGTGGTTCCTCTCCGCCTCTCCGTCGGTGTGTAAGATGGCGGCTCCAGCAGCAGACGTAAAATGGCGGACCCCCTCGCGCGCTGATGACGTCGATGCGCGCGCTTGGGAACCCACCACCACGTGGCGCTCGCCGTTCCCGCCAAAAGTAGGCCCAGGCGCAATGGCGGGAATCCCCCATTCGTTTTGGCGGGAATCTGCGGGGCGACCTTGTAAAATGTCCCCCACTGTCCCCGCTCCTCCCGACGAGCTGATCTCCGCCAAGATGGACGCGGCGGCGAGCAGCAGCTCCGCCAGTCGGGAGTGCGCCTCACGAAGCCCGGCGTCGGTCCCCGGTCGCTCGGCCGGCGCCGTCGACGGATCCTGTAGCGTGGGCAAGTCCTCCTCCTCACCCCCCGCCACCAGCGGCCCCGAGTCGTCCAGGTTTTCCTCGCGGTCAATCCCGTGGGTCCTACGGGTCTTCCTTGTCTCCATGCTTGGAAGCCCGTTTCACTTCTGACGCCAGATGAAGTATTGGAAAATGACGGCAGGAAACTCCTTGACGGGAACACACTTCTTTTATTAAATCTTGACTTGTAACGATACAACGCGTGGCCTCTCTTCTTCACAATGCGGTCACCATACAACGGTACAACTCGTGACCTCTTCTCTCCGCCCTACGCTTCTCTTGACTCTCTTAGATTCTGTGCTGCTGGCTCTCTGTGCCTCGTGTAGACTCCGCGCCTCGGCTACACTCTTCTCTCGTCTCGTGTAGACTCCGCGCCTCTGCTACACTCTCCACTCGCCTCGTGTAGACTTTGCATCTCTCTCTGGCTACACCGTATGCATACTCGGCTCGTGTAGACCTTTCTCTCTCTCTGGCTACACCGTATGCATACTCGGCTCGTGTAGACCTTTCTCTCTCTCTGGCTACACACTATACATCGCTCAGCTCGTGTAGACCTTTCTCTCTCTCTGGCTACACACTATACATTACTCAGCTCGTGTAGACCGTTCTCTCTCTCTGGCTACACACTATACATTACTCAGCTCGTGTAGACCGTTCTCTCTCTCTGGCTACACACCTATACCTTACTCTCCTCTACTCTCCATTACTCTCCTTTACTCTCCTCTCCGGGCTCTATCTCTGCACCTTCGTCTTCATTCTTAGATGGTTCCACTTCTGCCCCCCTACTCCTCTGTGCATCACCTTATATATCTCTTCTTCCCGGGAGACGGAGCGGATGCGGACCTCAACGTCGCCACCGCTCCTCAGTTACCCAATCACCACGCGCTATCTCTACGATCCGTTTCCGCCCAGCGCGTGTTTCCACTCCCCGACCAATCACACCGCGCTGCCACCCGATCACTCCCTCTCAGCGCGTCACCGGCACACAGCCAATCAGCAGCACTACCCCCACCCGCGCACTGACGCCTGCTCCTCCCCGTCAGCGCGCGTCACCACACACACACCCGTACATACGCGCTGGCACACGACGTATACACCCAGCGCGTATCACCACTACACAGGTTTTGCGTGAGCATTACTGAAACTTATTTGAATACCATGGTATGTGATATGAAGGTGTCATTTATCTTATATAGAAATTTGTACTATTGTATGAAAGTATTTGAATTATTTACACAAAAATCGCCTTACCTTTTATTGTGACCAGTTCCATAGTGAGGGTGCCTGTCCTATAGTAGCCAGTAAACTCACATGTGTAAACCCCACCACCTGTAAACTTAACGTTGGACATTGTTAAAGGAAACTGATCGTTATCAAAATCACGTGATCGTGGCGTATATTGTATTGTCTGATCAGATCCCTTCGTTGTACCACGTGGTTTCCATTTCCAAGTGACAGCGCGTTGCAGCTGTGAACCATCTTTCCACTCAAATCCAGGATCAGATTCATCACATGACAAAGAAACCTCCCCACCCTCGTGTTTAAAATACTTCTTCGCTGCGGGTGCCTGCCCAACAGCAGTTCCTATAAAATAAACAGCAGTGAATTAACTAACCCACAATAGTTATCAAAACATATACTAAATGTAAACATGTATTTGTTGATTTGTACAGATTAAAATTCAATGTAATAACTCATCACGCGAGTTAATAACATGACATTTAAATACATTTAACAGGACACTTACCAGTTGATCTAAACTCCAGTTTGTACGAGGCAAAGGGACGGCTGTGCTGGGATTGTAGAACACATTTCCATTCCCCCTGTTGAATTCGTTTTACTTTGTTCAGTGTCAGCGGATTGCCTTTGTCAATGTAAGTGTCACCATGATACCAAACCAGACCTGTTCCATAGGCACTGTTTGAGATGAGACAGGTCAATGTGACAGTCTCTCCTTCTGTCACAGAGCGGAGTGGGTTGGCTGAAACTAAAGAAAACAAAACCAGTAAAACAAACTCAGACATCAGCAGTGACTCCGTGCTCAAGACTCCTCCACTACTCCTCTTGTGGACGAGACCACAGCAGCGACGCTCAGCGAGTCTGGGCGACACTTGACCGGTCCCCGTTCACCACAGAGACCTGACGGGCTGTGTGATAGGAGTCGGTGTGAGGAGCCTACGTAGCACTGATAGTTCTGCAAGTAAACACGCAGTTTCACTAAAACAGTATCGCCCGTGACAGGAGTCAATGTCAGGCGAGGTTCAGAAACAATAATTGCCATTCCATGAACAGTTCCGCATGAAATCGCGTGGCTCCACTGGAACACGGGTGACGTCGCACGGGCACCGTGGCACTGACGTGGCACCACAGGTCGTGTGACGTCACCAGAGGGCACGGAGTGACAGGGAGAGTCAGGAGGGGCTCATCCAATGTCAGACATCTCCACCAGGGCAGGACCCAATGTGCAGCACCTCGGATTAGCACGGTTGGCTACGTACGGTGCGAAAGAAGTTCAACATACATGCTGCATGACTACCTATGATACCCATTGAAGTGTACTCCAAAAATGCTACAGGTTTTGCGTGAGCATTACTGAAACTTATTTGAATACCATGGTATGTGATATGAAGGTGTCATTTATCTTATATAGAAATTTGTACTATTGTATGAAAGTATTTGAATTATTTACACAACAATCGCCTTACCTTTTATTGTGACCAGTTCCATAGTGAGGGTGCCTGTCCTATAGTAGCCAGTAAACTCACATGTGTAAACCCCACCACCTGTAAACTTAACGTTGGACATTGTTAAAGGAAACTGATCGTTATCAAAATCACGTGATCGTGGCGTATATTGTATTGTCTGATCAGATCCCTTCGTTGTACCACGTGGTTTCCATTTCCAAGTGACAGCGCGTTGCAGCTGTGAACCATCTTTCCACTCAAATCCAGGATCAGATTCATCACATGACAAAGAAACCTCCCCACCCTCGTGTTTAAAATACTTCTTCGCTGCGGGTGCCTGCCCAACAGCAGTTCCTATAAAATAAACAGCAGTGAATTAACTAACCCACAATAGTTATCAAAACATATACTAAATGTAAACATGTATTTGTTGATTTGTACAGATTAAAATTCAATGTAATAACTCATCACGTGAGTTAATAACGTGACATTTAAATACATTTAACAGGACACTTACCAGTTGATCTAAACTCCAGTTTGTACGAGGCAAGGGGACGGCTGTGCTGGGATTGTAGAACACATTTCCATTCCCCCTGTTGAATTCGTTTTACTTTGTTCAGTGTCAGCGGATTGCCTTTGTCAATGTAAGTGTCACCATGATACCAAACCAGACCTGTTCCATAGGCACTGTTTGAGATGAGACAGGTCAATGTGACAGTCTCTCCTTCTGTCACAGAGCGGAGTGGGTTGGCCGAAACTAAAGAAAACAAAACCAGTAAAACAAACTCAGACATCAGCAGTGACTCCGTGCTCAAGACTCCTCCACTACTCCTCTTGTGGACGAGACCACAGCAGCGACGCTCAGCGAGTCTGGGCGACACTTGACCGGTCCCCGTTCACCACAGAGACCTGACGGGCTGTGTGATAGGAGTCGGTGTGAGGAGCCTACGTAGCACTGACAGTTCTGCAAGTAAACACGCAGTTTCACTAAAACAGTATCGCCCGTGACAGGAGTCAATGTCAGGCGAGGTTCAGAAACATAAATTGCCATTCCATGAACAGTTCCGCATGAAATCGCGTGGCTCCACTGGAACACGGGTGACGTCGCACGGGCACCGTGGCACTGACGTGGCACCACAGGTCGTGTGACGTCACCAGAGGGCACGGAGTGACAGGGAGAGTCAGGAGGGGCTCATCCAATGTCAGACATCTCCACCAGGGCAGGACCCAATGTGCAGCACCTCCGATTAGCAAGGTTGGCTACGTACGGTGCGAAAGAAGTTCAACATACATGCTGCATGACTACCTATGATACCCATTGAAGTGTACTCCAAAAATGCTACAGGTTTTGCGTGAGCATTACTGAAACTTATTTGAATACCATGGAATGTGATATGAAGGTGTCATTTATCTTATATAGAAATTTGTACTATTGTATGAAAGTATTTGAATTATTTACACAAAAATCGCCTTACCTTTTATTGTGACCAGTTCCATAGTGAGGGTGCCTGTCCTATAGTAGCCAGTAAACTCACATGTGTAAACCCCACCACCTGTAAACTTAACGTTGGACATTGTTAAAGGAAACTGATCGTTATCAAAATCACGTGATCGTGGCGTATATTGTATTGTCTGATCAGATCCCTTCGTTGTACCACGTGGTTTCCATTTCCAAGTGACAGCGCGTTGCAGCTGTGAACCATCTTTCCACTCAAATCCAGGATCAGATTCATCACATGACAAAGAAACCTCCCCACCCTCGTGTTTAAAATACTTCTTCGCTGCGGGTGCCTGCCCAACAGCAGTTCCTATAAAATAAACAGCAGTGAATTAACTAACCCACAATAGTTATCAAAACATATACTAAATGTAAACATGTATTTGTTGATTTGTACAGATTAAAATTCAATGTAATAACTCATCACGTGAGTTAATAACGTGACATTTAAATACATTTAACAGGACACTTACCAGTTGATCTAAACTCCAGTTTGTACGAGGCAAAGGGACGGCTGTGCTGGGATTGTAGAACACATTTCCATTCCCCCTGTTGAATTCGTTTTACTTTGTTCAGTGTCAGCGGATTGCCTTTGTCAATGTAAGTGTCACCATGATACCAAACCAGACCTGTTCCATAGGCACTGTTTGAGATGAGACAGGTCAATGTGACAGTCTCTCCTTCTGTCACAGAGCGAGATGGATTGGCTGAAACTAAAGAGAGCAAAAGCAGTAAAACAAACTCAGACATCAGCAGTGACTCCGCGCTCCAGACTCCTCCACGACTCCTCTTGTGGACAAGGCCACATCAGCGACGCTCAGCGAGTCTGGGCGACTCCTAAACTGTCCCCGTTCACCACAGAGCTCTGTCCATGTGAGTAGGATGGGTCTGCATCAGCAGGAGATTCTTCTGTTCACAGATGTGCCGTAAAACACGTGGCTGCACTACACCACAGGCAGAATGTCACGGGCGATGGCTGTGGATGTGACGCCAGTGCGAGTGCCATGGGAAGCCTGGGTTGCCATCTCCATGGATCGTGGTACAATCGTCAGTCTCGTGGGATTCCTCGGACGTGCGGTGCCATCACGTTGGAAGAATTCATAATGGGCAATAGCAGCAGTGTGTTTTATGCTTGACTAAACTCATTACAGCCATCAAAATTAATACTTTTATATAATTGGTAGCAGTTTACATTCATGGACTATTAATACAAAATCGTACACTATGAATAATGAAATGCATTCCACTTTTATATTTAAGTGCATATGCTTGTGCAAAAAAGTAAAATATAATTTACCTTGCATTGTGATAAGTTCTCGTGTTAAGCTGCTTGTTCTAAAGTAGCCAGCAAAGTGGCAAATGTAGAGCCCAGCATCACTGTATTGTGCGTTTGAGATTTGAATAGAGAAGCTGTCTTGATCAAAAGCAGACTTCAATGCTGTTATTCTGGAAACCAGTGCTATAGCGGTATTTTTCCTTACATCTCTAGTCCATTGACCAGTTTGCTTTTGATACTGGACAATCGTTGCGCTGCCACTACCCTGCCTCACCCATTTCCAGATCACAGCCCGGTCAGAGGAAGGGTGATCTTCCCATTTAAATTCTGGATCAGATTCAACGCATGGCAAAATGGCCGTCTGGCCCACAGAAACAAAATACTTTCTGGGAGCAGGTTCCTTTACTTCACAAACATCTACAAAAATATAAGAAAAGAGAGAAATTATTACACTTTAAACATTGAAATTACGGACAAATATTTGACAATTTTAATGATACTTTAAGTTATTACACCTCCACAGGGGATGTATCACATACATCATATTCATTACATTTAGAAGATACTAATTGCATTGGTAACGCAAATTAACCACATTGTTAACAGATCCCGGTATGAAATTAAATTCATCGAGGGCTTCATTTATTTTGAAACATTTCTGGGGCTGCCCAAACCCCTGGACCCCCCCACCCCTTCCCCCAACTGATGGGGATAGCAAAAGGAAGAGAGGGGAAGGGATAAATATTTTCCAGGGATCAACCCCAGACAGCTCCAGCTAAAATCAATCCCTGAATACACTTACTCAGTGATGAGACTTTCAAATCGAGAGAAGCAGAGGCTTGGTCAGTTTGGGTTTTTACACCACATGTCCATTCTCCCTCTTGACATCGTTTGACTTTGTGTAATGTCAGTACAGAATTGCCTTTGTTCATCTCAATGCCACCGTGAGTCCAAACTATATTTTGAACATAGGCACTGTTTGAGATGTTACACATCAATGTGACAGTCTCTCCTTCTGTCACAGAGAGGGATGGGTTGGCTGAAACTAAAGAAAGCAAAAGCAGTAAACAAACTCAGGACTCAGCAGTGACTCCGTGCTCCAGACGCCTCCACTACTCCTCTTGTGGACGAGACCACAGCAGCACCGCTCAGCGAGTCTGGGCGACTCCTAAACGGTCCCCGTTCACCACAGAGACCTGACGGGCTGTGTGACAGGGGGCGGTGTGAGGGGCCTACGTAGCACTGAGAGTTCTGCAAGTAAACACGCAGTTTCACTAAAACAGTATCGCCCGTGACAGGAGTCAATGTCAGGCGAGGTTCAGAAACATAAATTGCCATTCCATGAACAGTTCCGCATGAAATTGCGTGGCTCCACTGGAACACGGGTGACGTCGCACGGGCACCGTGGCACTGACGTGGCACCACAGGTCGTGTGACGTCACCAGAGGGCACGGAGTGACAGGGAGAGTCAGGAGGGGCTCATCCAATGTCAGACATCTCCACCAGGGCAGGACCCAATGTGCAGCACCTCCGATTAGCAAGGTTGGCTACGTACGGTGCGAAAGAAGTTCAACATACATGCTGCATGACTACCTATGATACCCATTGAAGTGTACTCCAAAAATGCTACAGGTTTTGCGTGAGCATTACTGAAACTTATTTGAATACCATGGAATGTGATATGAAGGTGTCATTTATCTTATCTAGAAATTTGTACTATTGTATGAAAGTATTTGAATTATTTACACAACAATCGCCTTACCTTTTATTGTGACCAGTTCCATAGTGAGGGTGCCTGTCCTATAGTAGCCAGTAAACTCACATGTGTAAACCCCACCACCTGTAAACTTAACGTTGGACATTGTTAAAGGAAACTGATCGTTATCAAAATCACGTGATCGTGGCGTATATTGTATTGTCTGATCAGATCCCTTCGTTGTACCACGTGGTTTCCATTTCCAAGTGACAGCGCGTTGCAGCTGTGAACCATCTTTCCACTCAAATCCAGGATCAGATTCATCACATGACAAAGAAACCTCCCCACCCTCGTGTTTAAAATACTTCTTCGCTGCGGGTGCCTGCCCAACAGCAGTTCCTATAAAATAAACGGCAGTGAATTAACTAACCCACAATAGTTATCAAAACATATACTAAATGTAAACATGTATTTGTTGATTTGTACAGATTAAAATTCAATGTAATAACTCATCACGTGAGTTAATAACATGACATTTAAATACATTTAACAGGACACTTACCAGTTGATCTAAACTCCAGTTTGTACGAGGCAAAGGGACGGCTGTGCTGGGATTGTAGAACACATTTCCATTCCCCCTGTTGAATTCGTTTTACTTTGTTCAGTGTCAGCGGATTGCCTTTGTCAATGTAAGTGTCACCATGATACCAAACCAGACCTGTTCCATAGGCACTGTTTGAGATGAGACAGGTCAATGTGACAGTCTCTTCTTCTGTCACAGAGCGGAGTGGGTTGGCTGAAACTAAAGAAAACAAAACCAGTAAAACAAACTCAGACATCAGCAGTGACTCCGTGCTCAAGACTCCTCCACTACTCCTCTTGTGGACGAGACCACAGCAGCGACGCTCAGCGAGTCTGGGCGACACTTGACCGGTCCCCGTTCACCACAGAGACCTGACGGGCTGTGTGATAGGAGTCGGTGTGAGGAGCCTACGTAGCACTGACAGTTCTGCAAGTAAACACGCAGTTTCACTAAAACAGTATCGCCCGTGACAGGAGTCAATGTCAGGCGAGGTTCAGAAACATAAATTGCCATTCCATGAACAGTTCCGCATGAAATCGCGTGGCTCCACTGGAACACGGGTGACGTCGCACGGGCACCGTGGCACTGACGTGGCACCACAGGTCGTGTGACGTCACCAGAGGGCACGGAGTGACAGGGAGAGTCAGGAGGGGCTCATCCAATGTCAGACATCTCCACCAGGGCAGGACCCAATGTGCAGCACCTCCGATTAGCAAGGTTGGCTACGTACGGTGCGAAAGAAGTTCAACATACATGCTGCATGACTACCTATGATACCCATTGAAGTGTACTCCAAAAATGCTACAGGTTTTGCGTGAGCATTACTGAAACTTATTTGAATACCATGGTATGTGATATGAAGGTGTCATTTATCTTATATAGAAATTTGTACTATTGTATGAAAGTATTTGAATTATTTACACAAAAATCGCCTTACCTTTGATTGTGACCAGTTCCATAGTGAGGGTGCCTGTCCTATAGTAGCCAGTAAACTCACATGTGTAAACCCCACCACGTGAAAACGTAACTTTCGACAATGTTAAAGGAAACTGATCTGTATAATGAGACGATTGTAGGTTCTGATCAGAACCCTGTGTTGTGCCATCATGCGATCTCCATTTCCAAGTGACAGCGGGTGCCAGATGTGAACTATCTCTCCACTTAAATCCAGGATCAGATTCATCACATGACAAAGCGACCTCCCCACCCTCGTGTATGAAATATTTCTTCACTGCATGTGCCTGCCCAACATCACTTCCTATAAAATAAACAGCAGTGAATTAACCAATGCACAGTAATTATCAAAACATGTACTAAATGTAAAGATGTATTTGTTAAATTGGACAGATAAAAATTAAATGTAATAACTCAACACGTCAGGTAAATAACATTACATTTAAATGCATTTAACAGGAGACTTACCAGTTGATATAAACTCCAGTTTGTACGAGGCAAAGAGACGGCTGTGCTGGGATTGTAGAACACATTTCCATTCCCCCTGTTGAATTCGTTTTACTTTTTTCAGTGTCAGCTGATTGCGTTTGTCAATGTAAGTGTCACCATGATACCAAACCAGACTTGTTCCATCGGCATTGTTTGAGATGAGACAGGTCAATGTGACAGTCTCTCCTTCTGTCACAGAGCGGAGTGGGTTGGCTGAAACTAAAGAAAGCAAAAGCAGTAAAACAAACTCAGACATCAGCAGTGACTCCGTGCTCCAGACTCCTCCACTACTCCTCTTGTGGACGAGACCACAGCAGCGACGCTCAGCGAGTCTGGGCGACTCCTGAACGGTCCCCGTTCACCACAGAGACCTGACGGGATGTGTGACAGGGGGCGGTGTGAGGGGCCTACGTAGCACTGAGAGTTCTGCAAGTAAACACGCAGTTTCACTAAAACAGTATCGCACATGACAGGAGTCAATGTCAGGCGAGGTTCAGAAACATAAATTGCCATTCCATGAACAGTTCCGCATGAAATCGCGTGGCTCCACTGGAACACGGGTGACGTCACACGGGCACCGTGGCACTGACGTGGCACCACAGGGCGTGTGACGTCACCAGAGGGCACGGAGTGACAGGGAGAGTCAGGAGGGGCTCATCCAATGTCAGACATCTCCACCAGGGCAGGACCCAATGTGCAGCACCTCCGATTAGCAAGGTTGGCTACGTACGGTGCGAAAGAAGTTCAACATACATGCTGCACGACTACCTACGATACCCATTTAAACGTACTCATTAAACATGCAACAGGTTTAATCTGAACATTACTGAAAATGTGTATTTTAATACCATGGTATGTTGCATGAAGGTGTCATTTATTTTGATATAGAAGTTACACTATTGTGTGAAAGTGTTTTGATGATATATATAAAATCACATTACCTTTCATTGTGACCAGTTCCATTGTGAGGGTGCCTGTCCTATAGTAGCCAGTAAAATCACATGTGTAAACCCCACCACGTGAAAACGTAACTTGCGACAATGTTAAAGGAAACTGATTGTTAACAAAATCAGGTAATTGTGGCGTATATTGTATTATCTGATCAGAACCCTTCGTTGTGCCATCATGCGATCTCCATTTCCAAGTGACAGCGCGTGCCCACAGTGAATGATCTCTCCACTTAAATCCAGGATCAGATTCATTACATGACAAAGAAACCTCCCCACCCTCGTGTATGAAATATTTCTTCACTGCGAGTGCCTGCCCATCATCATCATCACTTCCTATAAAACAAACAGCAGTGAATTAACCAACGCATAATAATTATCAAAACATATACTAAATGTAAATATGTATTTGTTTCATTTGACGCCAAAATGTTTTAAATTCAACATAAACCACATATATGAGTTAATAACAGTACATTTTTATGAATATAACAGTAGACTTACCAGTTGATGTAAAATTCAATTTGTACGAGGCAAAGGGACTGTTGTGCTGGTTATGTAGAAAACATTTCCATTCTCCCTGTTGAGATCGTTTTACTTTGTTCAGTGTCAGCCGATTGCCTTTGTCAATGTAAGTGACACCATGATACCAAACCAGACCTGTTCCATAGGCACTGTTTGAGATGAAACAGGTCAATGTGACAGTCTCTCCTTCACTCACGACGCTGGATGGGTCGGCTGAAACTAAAGAGAGCAAAAGCAGTAAAACAAACTCAGACATCAGCAGTGACTCCGTGCTCCAGACTCCTCCACTACTCCTCTTGTGGACGAGACCACAGCAGCGACGCGCAGCGACTCTGGGCGACTACTAACCGGTCCCCGTTCACCACAGAGACCTGACGGGCTGTGTGACAGGGGGCGGTGTGAGGGTCCTGCATCAGTACCAACGTCTCCTGTTGCACTGACACTCCTGCAAGTAAACGCGCGGCTTCGCTAGGAGAGCGCCGCACAGGACTCCCGGTGCAATGCCACCGTGGGAGCGATAGGAAGTCTGTGCCGTGTCACCTCCACGAGTCGCAGTGCCACGGTGAGGCAGAGGACATGAGGCAGCGAGGACAATCTACCGGTGGCATTGCAGTGGAAGGGCTCGTCACGTGCAGTACCAGCGCCACGCATCACCCTCGTGTCAACTCTTTGTAGCGTTTAAACCACAACTTGATATTGACGGATAAAATGTGATGAAAGTATATCACGATTAAAAATGTACAACAAATAATCATACATTTCACTTTGAAGTATTGGAAGGGTGCTTGTGCAAAATAGTGTAACACATTTCTTTACCTTCCATTGTGATAATATCCATCATGAGACTCTCTGTTCCAAATTCGCTTTCAACCAGGCAACTGTAAACGCCTGCGTCACTGCGCTGCACATTTTTGATTCGGATAGAAGCCCTATGTTGATTAACATCCGTAGTGAATGTTATCCTGGCCTCTCGTGATTTTGTTAAATCGATCTCGGTTGCTCCACTGCCTTCACCACGCCGCCAGGTGATAGATCTGACATTGGGATTGTCGTGCTGTGTCCATCCTGGAGTGTTTCTGTCACACGTCAAGGTGACTTCCTGTCCCACAGCAACAAAATACTCTCTGGGGGATGCCTGTAAATAAACACTCGCTTCAAAAGTGGAACGACAAAACGGCAAATTATACATATTGAACACTCCGGTACGGTTTTTAAATGTATGGTGCGCAACAAGTTGAACGTACATACTGTAGGTAAACACAGTGTGGTGTATAACAGCACGTGAATAACAACTCACTGATGCTGGACAAGATGCAGATGACAACACTCATCCACACCGCACGCCTCCTCGTCCCCGTGTCCATGGCTCAGAGCCACGGCGCCGTCTGCTCAGTTCTCAGCACGCACCACGTTTATGTCGCTCCTGCTGCCGCCTTCAGTTGAAGAGTCGCGACATCCCACCCACAGCTCGCTGAGGTTTCACTTCCAACCACAGCTCCCACGCCAAACCCCAGCCTCTCTCTAGAGCACGACTTCATCGTCACACTTCCTTTGACTGTTTCAGCGCCAAATAAATAAAAAAAAACGTTACCACTGTTATCGTGCTCAAACAGCAATTTATTGACCTAGAACAAAATACGAATTCATAACTAACATTAAAAACAATGAACGTGCTTGGGTATAGAAGAGTCGCCTGACGCCATTTGGAACGTGCGTGTTCAATTCGCGTCCGTGCACGTCAAGTCTGGTGGTGTGCGTCCATGCGCCATCCGCCTCCCTGGCCATGAAGTCGGAGGCCCTGCCTGGACGCGGCTCGCTGCTGTTTGACCCAAGGCTCAGCAGAGCCGCAGGGCCCCATCAGCGTGCAGCGAGATGCAACATTTGTCCAGGCTCCAGAACGCCAGAGGCCCAATAAATATAACAAACAAAATCTGTATTCAGAAATATGACTTTATTAATTATGTATAATTGTTTTAACAAGAATACAATGAATACTCTCTGGTTTTTTCGGTAAAGTCACGTAGATAGAAAAAATAATGAAATAAATAACATGAATACTAGCTTCATTAAGTGTTATTTTTTACGTTTTAATGTCAGAAGGGGCTTGGGACTTTTCTGCTTCGGTGTCCCGGGGGTAAAGACGTCTAAACCCGGCCCTTCTCTCTGCTCACACGGTCACTGTTGCTACTACCAGACCCTCTGTGCGTGCGCTCCATCTGAGTCAGAACAGGGATGACGTGAATGGTTCGCTGGTAAACAACTGCAGGATATAGAGCAAGTTCCATAACTTCCCTTGCACAGCCAATAGATTATAAATGCTTGTCATTTGGGTTTTTTAAGTACAGCAAAGCAGAATTACAACTTGCTTTACAGAATCAAGTTGAACAATATAACCGAAAAAATATACAGATTTTGTTTTTTATCAAATACCATGACCGTCCGTTGTTTCACAATTGCTGCATTAATAGTGGGAGACTTCTATTCAGAAAGACCGTAATAACAGCTGGCAATGACGACTGATGAGCATTTAAATAGCCACGCGTTTTGTTTTCACGTCTTCATATTTGAAGCCCAAGCCAGAAGGATTTCTCATTAAATCGCATTCCGTGTGAATAGCACTTACTTCTGCTTTTGAACACAACTGAAAGATTACGAACCTTCAGCGATTATTCCAATATACCGAATGTTAAATATGCACAGAACACATCTTAATACTGGATTGTTAATAACTCAAAACGTGAATTTAAATCAAGTAAATAACATCATCGAACTAAAACAATGTTACATGGAAATACTCGGCTCCAGAAAAGTAACTGCAAAGCATTTGGAAAATGTGTATCGCTCATTCATACAGGTCGAGGAGTCTCAAAAATGGACTTCTCAACCCGTGCAGCATTTGCCTCCTTGGTCATGAGGTCAGAGCCCGTCTCTGGACGCTGTTTGCTGCTGTTTGACCCAAAGCTCCGGTGATGCTGCTCCCCGTTGCATCCATTCAAACTCTGAGACACTGGGGTGGGATTTATAACTTCAAAAACAAGATTATTACTTGTGGATACTTACAGATGTTGTTCTGCCTCACGGCAGGGGTTTTGCCTCACGGCAGGTGGCGGGGGGGGGGCAGTATGTACACAGGAATTTCCTGTTTTTGATGCTAATTTTGGTCACGTGACCAGGAAGTTGCGATTTAAGATTCCCGCTCAACCACGCGGGCGTCGGCCATTACACACATAATTTAAGATGGCGGCACACATTGCGTCCCAGTGAAGCCAGCCGCAATTGTATACCCCCCTTACGTTAACATCAACTGTTCTGCCTCACAGCAGGTGTTTTACTCCACGGCAGGAGTGGGGGTGTGAGTACACCGGAATTTCCTGTTTTGAGGTTGAGTTTGGTCACGTGAACAGCAAGTTACGATTTGACAGTCTTTCAACCATGAGGCTGGCGTCTGCCGTTACACAGAATTCAAAATGGCGGCACACATCGCGTCCCAGTGAAGACAACTGTAACTGTACATTGTGGGACTTTAAGAATCATTGTCTGTAAGTTCGTTTATGTTCTTATAATATTGGCAATGCTGTTATAATGTTAGAATGACCGTTATAATTATGTAAATGCCTTTATAATGCTGTTAAAGTGTTATTATAAATACGAGGCCTAGTTAACAACGAAGCCTGCAACTTTCCTTATTGTGAATGTTACTTGTAATTTAATAAGTCGAGTCAAACTTGTACCCAAGTAACTATATTGCGATCCTGAGAGCAAGGATGACGAAATATCTCATCCACAATTTAGTGTTATGTGTAATACTGTACATTTGGGGTGCAGTGTGATGAATACATGATGTGCCTTTATGTAACACAGCAGCGTATGCTCTTGTATAGTTATTCAGTGGTAATGTAAGGGCCTGGTCCATCCAGGATCTATTGTTTAGAAACATGTTATCTAAGACAATGTTATGATGCTGTGGTGTTCATTCATTGTGTTGGTGTTTCCGGGTATTAACAGATGTTGTATCTGTGCTGTTTTCTTACCAGTTTTACCTCGTTAAAATCAATAAATGACGTTTGGAGTCGGATGTTTACCCTAGCTCTGAGGGTTTATTGGACGCGAGGTTATCTACTCCGGTTGTGGTGCAACGCAGCACACAGCGAGGCCGAGACAGATGTGTAAATTACTCAATATTGTCAACTGCCATTATGTGGTGTAAATTTCAATCTCATGTGCTCCCCGTTGGATCCATTCCAATCGAAGCAGCCACCACAGAGCCAACTGTGGGACACTGGGGTGGATTTCTCACTTCAAAAACAAGATTATTACTCGTGGATACTTACAGATACGTGTAAATTGCTCAAGATTACAAACTGGCATCATGTGGTGTAAAATTAAATCCCACGTGTTACGATAAAGAGACATGTACCGCAACACACTTCTGTAATGATGAGGTATGGCCCGTTCGATGGTTTCTACCAATATAAAAGATGAACACTTTCATCGCAGCCATTTCTGCTTCACGTTGTCATGCTGGGTACATGCGTATGAAGTGGTCATTTCACAATGTCAACTTTAATTTTCATAAAAATATCATGAACAGGAATGGGCAGGGTAATTACTTTCCTTCCCTTGTGTTTCCCCCTGGTGCCGCACATACTTCCCATGCAGCCTTATCTTACACACAACAGGCAGTCACTATTCTACTTGCATAGCAAAAACCTTGAAGAATATTTCATCATTATAGTATGGTTGATGCATACACGAGACTGAGGGTATTAGTATAAAAAAAGATTAATTTGCTATGCACGAACATTTTGCATGCAAACATATTAACGTTACGGTCAAATGCGACTCTACTCAGCAGAATGTTTCCAAGCAGTCAGTGTGATGCCACTCCTGCCACTAACGACAAGCAGGAGTAGCAAGGTCAATAACTTGTCTTGAAACATTTGAAAATTATTTTACGGTATATATGGCTTTTTAAGGTACAGCAGAATGAAAAGCGACGTTTTATCAGTATCAAACAATAATTCTACGGCTATAAAACTACAAAATAATCAAATAAAAATTCATCAATAGTTTGATTAATTAGCATTGTACTCAACAACTTCACTTGGCCAGGCAAGGACCCACTGACACATCAAGTCTCCATTAGAAGCGTCACCTGGGCCAAACAGGTTTCAGGGCAGCAGTGCAATCCAGCCCAGATGTACAAAGACAAATAATGGCACAGATGGCAACCACGGATATACTGTAATGCCTATTCTACTCTACTATTACATCCCATGTTTGACGAGTTACATAATTAAATCAGCAGGCAAAATTTAGAAATTAGTAACTTGAGAACAATTAGTATACGCGGATGTGTACACTGTAATATAAATCACATTGATAAAATGTTTAACTGAATGCAGCGGTTCCCAACATTTTCCAGTGTGCGGACCCTTTTTCAACCTCCAAGCATTTCGCGGACCACCACATGCCACGAGTTATTTGAAATTCCCTCGGTGAGGATGTTGTTTTTATTTTCCGCGAACCCCATGCAGTAGCCTCACCGACCACCAGGGGTCCGCGGACCACCGGTTGAGAACCGCTGATAGAATGCATTTCATTTACCCTTTATTCTTTTTGTAAGGACAAGGCAGGTGCATATTGTCATCACATTGCATTCTGTGCAGTGATTGGCTCTACATCTCAGAAAGTCGCGACTGTGCGGTTGACCACCCGTGTTGCCAATTCAGCGATTTTGTAAGATCAGGTTTATTTATTTACACGCTTTTATTTAACTCACTTCGTCTGTTGTATCCTCAAAAAATAAATCTTGCAACTCAATTTTTACACACTTCCCAATGTGCTATCGACAGCAAACTTCGTATAAGTATGTCATACTGATGACAACACGATATTCTATCATAAAATATCCAAAACATATATTTTAAAACTTTTTAAACGTTTTTATTGAACTTACTGTATGTGTTGTCATATTCAAAAATCTTGTAACTCCATTTCAACCGTATTCCCAATGTCGTATCGACTGCAAACTTGGTATAGGTATGTCATACTGATGACAATACTATATTCTATCATTGAACATTTTTCATATATTTAAAAATATATATTTTTTACGGCTTTAATTGTCGACGCTCAACTCACGTTGGCTGTAAATCACCACGGTCCCTTACGTTGGGGAATGTCGAAAGAGGGGAGGGGCGAAGGGGGCAGGGGGAGGGGCAGCTCGGACAGTACATTTCATTAAAGCGTGTTTTTTTAAGTATTTTTACATATTTTATTATTAACCTGTTGAGAACTCAAGATGCCAGTAGCATCTCGTTTGCAAGAGTGTTGAGGCATTAATCTGCCTGCAGGGGGCGATGATCACTACGTACAATATTAATTTAGTTATTTGTTGAGTAATTTTTTGGTGTGTACCCCGCCACCGCTTCACATCAAGAGCCACGAGCAAGCCACTGCCTTTGAAACACCTTTTGGCCTCTACAAACCACTTGTGTGCTCAACGAAAACTAAAGCTGGGTCCGGAAGAAGTAGCCGAGATCCCCTGGAGATGCGAGCGACGGCCGCCGTTCCCGAGGGCCACCGCTGGGGCTGGGAGGCCCAGACGGCGCCTCACGGGCACGAGTGGCCAGGGCCCCCTAGCGGACACAATGAGGCACAGCGTGCGGTACAAACAACTATGAGACAGCGTTCGACTTTGTCATTGCTTTGGCCTTACCAAGTGAATTACAGTCAACTGAATTGTAAACATGTATAAACATAGACGTAACTTCAACCGAGAAGATGGATACAAATTGAGCAATCATTGGAAGGATGTTCTTAACAAGGTAAAACCTTAACGGATTCATGGTGTTGGCGTCATTTCCGCATCGCCAGCTTTCTACAGCCTCCCACTCCCAGCCCCACCTACTTCCCCCCCCCCCCTGGCATTTTGTCTGCTCGTCCTCTAAACGCTCCCCCCCCTCCCTCTATCTCTATTTTAATTGTTGATTTGTTTGCATCGTATGGCTTAAACTCTGCGAGTTGTATTAAGTGCATAGAACAATCAAAATAACCCCAGAAAAATATACTGTACTCACAAGGCCTGTGCCGTCCTCGCGTCACACGTTAAGATTGTCATATTCGTCTGCAACAAACAGAATAACAGTTTACATTCCAGCATCAACAACGTATTAATGACCAAAGTACACGATTAAAAATAGTTGAACAGCACAAGCAAATAAACTCCAATGGAGTGGATGGATGAAATCAGTGGACGTGTCCCTTGGACTCTCAATAAGTTAAGCAACATTGCAGCGCCTGCCGCTGGCGATGTTGTGGTCGATGGCCAAAGTGAAGTGGGGCCACGTGGCGCTCTCTGCAGGTCGTCTCGTGCGCCCTCTACCTTCTGCCTCCTTCCGCTGCAGCTTGAGGGCTTGGTAGTGGCCTTCGCGCTCCTGCCGGGGGGCATCTGCCAGCAAGTTGTTGACGTTGTCATTCATACCATTGGAACCTCCTTTGCCAGTAGCAAAATATGAGAATTGTTTTTTTTACCCTTTTATCTGGGTAGATAAAAGGGTAAAAAAAACAATTGCCAGATAAAAAGGGAAAAACCAATTTATCGTAATTTATGTCATAATTTATACGTTGTAATTTAAACGTAATTTATCGGTCGTAATTTTTACGTCGTAATGTATACGTTGCAATTAATACATTGTAATTAATACGTTGTAATTCATAGGCGCCATCTGACTTCAGTTGACGATCGCAAGCGTCACGTGACAGCAGACATCCTCGTCGTCACAAAGTGCGTGACATAGCGACGCGTGAACAAATGACAGCTACTACCATTGTTGGTCACCGATGGCGATTCCAGCACTTCGTAGTCGCTTCCTCGCTGTGGATCAGGACCTGTCGTGAAACAAAAACTCCACTGTGGACTTCACGGCGATGCCACTCCTCTCGACCCATTACCGAACGTGAGGAGGCAAAAGCATCAACGGTGACAACTCATGTTCTTGTTTTGGCTCTTTTGCCTGCACTACGGTAGCCTGTGCTTCACTGTTAACTTCAATAACTGTTCATTCAATGTAGTTATCAGGAAATCTTCAAATAACATGAGTATAATTTCATTAAATCTGACGTTTAAACATAACTGTGAACCTTTAATGGTAAAAAGCGTATAGGTCAAAGGTTCTTGAAGTTGTTACGCTATTTATGTATCCTGGGAAGCCAGCGTCTCAGTGTGGCACATTAGGAATGGATCACTCTTTTAATTATGTCCTTGTGCAGCAAGGGAGTAAAGTGTGGTTCTGTGAAAGTCCTGATGTGCTGTGCAGTGCATCAATGCATGTGTGTACAGCAGCATGGGATGACTGAGTTTGAGTTGGGCCTGTAGGTGGCCTGGGAGGGTTATTGAATGACCGCGCGGATACACTAGCCACATGGTTAATGGCGACTCGGAATAATTGCTGTGTGTGCCACGTGCTGGTGCATTTTACAGGTATAGGATCAAAAGGATGTTTTTGAGCGTTATGTAAATGTTCTAGACTTCTTCTAGACTTGTTCTAGACGTTAAGCTTGGCTTTGAATTGTTAGTTTGTGATATATGCAATTAGAGGCGTTTTAGCACTGTGCATTGTCAGGATGACGTACTGTAATTACCTACTGTCATTGTAATTCTCTAACTCTAATACTGTTTAGTCTATAACCATGCCCATGTACCCAGAGTATGATTACTTGCAATGCTATTGAGAATAGAACACATGTAAAGTAGTAAGCTGTACAATGGTGACATACAGTACGTATACTGTACACATACAGTACATATAATGGGTGTAAGATACCGATATAAGTGGATGGTATAGATAGACATACAGCTTAGGATTAAATGAATATTCGAATAGTGATGTGCAAATGTGATTGTCAAAGACAAAGATGGTTTATCAGTAGTAGAATTGGGTTTAAGAGAAAACTGTTAATGAATAACCGCACATGTAAACCAGCCACATGGTTAATGGCGACTCGGAATAATTGCTGTGTGTGCCACGTGCTGGTGCATTTTACAGAGTGACGGTGCTGTTCTTCACAAGATTGCTATTAACCACAATAAATGTGCTTGCCCCCGATTTGGAGCACCTGCCCACGTCCTTCATTTCGAGTGTGCAACATCAAGACTATGTTTCAAGTGCGTCCTGCAAAGGGATGTCAGGCCACTGTGAAGTAAGTGTGTTTTGAATATGGGAGGAAAATAGTGCCGCATAAATGCGTAAACTTACCATCCCTCATCATCGATTGCAAGTTCAATGCTTGATAAGCACTGTCTTGCTCTGGCTGAGACTCTGATAAGAATATGAAATAGTGTCTTTAATTGAATCGAAATTAAACCAAGGGTTAACATTTTAGTTTCGCATAGAGTTAGCAAAACTGAACGAGTGTTATTTCCAGAAAAAATATATATACTTGTCAAGACAAAAGGTGTGGTGTACCTATTTGAACACACAGACCACATGCTATTCAAACTGTGGTGGTCAGCACACGCTACTGAATTTAGTTTTGAATACCAAACTTTTCATTTTATTCTGGCACGCATTTTTAATATTCCGTTTTCTTCCATTGCCCACAACTCTTAAAAAGTTTACCAACATTTCCACATAGACGGTGTACACGGGTCTCAATGTTTCAACACACTGGTGGGCTAAAGCAGTGAACTTTTTGTCTTTTGTCAACGTGACACTTTTTTACTGATTGGCCGTGTCGGGTGGTGGAGGGTTACGACACATTTATAAATAACGCGATCTAAACCCAAAAAATCGTTGATTATGAACAATATTGGTCGCGAAAGCCTACGTGTTAAACATAAATAGAATATATACGTAGAATATATAAATTTTCATTTCATATAATTTACATAAATAAATGTATATCTAAATATATGTAAATATACGTTTTCATTTTTAATGAAAATGAAATATAATGAAAATGTATTAATTTTAATTTTGAATAAAAATTTATATTCTATGACTTAATATTGTCTTACCTTTGATTGTGATCAGTTCCATTGTGAGGGTGCCTATCCTATAGTAGCCAGTAAACTCACATGTGTAAACCCCACCACGTGAAAATGTAACTGTCGACAATGTTAAAGGAAACTGATCTGTATAATAAGACGATTGCGGTGGATCTTGTAGGTTCTGATCAGAACCCTTTGTTGTGCCATCATGCGATCTCCATTTCCAAGTGACAGCGCGTGACAGCTGTGAATGATCTTTCCACTTAAATCCAGGATCAGATTCATCACATGACAAAGTGACCTTCCCACCCTCGTGTATGAAATATTTCTTCACTGCGGGTGCCTGCCCATCATCACTTCCTATAAAACAAGCAGCAGTGAATTAACCAATGCACAGTAATTATCAAAACATATGCTAAATGTAAATATGTAATTGTACATTTAACAATAAAATTATTTAAATTCAAAAAATAAAAAACACGTGAGTTAATAACAGTACATTTAAATGTATATAACAGTAGACTTACCAGTTGATGTAAACTCCAATGTGTACGAGGCAAAGTGACTGTTGTGCTGGTCATGTAGAACACATTTCCATTGTCCCTGTTGAGATCGTTTTACTTTGTTCAGTGTCAGCCGATTGCCTTGTGAAATGTAAGTGTCACCATGATACCAAACCAGACCTGTTCCATAGGCACTGTTTGAGATGTCACACGTCAATGTGACATTATCTCCTTCTGTCACAGAGCGAGATGGATTGGCTGAAACTAAAGAAAGCAAAAGCAGTAAAACAAACTCAGACATCAGCAGTGACTCCGTGCTCAAGACTCCTCCACTACTCCTCTTGTGGACGAGACCACAGCAGCGACGCTCAGCGAGTCTGGGCGACTCCTAAACTGTCCCCGTTCACCACAGAGCTCTGTCCATGTGAGTAGGATGGGTCTGCATCAGCAGGAGATTCTTCTGTTCACAGATGTGCCGTAAAACACGTGGCTGCACTACACCACAGGCAGAATGTCACGGGCGATGGCTGTGGATGTGACGCCAGTGCGAGTGCCATGGGAAGCCTGGGTTGCCATCTCCATGGATCGTGGTACAATCGTCAGTCTCGTGGGATTCCTCGGACGTGCGGTGCCATCACGTTGGAAGAATTCATAATGGGCAATAGCAGCAGTGTGTTTTATGCTTGACTAAACTCATTACAGCCATCAAAATTAATACTTTTATATAATTGGTAGCAGTTTACATTCATGGACTATTAATACAAAATCGTACACTATGAATAATGAAATGCATTCCACTTTTATATTTAAGTGCATATGCTTGTGCAAAAAAGTAAAATATAATTTACCTTGCATTGTGATAAGTTCTCGTGTTAAGCTGCTTGTTCTAAAGTAGCCAGCAAAGTGGCAAATGTAGAGCCCAGCATCACTGTATTGTGCGTTTGAGATTTGAATAGAGAAGCTGTCTTGATCAAAAGCAGACTTCAATGCTGTTATTCTGGAAACCAGTGCTATAGCGGTATTTTTCCTTACATCTCTAGTCCATTGACCAGTTTGCTTTTGATACTGGACAATCGTTGCGCTGCCACTACCCTGCCTCACCCATTTCCAGATCACAGCCCGGTCAGAGGAAGGGTGATCTTCCCATTTAAATTCTGGATCAGATTCAACGCATGGCAAAATGGCCGTCTGGCCCACAGAAACAAAATACTTTCTGGGAGCAGGTTCCTTTACTTCACAAACATCTACAAAAATATAAGAAAAGAGAGAAATTATTACACTTTAAACATTGAAATTACGGACAAATATTTGACAATTTTAATGATACTTTAAGTTATTACACCTCCACAGGGGATGTATCACATACATCATATTCATTACATTTAGAAGATACTAATTGCATTGGTAACGCAAATTAACCACATTGTTAACAGATCCCGGTGTGAAATTAAATTCACCGAGGGCTTAATTTATTTTGAAACATTTCTGGGGCTGCCCAAACCCCTGGACCCCCCCACCCCTTCCCCCAACTGATGGGGACAGCAAAAGGAAGAGAGGGGAAGGGATACATATTTTCCAGGGATCAACCCCAGACAGCTCCAGCTGAAATCAATCCCTGAATACACTTACTCTGTGATGAGACTTTCAAATCGAGAGAAGCAGAGGCTTGGTCAGTTTGGGTTTTTACACCACATGTCCATTCTCCCTCTTGACATCGTTTGACTTTGTGTAATGTCAGCACAGAATTGCCTTTGTTCATCTCAATGCCACCGTGAGTCCAAACTATATTTTGAACATAGGCATTGTTTGAGATGTTACACATCAATGTGACAGTCTCTCCTTCTGTCACAGAGAGGGATGGGTTGGCTGAAACTAAAGAAAGCAAAAGCAGTAAACAAACTCAGGACTCAGCAGTGACTCCGTGCTCCAGACGCCTCCACTACTCCTCTTGTGGACGAGACCACAGCAGCGACGCTCAGCGAGTCTGGCCGACTCCTAAACGGTCCCCGTTCACCACAGAGACCTGACGGGCTGTGTGACAGGGGGCGGTGTGAGGGGCCTACGTAGCACTGAGAGTTCTGCAAGTAAACACGCAGTTTCACTAAAACAGTATCGCACGTGACAGGAGTCAATGTCAGGCGAGGTCCAGAAACAATAATTGCCATTCCATGAACAGTTCCGCATGAAATCGCGTGGCTCCACTGGAACACGGGTGACGTCACACGGGCACCGTGGCACTGACGTGGCACCACAGGGCGTGTGACGTCACCAGAGGGCACGGAGTGACAGGGAGAGTCAGAAGGGGCTCATCCAATGTCAGACATCTCCACCAGGGCAGGACCCAATGTGCAGCACCTCCGATTAGCACGGTTGGCTACGTACGGTGCGAAAGAAGTTCAAAATACATGCTGCAGAAGGACTACCTATGATACCCATTAAAGCGTACTCATTAAACATGCAACAGCTTTTACCTGAACATTACTGGAAATATGCGTATTTTCATACCATGGTATGTTGCATGAAGGTGTCATTTATCTTGATATAGAAGTTGCACTATTGTATGAAAGTGTTTTAATGATATATATAAAATCACATTACCTTTCATTGTGACCAGTTCCACTGTGAGGGTGCCTGTCCTATAGTAGCCAGTAAACTCGCATGTGTAAACCCCACCACCTGTAAACTTAACGTTGGACATTGTTAAAGGAAACTGATCTTCATCATAAGACAATTGCGGTGTATTTTGTAGGTTCTGATCATAACCCTGTGTTGTGCCATCAGGCGATCTCCATTTCCAAGTGACAGTGCGTGCCGGCTGTGAACGATCTTTCCACTTAAATCCAGGATCAGATTCATTACATGACAAAGAGACCTCCCCACCCTCGTGTATGAAATATTTCTTCACTGCAGGTGCCTGCCCAACATCACTTCCTATAAAACAAACAGCAGTGAATTAACCAACGCATAATAATTATCAAAACGTATAATAAATGTAAATATGTATTTGTTTCATTTGACGCCAAAATGTTTTAAATTCAACATAAACCACATATATGAGTTAATAACAGTACATTTTTATGAATATAACAGTAGACTTACCAGTTGATGTAAAATTCAATTTGTACGAGGCAAAGGGACTGTTGTGCTGGTCATGTAGAAAACATTTCCATTCTCCTTGTTGAGATCGTTTTACTTTGTTCAGTGTCAGCCGATTGCCTTTGTCAATGTAAGTGACACCATGATACCAAACCAGACCTGTTCCATATCCACTGTTTGAGATGAGACAGGTCAATGTGACAGTCTCTCCTTCTGTCACAGAGCGAGATGGGTCGGCTGAAACTAAAGAAAGCAAAATCAGTCAAACAAACTCAGACATCAGCAGTGACTCCGTGCTCCAGACTCCTCCACTAATCCTCTTGAGGACGAGACCACAGCAGCGACGCTCAGCGAGTCTGGGCGACTCCTAAACGGTCCCCGTTCACCACAGAACTCTGTCCATGTGAGTGCGATGGGTCTGCATCAGCAGGAGACTCTTCTGTTCACAGGTGTGCTGGAAAACACGTGGCTGCACTACACCACAGGCAGAATGTCACGGGCGATGGCTGTGGATGTGACGCGAGTGCGAGTGCCATGGGAAGCCTGGGTTGCCATCTCCATGGATCGTGGCACAATTGTCAGTCTTGTGAAATTCCTCAGACGTTCGCTTCCATCACGTTGGAAGAATTCATAATGGGCAGTAGCAACAGTATGTTTTATGCTTGACTAAACTCATTACAGTCATAAAAATTAACACTTTCGTAGTGTGGTTAAATACGTGGCGCACACGGTTGGCCGAGGGCAACCGAGGACAAACACGTGCGCGTGTGCAACATTAGGTCGCACGGGCAAACCGCCACCTAATTTGGAAGAGAAGTGGGTTGCAGACCAGGTCAGCCCGGGGCTGCACGCTGACACCAGAGGTGTTGCGAGGGAGACGTGCTATAAGGGGTGATTGATGGCCTGACAGGCGCCAACCTGTCAGGCCCTAAAGAGACACAAGGGAGGAGCTGGATAATTGGGAGGGAGATATAAAGACGGGCGTGAGAGCGGAGCGGGAGTTCGTGTTGCTGGGGACAAGAGAGAGAAGACGTCTCGCCACTGCGGCTCAAGCCGGGAACGGACCTCAACCCTCACGAGTCGCTGAGCGGGTGATGGTTGATCCCCCCACCCGGGACGGACGAGTGAGTGGGTCTGAGGGAGCGTAGGCGAGGGCAGCGATGGAACGGAGGTGCTGTGTGAGAAGCTGTGTGCAAGTCTCTGTGTGAGCGAATCTGTGTGCAAGTCTCTGTGTGAGCGCTGCTGTGTGCGGAGCCTTGAGTGCGGAGCTGCTGAGAGCGAGAGCTGCTGTGTGCAGGTTAGTGAGGTGTAACGTAGATAGGGGTGGAAATTGGTTAACAGAAGTGACCGTATAGACTGTGATAGGAGCGCCTACAACTGGTGCGAGAATAGGCTAATAAAGTGTAAGCCAAGTGACCTGTTGCAACGTGTCAGTCTGAGTGATTTTACAAGACACTACACTTTTATATAATTTGTAGCAATTTACATTCATGGACTATTATTAAAACAATCGTACACAATGAATAATGAAATGCATTCCACTTTTATGTTTAAGTGCATATGCTTGTGCAAAAAAGTAAAATATAATTTACCTTGCATTGTGATCAGTTCTCTTGTTAAGCTGCTTGTTCTAAAGTAGCCAGCAAAGTGGCAAATGTAGAGCCCAGCATCACTGTAATGCACGTTTGAGATTTCAATAGAAAAGTTGTCTTCATCAAAAGCAGGCTTCAATGCTGTTATACTGGAAACCAGTGGTATAGCGGTATTTTTTTGTACATCTCCATTCCGTTGACCAGTTTTCTTAATATACTGGACAATTGTTGTACTACCACTACCCTGCCTCTCCCATGTCCAGGTCAGATCCAGGTCAGAGGAAGGGTAATCTTGCCATTTAAATTCTGGATCAGATTCAACGCATGGCAAAATGACCGTCTGGCCCACAGAAGCAAAATAATTTCTGGGAGCAGGTGCCTTTACATCCCTAACATCTACAAAAATATAACAAAACAGATACATTATTACACTTCAAACATTGAAATTACAGAAAAATACTTGACAATTTTAATACTTTTAGTTATTACACCTCCACAACGGATGCATCACATACATCATATTCATCACATTTATAATATACTGATTGCATTGGTAATACAAATTAAGCATATATTTAAAGATCACGGTGTGAAATTAAATTCGCCGAGGGATTAATTTATTTTGAAACATTTCTGGGGCTGCCCAAACCCCTAGACCCACCCACCCCTTCCCCCAACTGACGGGGATAGCAAAAGGTGGAGAGGGGAAGGGATAAATATTTCCCAGGGATCAACCCCAGACAGCTCCAGCTGAAATCAATCCCTGAATACACTTACTCTGTGATGAGACTGTCAAATCCTTAGAAGCAGATGCTTGGTCAGTTTGGGTTTTTACACCACATGTCCATGGTCCCTCTTGACATCGTTTGACTTTGTGTAATGTCAGCACAGAATTGTCTTTGTTCATCTCAATGCCACCGTGAGTCCAAACAATACTTTGTACATAGGCACTGTTTGAGATGTCACACTTCAATGTGACAGTCGCTCCTTCTGTCACAGAGAGGGATGGGTTGGCTGAAACTAAAGAAAGCAAAAGCAGTAAAACAAACTCAGGACTCAGCAGTGACTCCGTGCTCCAGACTCCTCCACTACTCCTCTTGTGGACGAGACCACAGCAGCGACGCTCAGCGACTCTGGGCGACTCCTAACCGGTCCCCGTTCACCACAGGGACCTGACGGGCTGTGTGACAGGGGGCGGTGTGAGGGGCCTGCATCAGTACCAACGTCTCCTGTTGCACTGACACTTCTGCAAGTAAACGCGCGGCTTCGCTAGGAGAGCGCCGAACAGGACTCCCGGTGCAATGCCACCGTGGGAACGATAGGAAGTCTGTGCCGTGTCACCTCCACGAGTCGCAGTGCCACGGTGAGGCAGAGGACGTGAGGCAGCGAGGACAATCTACCGGTGGCATTGCAGTGGAAGGGCTCGTCACGTGCAGTACCAGCGCCACGCATCACTCTCGTGTCAACTCTTTGCAGCGTTTAAATCACAACTTGTTCTTCACGGATAAAATGTGATGAAATAATATCACGATTAGAAATGTACAACAAATAATCATGCATTTCACCATGAAGTATAGGAAGGGTGCTTGTGCAAAATAGTGTAACACATTTCCATACCTTCCATTGTGATAATTTCCATCCAACTTTCTGTTCCAAATTCCCTTTCAACCATGCAACTGTAAACGCCAGCGTCACTGCGCTGTACATTTTTGATTCGGATAGAAGCCCTATGTTGATTATTATACTCAGTGGCTGTTATCCTGGCCTCTCCTGAGTTTGTTAAATTGATCTCAGTTGCTCCACTCCCTTCACCACGCCGCCAGGTGATAGAGCTGGTATGGGGATTGTCGTGCTGTGTCGATCCAGGAGTGTTTTTGTCACACGTCAAGGTGACTTCCTGTCCCACAGCAACAACATACCTCCTGGAGAATGCCTGTAAATGAACACTCGCTTCAAAAGTGAAACGACAAAACGGCAAAATATAAATATTGAACACTCCGGTACGGTTTTTAAATGTACGGTGCGCAACAAGTTGAACGTACATGCTGTACCTAAACACAGTGTGGTGTATAACAGCACGTGAATAATAACTCACTGATGCGGGACAAGATGCAGATGACAACACTCATCCACACCGCACGCCTCCTCGTCCCCGTGTCCATGGCTCAGAGCCACGGCGCCGTCTGCTCAGTTCTCAGCACGCACCACGTTTTATGTCGCTCCTGCTGCCGCCTTCAGTTGAAGAGTCGCGACATCCCACCCACAGCTCGCTGAGGTTTCACTTCCAACCACAGCTCCCACGCCAAACCTCAGCCTCTCTCTAGAGCACGGTTTCATCATTACACTTCCTTTTACTGTATCAGCGCAAAATAAAAACAAAAACGTTACCACTGTTATCGTGCTCAAAAAGTAATTTATTGACCTAGAACAAAATACGAATTCATAACTAACATTAATCACCATGAACGTGCTTGTGTATAGAAGAGTCGCCTGACGCCGTTTGGAACGTGCGTGTTCAATTCGCGTCCGTGCACGTCAAGTCTGGTGGTGTGCGTCCATGCGCCATCCGCCTCCCTGGCCATCAAGTCGGAGGCGCTGCCTGGACGCGGCTCGCTGCTGTTTGACCCAAGGCTCAGCAGTGCCGCAGGGCCCCATCAGCGTGCAGCGAGATGGGACATTTGTCCAGGCTCCAGAACGCCAGAGGCGCAAGAAATATAACAAAAAAAAATCTGTATTTAGAAATATGACTTAATTAATTACGTATAATTGTTTTAACAATAATAAATGACCAATACTAGCTTCATTAAGTGTTATTTCTTACGTTGTTTTAATGTCAGAAGGGGAGGGAGGTCTTCTCTGATCCGGTGTCCCGGGGGTAAAGACATCTAAACCCGGCCCTTCTCCCTGCTAACATGGTCACTGTTGCGATTATTGTGCGTGTTCTCCATATGAGTAAAAACAGGGATGACGTGATGGTTCGCTGGTAAAGAGCACTACAAGCAGATGGAACAAGTCCCATTGCATGTCATTTGGGTTTTTTAAGTACAACAAAGCAGAATTACAACTTGTTTTAGAACATCAAGTTGAACAATATAACCGAATAAAAATACAGATTCCGTTTGTAGCAAATACAATACCAGTCCTTGTTTCACAAGGTAAATACCCATTCACACAATAAGTCTCTATTACAACTTGAATTTATAGTGGCAGACTCCGATTCAGAGAGACACGAATCACAGCTGGAAATTACTGATGAGCATTTAAATAGCCACGCGTTTTGTTTGCACGTCTTGATATTTGAAGCCCAAGCGAGAAGGATTTCTCATTAAATCGCATTCCGTGTGAAGAGCACAGCACACTTTGTTACTTCTGCTTTTGAACACAACTGAAAGATTACAAACCTTCAGCGATTATTCTAATATACCGAATGTTAAATATGCACAGAACCATCTTAATACTGGATTGTTGATAACTCAAAACGTGAATTTAAATCAAGTAAATAACATCATCGAACCAAAACAATGTTACATGGAAATACTCGGCTCCATAAAAGTAACTGCACAGCATTTGGAAAATGTGTATCGCTCATTCATACAGGTCGAGGAGTCTCAAAAATTGACTTCTCAGCCAGTGCAGCATTTGCCTCCTTGGTCATGAGGTCAGAGCCCGTCTCTGGACGCTGTTTGCTGCTGTTTGACCCAAGGCTCAGGTGATGCTGCTCCCCGTTGGATCCATTCCAATCGAAGGAGCCACCACAGAGCCAACTGTGGGACACTGGGGTGGAATTTCTCACTTCAAAAACAAGATTATTACTTGTGGAAACTTACAGATATGTGTAAATTGCTCAAGAGAACAAACTGGCATCATGTGGTGTAAAATTCAATCCCACGTGTTACGATAAAGGGACACGTACCGTATCACATTGACAGGTAAATGTTTACTTTTAGACCATATGTTACACTTCTGTAATGATGAGGCATGGACCGTTCGATGGTTTCTACCAAAATAAATGAACACTTTCATCGCAGCCATCTCTGCTTCACGTTGTCAGACTGGGTACATGCGTATACAGTGGTCATTTCACAATGTCAACTTAAATTTTCATTAAAAAATCATAAACAGGAATGGGCAGGGTAATTACTTCACTTCCCTTGTGTTTCCCCCTGGTGTCGCACATACATACCATGCAGCCTTTTCTAACACACAACAGGCAGTCACTATTCTACTTGCATAGCAAAAACCTTTAAGAATATTTCATCATTATAGTGTGGCTGATGCATACACGAGACTGAGGGTATTAGTATAAAAAATATATAAATTTGCTATGCACGAACATTTTGCATGCAAACATATTAACCTTACGATCAAACGTGGCTCTATACTCAGCAGAAGGTTTTCAAGCAGTCAGTGTGGCGCCACTCCTGCCACTAACGACAAGCAGGAGTCGCAAGTTCAATAACTTGGCCTTGAAAGCATTTGAAAATTATTACGGTATATATGGCTTTTTAAGGTACAGCAGAAAGAAAAGCGACTTGTTAGCATTATCAAACAATTATGGAACTATACAAGTACAAAATAATCAAATGAAAATGTAGCAATAGTTTGATGAATTAGCATTGTCCTCATCAACTTCACTTGGCCAGGCAAGGACCCGCTGACACATCAAGTTTCCATTAGAAGCGTCACCTGGGCCAAACAGGTTTCAGGGCAGCAGTGCAATCCAGCCCAGATGTACAAAGACAAATAATGGCACAGATGGCAACCACGGATATACTGTAATGCCTATTCTACTCTACTATTACATACCATGTTTGACGAGTTACATAATTAAATCGGCAGGCAACATTTAGAAATTAGTAACTTGACAATTAGTATACGCGGATTTGTACACTGTAATATCAATTACATTGATAACATTTTTAACTGAATGCAGCGGTTCCCAACATTTTCCAGTGTGCGGACCCCTTTTCAACCTCCAAGCATTTTGCGAAACACCACATGCCACGAGTTATTTGAATTTTCCCCGGTGAGAATGCTGTTGTTTTTATTTTCCGCGAACCTCCTGCAGTAGCCTCACCGACCACCAGGGGTCCCCGGACCACCGGTTGAGAAACGCTGATAGAATGCATTTCATCTACCCTTTATTCTTTTTGTAAGGACAAGGCAGGTGAATATTGTCATCACATTACATTCTGTGCAATGATTGGCTCTACATGTCAGAAAGTCGCGACGGTGCGGTTGACCACCAGTGTTGCCAACTCAGCAATTTTGTAAGATCAGGTTTATTTATTTACACGATTTTATTTAACTCACTTCGTTTGTTGTATCCTCAAAAAATAATTCTTGCAACTCAATTTTTACACACTTCCCAATGTGCTATCGACAGCAAACTTCGTATAAGTATGTCATGCTGATGACAACACGATATTCTATCATAAAATATCCAAAACATATATTTTATTTATTTATCTTACTGTATGTTTTGTCATATCCAAAAATCTTGTAACTCAATTTCAACCGTATTCCCAATGTCGTATCGACTGCAAACTTGGTATAGGTATGTCATACTGATGACAAAACGATATTCTATCATTGAAAATTTTTATTATATTTAAAAATATATTTTTTTTACGGCTCTAATTGTCGACGCTCAACTCACGTTGGCTGTAAATCACCACGGTCCCTTACGTTGGGGAATGTCGGAGGGGAGGGGCGAAGGGGGCAGGGGGAGCGGCAGCTCGGACAGTACATTTCATTAAAGCGTGTTTTTTAAAGTATGTTTACATATTTTATTATTAACCTGTTGAGAACTCTAAGAGGCCAGTAGCATCTCGTTTGCAAGAATGTTGAGGCATTAATCTGCCTGTAGGGGGCGATGATCACTACGTACAATATTAATCATTCAGACACTGTCTCCCCGACAGACCTGGTCTTCACCTGAGGACGGCTGCTTGCGTTGTGGCCAAAACGTCGTGAGAATAATTTTATGTTTTATTTTTATTATTTTATTATTTCCCTTCTACGTGACTTTACCGAAAGAACCAAGAAGATGAATCCCTGCAGTCACGAAAGCTTTAAATCGAAATGTTAATCGAGTTATTTGTTTTAATTTTTTTGTGTGTCCCCCGCCATCGCTTCACATCAAGAGCCACGAGCAAGCCACTGCCTTTGAAACACCCTTTGGCCTTCACAAACCACTTGTGTGCTCAACGAAAACTAAAGCTGGGTCCGGAAGAAGCAGCCGAGATCTCCTGGAGATGCGAGCGACGGACGCCGTTCCCGAGGGCCACCGCTGGGGCTGGGAGGCCCAGACGGCGCCTCACGGGCACGAGTGGCCAGGGCCCCCTAGCGGACACAATGAGGCACAGCGTGCGGTACAAACACAACTATGAGACAGCGTTCGACTTTGTCATTGCTTTGGCCTTACCAAGTGAATTACAGTCAACTGAGTTGTAAACATCAATAAACATAGACGTAACTTCAACCGAGAAGATGGATACAAATTGAGCAATCATTGGAAGGATGTTCTTAACCAGGTAAAACCTTAACTGCCTTATGGTGTTGTCTTCATCTCTGCATCTCCATTTTGTCTGCTCGTCCTCTAAACGCTGTCTTTAAAATTGAATTGTTTGCATCGTATGGCTTAAAATCTGCGAGTTGTATTAATTTCATAGAACAATCAAAATAACCCCAGAAAAATATACTATACTCACAAGGCCCGTGCCGTCCTTGCATCACACGTTAAGATTGTCATATTCGTCTGCAACAAACGGAATAAGAGTTTACATTCCAGCATCAACAACATATTAATGACCAAAGTACACGATTAAAAATAGTTGAACAGCACAAGCAAATAAACTCCAATGGAGTGGATGGATGAAATCAGTGGACGTGTCCCTTGGACTCTCAATAAGTTAAGCAACATTGCAGCGCCTGCCGCTGGCGATGTTGTGGTCGATGGCCAAAGTGAAGTGGGGCCACGTGGCGCTCTCTGCAGGTCGTCTCGTGCGCCCTCTACCTTCTGCCTCCTTCCGCTGCAGCTTGAGGGCTTGGTAGTGGCCTTCGCGCTCCTGCCGGGGGGCATCTGCCAGCAAGTTGTTGACGTTGTCATTCATACCATTGGAACCTCCTTTGCCATTAGCAAAATATTATAATTGGTTTTTTAACCCCCTTTTATCTAGCCAGATAAAAGGGGGTATAAAAAACAATTGCCAGATAAAATGGTAAAAAAACTATTTATCGTTGTAATTTATGTCGTAATTTATACGTTGTAATTTATACGTAATTTATAGGTCGTAATTCATACGTCGTCATTTATAGGTCGTAATTTATACGTCGTAATGTATACGTTGCATTTATTACGTTGCAATTCATACGTCGCAATTTATAGGCGCCATCTGACTTCAGTTGACGATCGCAAGCGTCACGTGACAGCAGACATCCTCGTCGTCACAAAGTCCGTGACAAAGCGACGCATGAACAAGTGACAGCTACTACCATTGTTGGTCACCGATGGCGATTCCAGCACTTCGGAGTCGCTTCCTCGCTGGGGATCAGGACCTGTCGTGAAACAAAAACTCCACTGTGGACTTCAAGGCGATGCCACTCCTCTCGACCCATTAGCGAACGTGAGGAGGCGAAGGCATCAATGGTCACAACGCGTGTTCTTGTTTTTGCTCTGTTGCCTGCACTACAGTAGCCTGTGCTTCACTGTCAACTTCATGGACTATTTGTTCAATGTAGTTATCAGGAAATATTCAAATAACATGAGTATGATTTCATTGCATCTGACGTTTAAACACAACTGTGAACCTTTAATGATACAAAGCGTATAGTTCAAAGGATATTGAAGTTGTTACGCTATTTATGTATCATTGGAAGCCAGAGTCTCAAGACTATTTTTCAAGTGCGTCCTGCAAAGGGATGTCTAGCCACTGTGAAGTAAGTGTGTTTTGCATATGGGTGGAAAATAGTGCCGCATAAATGCAGAAACTTACCATCCCTCATCATCGATTGCAAGTTCAATCCTTGATAAACTCTTTCTTGCTCTGGCTGAGACTCTGCTAAGAATATTAAATAGTGTTAGCCAAACTGAACGAGTGTTATTTCCACAAAAAATAAATATACTTGTCAAGACAAAAGGTGTGGTTTACCTCTTTGAACACACAGACCACATGCTATTAAAACTGTGGTGGTCAGCACACGCTACTGAATTTATTTTGAATACCAAACGTTTCATTTTATTCTGGCACGCATTTTAATCGTGCGTTTTCTTCCATTGTCCAGAACTCTTAAAAAGTTTACCAACATCTACACATAGACGGTGTACACGGGTCTCAATGGCAGATTCTCAAGTGGCTATCGGCTGGGTCATAATGAACGAGAGCTGTTTCCCCTGCTAGGAGGAGGCATGGCTGGCAGTGGCGTGTGGATGGTCTCCCACCTGATGCTGTGTGTAGCACACAAGGCTGACAGCCACACATAGAGACACCGCAGCAATGCCGACATCAACAGCGATCCCAGCCAAGAGGTAACCCCCTCCTCCATTAATGAAATGATATGCGGTTGTAGTGACCCTTAAGGGAGCTACGCAACGTGTGTTGGGTGAACGGGGTTCAGTGTGAGGAATGCTGTTTGGTTGTTGAGTGGTGGGTGGTGCCAATGACCTGCATTGAGCTTCCTTCTTCTGTAGCCCAACACAGCAACAACAGCAGCTCCAGCAGAGAGAAGCACAGCCAGCACCACTCCAACAGCCACCAACACGTACGGAGATGCCCCTGGCACTAATGCGAAATGCAAAATATGAAAACTGCAAGAACCGATGAGATGAGGAAAAAGTTTAAGGAAACAAATACAGTTTTGTTTGCACAATTTTTTAAAGCAGTGTGGTGACATTTACTCAAATGTGTTTCACAGCTGCGTAGTATGACATACCAAGAGCTGTTGCTTTAAATTCACTTTCCTGATCTGCAAGTTAACATTGAAAGAGAGTAATGATCATTCAAACATTATAGACAGGGCGGTTTCTTCATTAGGGCGATTGGGCGACGCACCACCAATCTCAGCCGTTACTGTGCCTCTGGATATAGTCCAATCAGCGTCATGTCACGTTCTGTGGAGTACCGCCTCTTTTTGGGCGATTTCACTCCGGCTGAGAATCGCCCAGAGTGGTCCCATAGACTTACATTCAAAGATGTTTTTTTTCGAACGGCGGGCGCTGCAATGCATTCTCTATGGCTTCCGGGAGGGCTGGCACTAACGTGCTTACGTCATCATACGTAAGCACGTTTCAGTCAACAATATTACTTGTCGCCACCTAGTGGAATCTTTAATAAAATAAACTGAGTGGATTGTAATAATAGTGAGATAGAAACAAACAAGATGTATTGTAAGAGTCAATTTATTTTTCATTAATATTAAAGAAGTGAAGTTGCCTTTACATGATTAAGCTGTTAATTTATCCTTTGCATGGGTGGACCTTATCCTTATCAATCATCCAGACAATTGCCCCCCCTGAGAGATTTTGCAGGAGCCGCCACTGATTATAGATTTAATATAGAACGTACAAAATAATGTCAAGTGTTTTGTTTTAGGTTATTAAAAGGAAAGTATTGTACCTTGTGTTGTAAACAGTTCCGACATCAGACTCCCTGACCGATAATATCCTGTCAGCTGACAAGTGTAGACACCTGCAGAACTTTCATTCACCACTGAGATGGTCAGAGAGAAGTCGTCGTCGTCAAAAGCGGAGGACGATATGTTTACGTGGGAGTTGAGGTGGGAACTGAATGCAGCGTGAGGTCCGGCTGGGTGAGCCGCGAGTATCGTACGGACTGTGCTGTCACCACGTGGCCTCCAGTACCAGGTGACCGAACGAGACTCAGTGGAGGAGCTCCTCCACTCAAACCCAGGGTCAGACTCGGTGCAGGGCAACGTGATTCCTTCACCAATTTGAGCCGCGAAATTCCGAGGTGCGTTTTGGTGTGCACCTGCAGATCGTGTTAAAACAATGGTTTCATTACCAAACAGACAACTGCAGGATGCCACAATACAGCTACATACATTGCACCTGAAGGTATAAGCATGGCAATTGTGTTGAGCTTACAAATTACTTAAGTCAATTTAAATTTATGTCCGATGTGTGTAGTGAGAGTCCCACACGATCCCTGGGACGGAGTAATCAAGCAGGCTGGAGTAAACACTCCACGCTCTGATTGGTGAGGGCACGGGGAGCAAGGGGATTGTCCTGAACGTTCAGAAGGGAAAAGAACTGGAGGGTTGTGTGAGCGTCAGGTGGGATGGTTAGGCCAGGTGAGGGTAAGAGAAGTGACGATTGGTGGAGACGGAGTGCGACGAGGTGCGGAGCCAGGAAGAGGTTAAAAGAGGGAGTTGGAGTTTGGATTTCGGGGCTTTGCGGGAGAGAGAACGAGAAGGAAGGTGTGGACCCGTGCCGTGAAATAAAGACCTTACTTACCTTGTGGATGAAGAAAAGGGCTGGAGTCTTCTTTCATGTGTATTCATTTCATTTTTAATTAAGAATGATGGCAATTACTGCAGTTTATATATATCACACTTGATCAGAGTATTTATGTTCAGTATGTGATGGCAGTGTTTTTATGATGAAACTGAAGTATGGTGAGATGTGTACTTACCATTTTTCCGCACGTTCAAATTGTACGCTACCTCTAAGATTTCTCCACTCTCCCCTTTCAGGGAACACTTCCACAACCCACTCTGAGCAGCCTTCACTTTCACCAACACGAGGCTGCTTTTATGGCTGATCTCAATCCCATTGTGAATCCATCTGACCATGTGTGCATAGGAGTCGTTAGAGAGCTGGCAGGTCAGACTGATGCTCTTTCCTTCTGCTACGGTGTCCGATGTGTTGGACAAAACTAAAGAACACGAAACAAAAAACAATATTTACGACGCATTGATTCAAAATCACAGGTCAAACTAGAGTACAAATCATTCTGAAGTTTGAGGTATGGCTTATCCCTGGTCACGTGGAATCCACAACTGTGATAAGATTCCAGGAGATAGGAGCCTGGAGTCCTCACAGCCCAGTTGAGATCATGGAATGCCTCCTGCACTGCTCCTCTACTCGTGATTACAGCAGCGGAGCACAGAGACTCCAGGGTGGGGATGGTGAAGGGGTGAAGAGGAGACCACGTGGCCACTGATCACGAGAAGCACTGGCCCCCAGGAATTGTCTAAACCCAAATCCCTCGACCTAAACCTGATTGTGAACGTGAACTCACAGCAGGACTCTGAATGGTCAATAGCAGCAGCGCTACTCGTAATTCTCACGTGAACTCTCCATATCGCAACTTGAAAAAAACTAAACCTGTTTTAATTAGCATGAAATATTGTGTAAATATAAGTAATTGCTCTATACATTATCTATTGCATGATATGTATCTTCAATCATTTGGACTCCATTACTGTAATATAACAAGTGAAAGTAATACCAGTGCAACAACATTTTTAGTTCCGCAAGTAAAAAACACGGGAATATTTCCACGTGAATGTGGCTGTGACACGACCGTTTACATGATAAAACAATTAGGCTTTCATCTGCAAGGGCGATGGCATGATGGGCAATGAGAATCAGATGATGCGCATCCAATGCTGAATGCTACAGAAATGACAGCTTGTATGTGCAGCAGCAGTAACAATCGTTCATGTGAACATAAACTCACTCCGGCATTTACGTCACAATCATGAACAATACTGTCCGACATTTCATTTTAATAAGATCCTGAAACGTGTTAATACGTAGAATATATAAATTTTCATTTTATATAATTTATATATATAAATTTATATATAAATATATATAAATTTTCATTTTTAATGAAAATTAAATATAAATAGAATATATACGTAGAATATATACATTTTCATTTCATATAATTTACATAAATAAATGTATATCTAAATATATGTAAATATACGTTTTCATTTTTAATGAAAATGAAATATAATGAAAATGATTTAATTTTAATTTTGAATGAAAATTTATATTCTATGACTTAATATTATCTTACCTTTGATTGTAACCAGTTCCATTGTGAGGGTGCCTGTCCTATAGTAGCCAGTAAACTCACATGTGTAAACCCCACCACGTGAAAATGTAACTTTCGACAATGTTAAAGGAAACTGATCTGTATAAGAAGACGATTGCGGTGGATCTTGTAGGTTCTGATCAGAACCCTGTGTTGTGCCATCATGCGATCTCCATTTCCAAGTGACAGCGCGTGACAGCTGTGAATGATCTTTCCACTTAAATCCAGGATCAGATTCATCACATGACAAAGTGACCTTCCCACCCTCGTGTATGAAATATTTCTTCACTGCGGGTGCCTGCCCATCATCACTTCCTATAAAACAAGCAGCAGTGAATTAACCAATGCACAGTAATTATCAAAACATATGCTAAATGTAAATATGTAATTGTACATTTAACAATAAAATTATTTAAATTCAAAAAATAAAAAACACGTGAGTTAATAACAGTACATTTAAATGTATATAACAGTAGACTTACCAGTTGATGTAAACTCCAATGTGTACGAGGCAAAGTGACTGTTGTGCTGGTCATGTAGAACACATTTCCATTGTCCCTGTTGAGATCGTTTTACTTTGTTCAGTGTCAGCCGAATGCCTTGTGAAATGTAAGTGTCACCATGATACCAAACCAGACCTGTTCCATAGGCACTGTTTGAGATGTCACACGTCAATGTGACATTATCTCCTTCTGTCACAGAGCGAGATGGATTGGCTGAAACTAAAGAAAACAAAACCAGTAAAACAAACTCAGACATCAGCAGTGACTCCGTGCTCAAGACTCCTCCACTACTCCTCTTGTGGACGAGACCACAGCAGCGACGCTCAGCGAGTCTGGGCGACACTTGACCGGTCCCCGTTCACCACAGAGACCTGACGGGCTGTGTGACAGGAGTCGGTGTGAGGAGCCTACGTAGCACTGACAGTTCTGCAAGTAAACACGCAGTTTCACTAAAACAGTATCGCACGTGACAGGAGTCAATGTCAGGCGAGGTCCAGAAACAATAATTGCCATTCCATGAACAGTTCCGCATGAAATCGCGTGGCTCCACTGGAACACGGGTGACGTCGCACGGGCACCGTGGCACTGACGTGGCACCACAGGTCGTGTGACGTCACCAGAGGGCACGGAGTGACAGGGAGAGTCAGGAGGGGCTCATCCAATGTCAGACATCTCCACCAGGGCAGGACCCAATGTGCAGCACCTCGGATTAGCAAGGTTGGCCACGTACGGTGCGAAAGAAGTTCAACATACATGCTGCATGACTACCGATAATACCCAATTAAACGTACTCATTCAACATGAAACATGTTTTACCTGAGCATTACTGGAAATTATTATTTTAATACCATGGTGTGTTATATGAAGGTGTCATTTATCTTGATATAGAAGTTGCACTATTGTATGAAGGTGTTTTAATGATATATAAACCAAAATCACATTACCTTTCATTGTGACCAGTTCCATAGTGAGGGTGCCTGTCCTATAGTAGCCAGTAAACTCACATGTGTAAACCCCACCACGTGAAAACTTAACGTTGGACATTGTTAAAGGAAACTGATCGTTATCAAAATCACGTGATCGTGGCGTATATTGTATTGTCTGATCAGATCCCTTCGTTGTACCACGTGGTTTCCATTTCCAAGTGACAGCGCGTGCCAGCTGTGAACGATCTCTCCACTCAAATCCAGGATCAGATTCATCACATGACAAAGAAACCTCCCCACCCTCGTTATTAAAATACTTCTTCGCTGCGGGTGCCTGCCCAACAGCAGTTCCTATAAAATAAACAGCAGTGAATTAACTAACCCACAATAGTTATCAAAACATATACTAAATGTAAACATGTATTTGTTGATTTGTACAGATTAAAATTCAATGTAATAACTCATCACGCGAGTTAATAACGTGACATTTAAATACATTTAACAGGACACTTACCAGTTGATCTAAACTCCAGTTTGTACGAGGCAAAGGGACGGCTGTGCTGGGATTGTAGAACACATTTCCATTCCCCCTGTTGAATTCGTTTTACTTTGTTCAGTGTCAGCGGATTGGCTTTGTCAATGTAAGTGTCACCATGATACCAAACCAGACCTGTTCCATAGGCACTGTTTGAGATGAGACAGGTCAATGTGACAGTCTCTCCTTCTGTCACAGAGCGGAGTGGGTTGGCTGAAACTAAAGAAAACAAAACCAGTAAAACAAACTCAGACATCAGCAGTGACTCCGTGCTCCAGACGCCTCCACTACTCCTCTTGTGGACGAGACCACAGCAGCGACGCTCAGCGAGTCTGGGCGACACTTGACCGGTCCCCGTTCACCACAGAGACCTGACGGGCTGTGTGACAGGAGTCGGTGTGAGGAGCCTACGTAGCACTGACAGTTCTGCAAGTAAACACGCAGTTTCACTAAAACAGTATCGCCCGTGACAGGAGTCAATGTCAGGCGAGGTCCAGAAACAATAATTGCCGTTCCATGAACAGTTCCGCATGAAATCGCGTGGCTCCACTGCAACACGGGTGACGTCACACGGGCACCGTGGCACTGACGTGGCACCACAGGTCGTGTGACGTCACCAGAGGGCACGGAGTGACAGGGAGAGTCAGGAGGGGCTCATCCAATGTCAGACATCTCCACCAGGGCAGGACCCAATGTGCAGCACCTCCGATTAGCACGGTTGGCTACGTACGGTGCGACAGAAGTTCAACGTACATGCTGCATGACTACCTATGATACCCATTTAAGCGTACTCATTAAACATGCAACAGGTTTTACCTGAACATTACTGGAAATATGCGTATTTTCATACCATGGTATGTTGCATGAAGGTATCATTTATCTTGATATTGAAGTTGCACTATTGTATGAAAGTGTTTTAATGATATATATAAAATCACATTACCTTTCATTGTGACCAGTTCCACTGTGAGGGTGCCTGTCCTATAGTAGCCAGTAAACTCGCATGTGTAAACCCCACCACGTGAAAACGTAACTTGCGACAATGTTAAAGGAAACTGATCTTCATAATAAAACGATCGCGGTGGATGTTGTATGTTCTGATCATATCGCTTTATTGTGCCATCATGCGATTTCCAAGTGACAGCACGTAGCAGCTGTGAATGATCTTTCCACTGAAATCCAGGATCAGATTCATCACATGACAATGAGACCATCCCACCCTCGTGTATGAAATATTTCTTCACTGCAAGTGCTTGCCCAACATCACCTATAAAATAAACAGCAGAAAATTCACCAATGCATAGTAATTATCAAAACATACACTAAATGTAAAGATGTAATTGATACATTTGACATTAAAATGATTTAAATTCAAGAAATAACAAAACACGTGAGTTAATAACAGTACATTTAAATGTATATAACAGACTTACCAGTTGATGTAACCTCCAATGTGTACGAGGCAAAGGGACTGTTGTGCTGGTATTGTAAAACACATTTCCATTCTCCCTGTTGAGATCGTTTCACTTTGTACAGTGTCAGCACAGAATTGCCTGGGTTCATCTTAATACCACCGTGAGTCCAAACCAGACCTGTTCCATAGGCACTGTTTGAGATGTTACACGTCAATGTGACAGTCGCACCTTCTCTCTTGGCTGAAACTAAAGAAAGCAAAAGCAGTAAAACAAACTCAAGACTCAGCAGTGACTCCGTGCTCCAAACTCCTCCACGACTCCTCTTGTGGACGCGACCACAGCAGCGACGCTCAGCGAGTCTGGGCGACTCCTGACCGGTACCCGTTCACCACAGAGACCTGACGGGCTGTGTGACAGGGGGCGGTGCGAGGGGCCTGCATCAGTACCAACGTCTCCTGTTGCACTGACACTCCTGCAAGTAAACGCGCGGCTTCGCTAGGAGAGCGCCGAACAGGACTCCCGGTGCAATACCACCGTGTCGCAGTGCCACGGTGAGGCAAAGGACGTGAGGCAGCGAGGACAATCTACCGGTGGCATTGCAGAGGAAGGGCTCGTCACGTGCAGTACCAGCGCCACGCATCACCCTCGTGTCAACTCTTTGCAGCGTTTAAACCACAACTTGTTCTTCACGGATAAAATGTGATGAAATAATATCACGATAAAAAATGTACAAAAAATAATCATACATTTCACTTTGAAGTGTAGGAAGGGTGCTTGTGCAAAATAGTATAACACATTTCCTTACCTTCCATTGTGATAATTTCCATCCAACTTTCTGTTCCAAATTCCCTTTCAAGGCAACTGTAAAACCCAGCGTCACTGCGCTGTACATTTTTGATTCGGATAGAAGCCCTATGTTGATTATTATCTTCAGTGGCTGCTATCCTGGCCTCTCGTGAGTTTGTTAAATCGATCTCGGCTGCTCTACTGCCTTCACCACGCCGCCAGGTGATAGATGTGATATTGGGATTGTCGTGCTGTGTCCATCCTGGAGTGTTTCTGTCACACGTCAATGTGACTTCCTGTCTCAGCAACAAAATACCTTCTGGGGGATGCCTGTAAATGAACACTCGCTTCAAAAGTGAAACGACAAAACGGCAAATTATAAATATTGAACACTCCGGTACGGTTTTTAAATGTACGGTGCGCAACAAGTTGAACGTACATACTGTACGTAAACACAGTGTGGTGTATAACAGCACGTGAATAATAACTCACTGATGTGGGACAAGATGCAGATGACAACACTCATCCCCACCGCACGCCTCCCCTTCCCCGTGTCCATGGCTCAGAGCCACGGCGCCGTCTGCTCAGTTCTCAGCACGCACCACGTTTTATGTCGCTCCTGCAGCCGCCTTCAGTTGAAGTGTCGCGACATCCCACCCACAGCTCGCTGAGGTTTCACTTCCAACCACAGCTCCCACACCAAACCCCAGCCTCTCTCTAGAGCACTAATTCATCATCACACTTCCTTTTACTGTTTCAGCGCCAAATAAAAACAAAAACGTTACCACTGTTATCGTGCTCAAAAAGTAATTTATTTACCAAAATAAAATACGAATTCATAACTAACATTACCATGAACGTGCTTGGGTATAGAAGAGTCGCCTGACGCCATTTGGAACGTGCGTGTTCAATTCGCGTCCGTGCACGTCAAGTCTGGTGGTGTGCGTCCATGCGCCATCCGGCTCCCTGGCCATGAAGTCGGAGGCCCTGCCTGGACGCGGCTCGCTGCTGTTCGACCCAAGGCTCAGCAGTGCCGCAGGGCCCCATCAGCGTGCAGCGAGATGGGACATTTGTCCAGGCTCCAGAACGCCAGAGGCCCAATAAATATAACAAACAAAATCTGTATTCAGAAATATGACTTTATTAATATTCTATAATTGTTTAAACAAGAATAACATGGCCAATACTAGCTTAATTAAGTGTCATTTCTTACGTTGTTATAATGTCAGAAAGGGGGGGGGGGTATTTTCTGATCCGGTGTCCCGGGGGTAAAGACGTCTAAACCCGGCCCTTCTCCCTGCTCACACGGTCACTGTTGCTACTACCAGACCCTCTGTGCGTGCTCTCCATTTGAGTCAGAACAGGGATAACGTGAATGGTTCGCTGGTAAACAGCACTGCAGGCAGATGGAGCAAGCTCCATAACTTCCCTTGAACAGCCGATAGATTATAAATGCTTGTCATTTGTTTTTTTTAAGTACTGCAACGCAGAATTACAACTTGCTTTACAGCATCAAGTTGAACAATATAACCGAAAAATATATACAGATTTCGTTTTTTATCAAATACCATGACCGTCCGTTGTTTCACAAGGTAAAAACCCAGACAATTCGTTTCTGTTACAACTGCTGCATTTATAGAGGTAGACTTCTATTCAGAAAGACCGTAATAACAGATGGCAATCACGACTGATGAGCATTTAAAAAGCCACGCGTTTCGTTTTCGCGTCTTCATATTTGAAGCCCAAGCCAGAATGATTCCTCATTAAATCGCATTCCGTGTGAACAGCACAGCACACTTTGTTACTTCTGCTTTTGAACACAACTGAAAGAGTACGAACCTTCAGCGATTATTACAATACACCGAATGTTAAATATGCATAGAACCATCTTAATACTGGATTGTTGATAACTCAAAACGTGAATTTAAATCAAGTAAATAACATCATCGAACTAAACAATGTTACATGGAAATACTCAGCTCCAGAAAAGTAACTGCACAGCATTTGGAAAATGTGCATCGCTCATTAATACAGGTCGAGGAGTCTCAAAAATTGACTTCTCAGCCCGTGCAGCATTTGCCTCCTTGGTCATGAGGTCAGAGCCCTTCTCTGGACGCTGTTTGCTGCTGTCTGACCCAAGGCTCAGGTGATGCTGCTCCCCGTTGGATCCATTCCAATAGAAGCAGCCACCACAGAGCCAACTGTGGGACACTGGGGTGGGATTATTACTGGTGGAAACTTACAGATATGTGTAAATTGCTCAAGATAACAAACTGACATCATGTGGTGTAAAATTCAATCCCACGTGCTACGATAAAGAGACACGTACCGTATCACATTGACAGGTGAATGTTTACTTTTAGACCATATGTTACACTTCTGTAATGATGAGGCATGGACCGTTCGATGGTTTCTACCAAAATAAATGAACACTTTCATCGCAGCCATCTCTGCTTCACGTTGTCAGACTGGGTACATGCGTATACAGTGGTCATTTCACAATGTCAACTTAAATTTTCATAAAAAAATCATGAACAAGAATGGGCAGGGTAATTACTTCACTTCCCTTGTGTTTCCCCCTGGTGTCGCACATACATACCATGCAGCCTTTTCTAACACACAACAGGCAGTCACTATTCTACTTGCATAGCAAAAACCTTTAAGAATATTTCATCATTATAGTGTGGTTGATGCATACACGAGACTGAGGGTATTAGTATAAAAAATATATAAATTTGCTATGCACGAACATTTTGCATGCAAACATATTAACCTTACGATCAAACGTGACTCTATACTCAGCAGAAGGTTTTCAAGCAGTCAGTGTGGCGCCACTCCTGCCACTAAAGACAAGCAGGAGTCGCAAGTTCAATAACTTGGCCTTGAAAGCATTTGAAAATTATTACGGTATATATGGCTTTTTAAGGTACAGCAGAAAGAAAAGCGACTTGTTAGCATTATCAAACAATTATGGAACTATACAAGTACAAAATAATCAAATGAAAATGTAGCAATAGTTTGATGAATTAGCATTGTCCTCATCAACTTCACTTGGCCAGGCAAGGACCCGCTGACACATCAAGTTTCCATTAGAAGCGTCACCTGGGCCAAACAGGTTTCAGGGCAGCAGTGCAATCCAGCCCAGATGTACAAAGACAAATAATGGCACAGATGGCAACCACGGATATACTGTAATGCCTATTCTACTCTACTATTACATCCCATGTTTGACGAGTTACATAATTAAATCGGCAGGCAACATTTAGAAATTAGTAACTTGACAATTAGTATACGCGGATTTGTACACTGTAATATCAATTACATTGATAACATTTTTAACTGAATGCAGCGGTTCCCAACATTTTCCAGTGTGCGGAACCCTTTTCAACCTCCAAGCATTTCGCGAACCACCACATGCCACGAGTTATTTGAATTTTCCCCGGTGAGAATGCTGTTGTTTTTATTTTCCGCGAACCTCCTGCAGTAGCCTCACCGACCACCAGGGGTCCCCGGACCACCAGTTGAGAAACGCTGATAGAATGCATTTCATCTACCCTTTATTCTTTTTGTAAGGACAAGGCAGGTGAATATTGTCATCACATTACATTCTGTGCAATGATTGGCTCTACATGTCAGAAAGTCGCGACGGTGCGGTTGACCACCAGTGTTGCCAACTCAGCAATTTTGTAAGATCAGGTTTATTTATTTACACGATTTTATTTAACTCACTTCGTTTGTTGTATCCTCAAAAAATTATTCTTGCAACTCAATTTTTACACACTTCCCAATGTGCTATCGACAGCAAACTTCGTATAAGTATGTCATGCTGATGACAACACGATATTCTATCATAAAATATCCAAAACATATATTTTATTTATTTATCTTACTGTATGTTTTGTCATATCCAAAAATCTTGTAACTCAATTTCAACCGTATTCCCAATGTCGTATCGACTGCAAACTTGGTATAGGTATGTCATACTGATGACAAAACGATATTCTATCATTGAAAAGTTTTAATATATTTAAAAATATAATTTTTTTTACGGCTCTAATTGTCGACGCTCAACTTACGTTGGCTGTAAATCACCACGGTCCCTTACGTTGGGGAATGTCGGAGGGGAGGGGCGAAGGGGGCAGGGGGAGGGGCAGCTCGGACAGTACATTTCATTAAAGCGTGTTTTTTAAAGTATGTTTACATATTTTATTATTAACCTGTTGAGAACTCTAAGAGGCCAGTAGCATCTCGTTTGCAAGAATGTTGAGGCATTAATCTGCCTGTAGGGGGCGATGATCACTACGTACAATATTAATCATTCAGACACTGTCTCCCCGACAGACCTGGTCTTCACCTGAGGACGGCTGCTTGCGTTGTGGCCGAAACGTCGTGAGAATAATTTTATGTTTTATTTTTATTATTTTATTATTTCCCTTCTACGTGACTTTACCGAAAGAACCAAGAAGATGAATCCCTGCAGTCACGAAAACTTTAAATCGAAATGTTATTATGTTTTATTTTTATTATTTTATTATTTCCCTTCTACGTGACTTTACCGAAAGAACCAAGAAGATGAATCCCTGCAGTCACGAAAACTTTAAATCGAAATGTTAATCGAGTTATTTATTGTAATTTTTTTGTGTGTCCCCCGCCATCGCTTCACATCAAGAGCCACGAGCAAGCCACTGCCTTTGAAACACCCTTTGGCCTCTACAAACCACTTGTGTGCTCAACGAAAACTAAAGCTGGGTCCGGAAGAAGCAGCCGAGATCTCCTGGAGATGCGAGCGACGGACGCCGGTCCCGAGGGCCACCGCTGGGGCTGGGAGGCCCAGACGGCGCCTCACGGGCACGAGTGGCCAGGGCCCCCTAGCGGACACAATGAGGCACAGCGTGCGGTACAAACACAACTATGAGACAGCGTTCGACTTTGTCATTGCTTTGGCCTTACCAAGTGAATTACAGTCAACTGAGGTGTACACATAAATAAACATAGACGTAACTTCAACCGAGAAGATGGATACAAATTGAGCAATCATTGGAAGGATGTTATTAACCAGGTAAAACCTTAACGGATGGTGTTGGCGTCATTTCCGCATCTCCAGCTTTCTTCAGCCTCCCAATCTCTCTTTTAATTGTTGATTTGTTTGCATCGTATGGCTTAAACTCTGCGAGTTGTATTAATTTCATAGAACAATGAAAATAACCCCAGAAAAATATACTGTACTCACAAGGCCCGTGCCGTCCTCACGTCACACGTTAAGATTGTCATATTCGTCTGCAACAAACGGAATAAGAGTTTACATTCCAGCATCAACAACGTAATTATGACCAAAGTACACGATTAAAAAATAGTTGAACAGCACAAGCAAATAAACTCCAATGGAGTGGATGGATGAAATCAGTGGACGTGTCCCTTGGACTCTCAATAAGTTAAGCAACATTGCAGCGCCTGCGGTCGATGGCCAAAGTGAAGTGGGGCCACGTGGCGCTCTGCAGGTCGTCTCGTGCGCCCTCTACCTTCTGCCAGAGGTGGGACAAAGTCATTGTTATGCAAGTCCAAGTCGAGTCGCAAGTCATCAAATTCATGACTCGAGTCTGACTCGAGTCCAAGTCACATGACTCGAGTCCACATCTCATAGGTGGGACAAAGTCATTGTTATGCAAGTCCAAGTCGAGTCGCAAGTCATCAAATTCATGACTCGAGGTTGACTCGAGTCCAAGTCACATGACTCGAGTCCACACCTCTGCCTTCTGCCTCCTTCCGCTGCAGCTTGAGGGCTTGGTAGTGGCCTTCGCGCTCCTGCCGGGGGGCATCTGCCAGCAAGTTGTTGACGTTGTCATTCATACCATTGGAACCTCCTTTGCCAGTAGCAAAATATGATGATTGGTTTTTTAACCCCTTTTATCTGGCCAGATAAAAGGGGTTAAAAAAAAAACAATTGCCAGATAAAAGAGTAAAAAAACTATTTATCGTAATTTATACGTTGTAATTTAAACGTAATTTATAGGTCGTAATTTCGACGTCGTAATGTATACGTTGCAATTAATACATTGTAATTAATACGTTGTAATTCATAAGCGCCATCTGACTTCAGTTGACGATCGCAAGCGTCACGTGACAGCAGACATCCTCGTCGTCACAAAGTGCGTGACATAGCGACGCGTGAACAAGTGACAGCTACTACCATTGTTGGTCACCGATGGCGATTCCAGCACTCCGTAGTCGCTTCCTCGCTGTGGATCAAGACCTGTCGTGAAACAAAACTCCACTGTGGACTTCACGGCGATGCCACTCCTCTCGACCCATTAGCGAACGTGAGGAGGCAAAAGCATCAACGGTCACAACGCGTGTTCTTGATTTTGCTCTGTTGCCTGCACTACAGTAGCCTGTGCTTCACTGTCAACTTCATGAACTGTTTATTCAATGTAGTTATCAGGAAATCTTCAAATAACATGGGTATGATTTCATTGAATCTGACGTTTAAACAAAACTGTGAACCTGTAATGGTACAAAGCGTATAGATCAAAGCATATTGAAGTTGTTATGCTATTAATGTATCCTGGGAAGCCAGAGTCTCAAGAATATTTTTCAAGTGCGTCCTGCAAAGGGATGTCTGGCCACTGTGAAGTAAGTGTGTTTTGCATATGGGTGGAAAATAGTGCCGCATAAATGCGGAAACTTACCATCCCTCATCATCGATTGCAAGTTCAATCCTTGATAAGCACTGTCTTGCTCTGGCTGAGACTCTGCTAAGAATATGAAATAGTGTTTTTAATTGAATCGAAATAAAACCAAGAGTTAACATATTTGTCTCGCATAGAGTTAGCCAAACTGAACGAGTGTTATTTCCACAAAAAATATATATACTTGTCAAAACAAAAGGTGTGGTTTACCTCTTTGAACACACAGACCACATGCTATTAAAACTGTGGTGGTCAGCACACACTACTGAATTTCTTTTAAATACCAAACGTTTAATTTGATTCTGGAACGCATTTTAAATATTAAGTTTTCTTTCATTGCCCACAACTCTTAAAAAGTTTACCAACATTTACACATAGACGGTGTACACGGGTCTCAATGGCAGCTTCTCAAGTGGCTCTCGGCTGGGTCATAATGAACGAGAGCTGTTTCCCCTGCTAGGAGGAGGCATTGCTGGCAGTGACGTGTGGATGGTCTCACATCTGCACGAGTGTTGCTGTGTGTAGCGCACAAGGCTGACAGCCACACATAGAGACACCGCAGCAATGCCGACATCAACAGCGATCCCAGACAAGGGGTAACCCCCTCCTCCATTAATGAAATGACATGCGGTTGTAGTGACCCTTAAAGGAGCTACGCAACGTGTATTGGGTGAACGGGGTTCAGTGTGAGGAATGCTGTTTGGTTGTAGAGTGGTGGGTGGTGCCAATGACCTGCATTGAGCTTCCTTCTTCTGTAGCCCAACACAGCAACAACAGCAGCTCCAGCAGAGAGCAACACAGCCAGCACCACTCCAACAGCCACCAACACGTACGGAGATGCCCCTGGAACTGTTGCGAAATACAAAATAATGCATGAACTAAATAAACGATGAAATAATTTAAGTAATTTCATAAACACATTTTATATTTTCATAGAATGAAAGGAGTGCAGTAACATGCATTTCACAGCCGTATACTTTGACGTAACAAGAGCTTTAGATTAAAATTAACTTTCCCGACCTGCAATTTAATATTGAGAGCCAGTGATTATATCGTAAAAGCGGGAGACGTAATTTAGATAATAAAAATAGAGCAAAGTGTTTGTTTTCCATGACAAAAATGGGAAGTCTTGTACCTTGTGACGTAATCAACTCCATTTCCAACCGCCATGATCGGAAATATCCTTCAACCTGACAAGTGTAAACCCCCCCTGCATCATCATTCACCACTGAGATGGTCAGAGAAAAGTCGTCGTCGTCAAAAGCCGAGGACAAGATGTTTACGTTGGAGTTGAGGTGGGAACTGAATGCAGCGTGAGGTCCGGCTGGGTGAGCCGCGAGTATCGTACGGACTGTGCTGTCACCACGTGGCCTCCAGTACCAGGTGACCGAACGAGACTCATTGGAGGAGCTCCTCCACACAAACCCAGGGTCAGACTCGTTGCAGGGCAACGTGATTCCTTCACCAATTTGAGACGCGTAATTCCTGGTTGCCTGATGCTCTGAATCTGCAAATCGTGTAAAAACAATCGTTTAATAGCTTAATGCAGGATGCCACAACGCAGATACATATCTTACAGCTGCAGGTATAAGCATGGACATTGTGTCAAGCTCACCAATTCCTTTAATCAATGTAAGTGTTTTTTAATACACGCAAGATGTAACTTAATTCATGTACTTGATCAAAGTATTCATTCTCACTATGTGCTTTTATAATGTAACTGAAGTAACGTGAGATGTGTATTTACCATTTTTCAGCACGTTCACATTGTACGCTACCTCTGAGATCTCTCCACTCTCCCTTTTCACGGCACACTTCAACAACCCACTGTGAGCAGCGTTCACTTTCACCAACACGATGCTGCTTTGATGGCTGATCTCAATCCCATTGTGAATCCATCTGACCATGTGTGCATAGGAGTCGTTAGAGAGCTGGCAGGTCAGACTGATGCTCTCTCCTTCTGCTACGGTGTCGGATGAAACTAAAGAACATGAAACAAGAATGCATATTTACATTAAATAACAGTCGATTTAAAGCTTTCACGTAGAATGGAAATAATAAAATAATAAAAATAAAACATAATAAGTCACGTAGAATGGAAATAATAAAAAAACATAACAAAAGAAAATATTTTCATCATTTTATTATTTCCATTCTACGTGAATTTACCGAAAGAACCAAGAAAATGAAATAACAGCTGAAATAGGCAGGTAGGATGGAAACATCACTGTCAGTTAAGACTTTACATTCCTATGTCAGCTGTTATTTCATGCTAATCTCTAACATTAACATAGCCACTTCCGTGCCAAGTTACATGCTGATTTCTCACATTAACATCACTAGCCCCGGCCACTTCTTTATGACCCTTGGTCTACACCCATTTCAAACCTTTTAAAAGTCTGCATCAGCAGCAGACCATGCTTTCCCACCTGATGACGGACGCTTGTGTTGCGTCCGAAAAGTCGTGATTGATTAAATTTTATACCTACGTGACTTTACCGAAAGATCCAAAGTGTATGGATTCCTGCAGTCACAAAAGCTTCAAATCAAGATTAACAGTACTGTCCTACATTTCATTTTCATAGGATCCTGAAACGTGTTAATACATATTTGTGACAGAAATTCGTAACAATTTGTATGAATATATTTAGTTTCTATGACTCAATATTATCTTACCTTTCATTATTACGAGTTCCATTGTGAGGGTGCCTGTCCTATAGTAGCCAGTAAACTCACATGTGTAAACCCCACCACGTGAAAACGTAACTTGCGACAATGTTATAGGAAACTGATCTTCATAATCAAACGATTGCGGTGGATTTTGTAGGTTCTGATCAGAACCCTTTGTTGTTCCATCATGCGATCTCCATTTCCAAGTGACAGCGCGTGCCAGCTGTGAATGATCTCTCCACTTAAATCCAGGATCAGATTCATCACATGACAAAGAGACCTCCCCACGCTCGTGTTTGAAATATTTCTTCACTGCAGGTGCCTGCCCAACCTCACTTCCTAAAAAACAGCAGTCAATTAACCAATACACAGTAATTATCAAAACATATACTAAATGTAAACGTGTATTTGTTGCATTGGACGTATTAAAATTTAATGTAATAACTCAACACGTCAGGTAATAACATTACATTTAAATACATTTAACAGGACACTTACCAGTTGATGTAAACTCCAATTTGTACGAGCTAAAGGGACTGTTGTGATGGTCATATAAAAAACATTTCCATTCTCCCTGTTGAGATCGTTTTACTTTGTTCAGTGTCAGCGAATTGCCGCGGTCAATATAAGTGTCACCATGATACCAAACCAGACCTGTTCCATAGGCACTGTTTGAGATGAGACAGGTCAATGTGACAGTCGCTCCTTCTGTCACAGAGCGGGATGGGTTGGCTGAAACTAAAGAAAGCAAAACCAGTCAAACAAACTCAGACATCAGCAGCGACTCCGTGCTCCAGACTCCTCCACTACTCCTCTTGTGGACGAGACCACAGCAGCGACGCGCAGCGAGTTTGGGCGACTCGTAACCGGTCCCCGTTCACCACAGAGACCTGACGGGCTGTGTGACAGGGGGCGGTGTGGGGGGCCTGCATCGGTACCAACGTCTCCTGTTGCACTGCCACTCCTGCAAGTAAACGCGCGGCATCGCTAGGAGAGCGCCGCACAGGACTCCCGGTGCAATGCCACCGTGGGAGCGATAGGAAGTCTGTGCCGTGTCACCTCCACGAGTCGCAGTGCCACGGTGAGGCAGAGGACGTGAGGCAGCGAGGACAATCTACCGGTGGTATTGCAGTGGAAGGGCTCGTCACGTGCAGTACCAGCGCCACGCATCACCCTCGTGTCAACTCTTTGTAGCGTTTAAACCACAACTTGATATTGACGGATAAAATGTGATGAAAGTATATCACGATTAAAAATGTACAACAAATAATCATACATTTCACTTTGAAGTATTGGAAGGGTGCTTGTGCAAAATAGTGTAACACATTTCTTTACCTTCCATTGTGATAATATCCATCATGAGACTCTCTGTTCCAAATTCGCTTTCAACCAGGCAACTGTAAACGCCTGCGTCACTGCGCTGCACATTTTTGATTCGGATAGAAGCCCTATGTTGATTAACATCCGTAGTGAATGTTATCCTGGCCTCTCGTGATTTTGTTAAATCGATCTCGGTTGCTCCACTGCCTTCACCACGCCGCCAGGTGATAGATCTGACATTGGGATTGTCGTGCTGTGTCCATCCTGGAGTGTTTCTGTCACACGTCAAGGTGACTTCCTGTCCCACAGCAACAAAATACTCTCTGGGGGATGCCTGTAAATAAACACTCGCTTCAAAAGTGGAACGACAAAACGGCAAATTATACATATTGAACACTCCGGTACGGTTTTTAAATGTATGGTGCGCAACAAGTTGAACGTACATACTGTAGGTAAACACAGTGTGGTGTATAACAGCACGTGAATAACAACTCACTGATGCTGGACAAGATGCAGATGACAACACTCATCCACACCGCACGCCTCCTCGTCCCCGTGTCCATGGCTCAGAGCCACGGCGCCGTCTGCTCAGTTATCAGCACGCACCACGTTTTATGTCGCTCCTGCTGCCGCCTTCAGTTGAAGAGTCGCGACATCCCACCCACAGCTCGCTGAGGTTTCACTTCCAACCACAGCTCCCACGCCAAACCCCAGCCTCTCTCTAGAGCACGACTTCATCGTCACACTTCCTTTGACTGTTTCAGCGCCAAATAAATAAAAAAAAACGTTACCACTGTTATCGTGCTCAAACAGCAATTTATTGACCTAGAACAAAATACGAATTCATAACTAACATTAAAAACAATGAACGTGCTTGGGTATAGAAGAGTCGCCTGACGCCATTTGGAACGTGCGTGTTCAATTCGCGTCCGTGCACGTCAAGTCTGGTGGTGTGCGTCCATGCGCCATCCGCCTCCCTGGCCATGAAGTCGGAGGCCCTGCCTGGACGCGGCTCGCTGCTGTTTGACCCAAGGCTCAGCAGAGCCGCAGGGCCCCATCAGCGTGCAGCGAGATGCAACATTTGTCCAGGCTCCAGAACGCCAGAGGCCCAATAAATATAACAAACAAAATCTGCATTCAGAAATATGACTTTATTAATTATGTATAATTGTTTTAACAAGAATACAATGAATACTCTCTGGTTTTTTCGGTAAAGTCACGTAGATAGAAAAAATAATGAAATAAATAACATGAATACTAGCTTCATTAAGTGTTATTTTTTACGTTTTAATGTCAGAAGGGGCTTGGGTCTTTTCTGCTTCGGTGTCCCGGGGGTAAAGACGTCTAAACCCGGCCCTTCTCTCTGCTCACACGGTCACTGTTGCTACTACCAGACCCTCTGTGCGTGCGCTCCATCTGAGTCAGAACAGGGATGACGTGAATGGTTCGCTGGTAAACAACTGCAGGATATAGAGCAAGTTCCATAACTTCCCTTGCACAGCCAATAGATTATAAATGCTTGTCATTTGGGTTTTTTAAGTACAGCAAAGCAGAATTACAACTTGCTTTACAGAATCAAGTTGAACAATATAACCGAAAAAATATACAGATTTTGTTTTTTATCAAATACCATGACCGTCCGTTGTTTCACAATTGCTGCATTAATAGTGGGAGACTTCTATTCAGAAAGACCGTAATAACAGCTGGCAATGACGACTGATGAGCATTTAAATAGCCACGCGTTTTGTTTTCACGTCTTCATATTTGAAGCCCAAGCCAGAAGGATTTCTCATTAAATCGCATTCCGTGTGAATAGCACTTACTTCTGCTTTTGAACACAACTGAAAGATTACGAACCTTCAGCGATTATTCCAATATACCGAATGTTAAATATGCACAGAACACATCTTAATACTGGATTGTTAATAACTCAAAACGTGAATTTAAATCAAGTAAATAACATCATCGAACTAAAACAATGTTACATGGAAATACTCGGCTCCAGAAAAGTAACTGCAAAGCATTTGGAAAATGTGTATCGCTCATTCATACAGGTCGAGGAGTCTCAAAAATGGACTTCTCAACCCGTGCAGCATTTGCCTCCTTGGTCATGAGGTCAGAGCCCGTCTCTGGACGCTGTTTGCTGCTGTTTGACCCAAAGCTCCGGTGATGCTGCTCCCCGTTGCATCCATTCAAACTCTGAGACACTGGGGTGGGATTTATAACTTCAAAAACAAGATTATTACTTGTGGATACTTACAGATGTTGTTCTGCCTCACGGCAGGGGTTTTGCCTCACGGCAGGTGGCGGGGGGGGCAGTATGTACACAGGAATTTCCTGTTTTTGATGCTAATTTTGGTCACGTGACCAGGAAGTTGCGATTTAAGATTCCCGCTCAACCACGCGGGCGTCGGCCATTACACACATAATTTAAGATGGCGGCACACATTGCGTCCCAGTGAAGCCAGCCGCAATTGTATACCCCCCTTACGTTAACATCAACTGTTCTGCCTCACAGCAGGTGTTTTACTCCACGGCAGGAGTGGGGGTGTGAGTACACCGGAATTTCCTGTTTTGAGGTTGAGTTTGGTCACGTGAACAGCAAGTTACGATTTGACAGTCTTTCAACCATGAGGCTGGCGTCTGCCGTTACACAGAATTCAAAATGGCGGCACACATCGCGTCCCAGTGAAGACAACTGTAACTGTACATTGTGGGACTTTAAGAATCATTGTCTGTAAGTTCGTTTATGTTCTTATAATATTGGCAATGCTGTTATAATGTTAGAATGACCGTTATAATTATGTAAATGCCTTTATAATGCTGTTAAAGTGTTATTATAAATACGAGGCCTAGTTAACAACGAAGCCTGCAACTTTCCTTATTGTGAATGTTACTTGTAATTTAATAAGTCGAGTCAAACTTGTACCCAAGTAACTATATTGCGATCCTGAGAGCAAGGATGACGAAATATCTCATCCACAATTTAGTGTTATGTGTAATACTGTACATTTGGGGTGCAGTGTGATGAATACATGATGTGCCTTTATGTAACACAGCAGCGTATGCTCTTGTATAGTTATTCAGTGGTAATGTAAGGGCCTGGTCCATCCAGGATCTATTGTTTAGAAACATGTTATCTAAGACAATGTTATGATGCTGTGGTGTTCATTCATTGTGTTGGTGTTTCCGGGTATTAACAGATGTTGTATCTGTGCTGTTTTCTTACCAGTTTTACCTCGTTAAAATCAATAAATGACGTTTGGAGTCGGATGTTTACCCTAGCTCTGAGGGTTTATTGGACGCGAGGTTATCTACTCAGGTTGTGGTGCAACGCAGCACACAGCGAGGCCGAGACAGATGTGTAAATTACTCAATATTGTCAACTGCCATTATGTGGTGTAAAATTCAATCTCATGTGCTCCCCGTTGGATCCATTCCAATCGAAGCAGCCACCACAGAGCCAACTGTGGGACACTGGGGTGGATTTCTCACTTCAAAAACAAGATTATTACTCGTGGATACTTACAGATACGTGTAAATTGCTCAAGATTACAAACTGGCATCATGTGGTGTAAAATTAAATCCCACGTGTTACGATAAAGAGACATGTACCGCAACACACTTCTGTAATGATGAGGTATGGCCCGTTCGATGGTTTCTACCAATATAAAAGATGAACACTTTCATCGCAGCCATTTCTGCTTCACGTTGTCATGCTGGGTACATGCGTATGAAGTGGTCATTTCACAATGTCAACTTTAATTTTCATAAAAATATCATGAACAGGAATGGGCAGGGTAATTACTTTCCTTCCCTTGTGTTTCCCCCTGGTGCCGCACATACTTCCCATGCAGCCTTATCTTACACACAACAGGCAGTCACTATTCTACTTGCATAGCAAAAACCTTGAAGAATATTTCATCATTATAGTATGGTTGATGCATACACGAGACTGAGGGTATTAGTATAAAAAAAGATTAATTTGCTATGCACGAACATTTTGCATGCAAACATATTAACGTTACGGTCAAATGCGACTCTACTCAGCAGAATGTTTCCAAGCAGTCAGTGTGATGCCACTCCTGCCACTAACGACAAGCAGGAGTAGCAAGGTCAATAACTTGTCTTGAAACATTTGAAAATTATTGTACGGTATATATGGCTTTTTAAGGTACAGCAGAATGAAAAGCGACGTTTTATCAGTATCAAACAATAATTCTACGGCTATAAAACTACAAAATAATCAAATAAAAATTCATCAATAGTTTGATTAATTAGCATTGTACTCAACAACTTCACTTGGCCAGGCAAGGACCCACTGACACATCAAGTCTCCATTAGAAGCGTCACCTGGGCCAAACAGGTTTCAGGGCAGCAGTGCAATCCAGCCCAGATGTACAAAGACAAATAATGGCACAGATGGCAACCACGGATATACTGTAATGCCTATTCTACTCTAGTATTACATCCCATGTTTGACGAGTTACATAATTAAATCAGCAGGCAAAATTTAGAAATTAGTAACTTGAGAACAATTAGTATACGCGGATGTGTACACTGTAATATAAATCACATTGATAAAATGTTTAACTGAATGCAGCGGTTCCCAACATTTTCCAGTGTGCGGACCCTTTTTCAACCTCCAAGCATTTCGCGGACCACCACATGCCACGAGTTATTTGAAATTCCCTCGGTGAGGATGTTGTTTTTATTTTCCGCGAACCCCATGCAGTAGCCTCACCGACCACAAGGGGTCCGCGGACCACCGGTTGAGAACCGCTGATAGAATGCATTTCATTTACCCTTTATTCTTTTTGTAAGGACAAGGCAGGTGCATATTGTCATCACATTGCATTCTGTGCAGTGATTGGCTCTACATCTCAGAAAGTCGCGACTGTGCGGTTGACCACCCGTGTTGCCAATTCAGCGATTTTGTAAGATCAGGTTTATTTATTTACACGCTTTTATTTAACTCACTTCGTCTGTTGTATCCTCAAAAAATAAATCTTGCAACTCAATTTTTACACACTTCCCAATGTGCTATCGACAGCAAACTTCGTATAAGTATGTCATACTGATGACAACACGATATTCTATCATAAAATATCCAAAACATATATTTTAAAACTTTTTAAACGTTTTTATTGAACTTACTGTATGTGTTGTCATATTCAAAAATCTTGTAACTCCATTTCAACCGTATTCCCAATGTCGTATCGACTGCAAACTTGGTATAGGTATGTCATACTGATGACAATACTATATTCTATCATTGAAAATTTTTCATATATTTAAAAATATATATTTTTTACGGCTTTAATTGTCGACGCTCAACTCACGTTGGCTGTAAATCACCACGGTCCCTTACGTTGGGGAATGTCGAAAGAGGGGAGGGGCGAAGGGGGCAGGGGGAGGGGCAGCTCGGACAGTACATTTCATTAAAGCGTGTTTTTTAAAGTATTTTTACATATTTTATTATTAACCTGTTGAGAACTCAAGATGCCAGTAGCATCTCGTTTGCAAGAGTGTTGAGGCATTAATCTGCCTGCAGGGGGCGATGATCACTACGTACAATATTAATTTAGTTATTTGTTGAGTAATTTTTTGGTGTGTACCCCGCCACCGCTTCACATCAAGAGCCACGAGCAAGCCACTGCCTTTGAAACACCTTTTGGCCTCTACAAACCACTTGTGTGCTCAACGAAAACTAAAGCTGGGTCCGGAAGAAGCAGCCGAGATCCCCTGGAGATGCGAGCGACGGCCGCCGTTCCCGAGGGCCACCGCTGGGGCTGGGAGGCCCAGACGGCGCCTCACGGGCACGAGTGGCCAGGGCCCCCTAGCGGACACAATGAGGCACAGCGTGCGGTACAAACAACTATGAGACAGCGTTCGACTTTGTCATTGCTTTGGCCTTACCAAGTGAATTACAGTCAACTGAATTGTAAACATGTATAAACATAGACGTAACTTCAACCGAGAAGATGGATACAAATTGAGCAATCATTGGAAGGATGTTCTTAACAAGGTAAAACCTTAACGGATTCATGGTGTTGGCGTCATTTCCGCATCGCCAGCTTTCTACAGCCTCCCACTCCCAGCCCCACCTACTTCCCCCCCCCCCCCTGGCATTTTGTCTGCTCGTCCTCTAAACGCTCCCCCCCTCCCTCTATCTCTATTTTAATTGTTGATTTGTTTGCATCGTATGGCTTAAACTCTGCGAGTTGTATTAAGTGCATAGAACAATCAAAATAACCCCAGAAAAATATACTGTACTCACAAGGCCTGTGCCGTCCTCGCGTCACACGTTAAGATTGTCATATTCGTCTGCAACAAACAGAATAACAGTTTACATTCCAGCATCAACAACGTATTAATGACCAAAGTACACGATTAAAAATAGTTGAACAGCACAAGCAAATAAACTCCAATGGAGTGGATGGATGAAATCAGTGGACGTGTCCCTTGGACTCTCAATAAGTTAAGCAACATTGCAGCGCCTGCCGCTGGCGATGTTGTGGTCGATGGCCAAAGTGAAGTGGGGCCACGTGGCGCTCTCTGCAGGTCGTCTCGTGCGCCCTCTACCTTCTGCCTCCTTCCGCTGCAGCTTGAGGGCTTGGTAGTGGCCTTCGCGCTCCTGCCGGGGGGCATCTGCCAGCAAGTTGTTGACGTTGTCATTCATACCATTGGAACCTCCTTTGCCAGTAGCAAAATATGAGAATTGTTTTTTTTTACCCTTTTATCTGGGTAGATAAAAGGGTAAAAAAAACAATTGCCAGATAAAAAGGGAAAAACCAATTTATCGTAATTTATGTCATAATTTATACGTTGTAATTTAAACGTAATTTATCGGTCGTAATTTTTACGTCGTAATGTATACGTTGCAATTAATACATTGTAATTAATACGTTGTAATTCATAGGCGCCATCTGACTTCAGTTGACGATCGCAAGCGTCACGTGACAGCAGACATCCTCGTCGTCACAAAGTGCGTGACATAGCGACGCGTGAACAAATGACAGCTACTACCATTGTTGGTCACCGATGGCGATTCCAGCACTTCGTAGTCGCTTCCTCGCTGTGGATCAGGACCTGTCGTGAAACAAAAACTCCACTGTGGACTTCACGGCGATGCCACTCCTCTCGACCCATTACCGAACGTGAGGAGGCAAAAGCATCAACGGTGACAACTCATGTTCTTGTTTTGGCTCTTTTGCCTGCACTACGGTAGCCTGTGCTTCACTGTTAACTTCAATAACTGTTCATTCAATGTAGTTATCAGGAAATCTTCAAATAACATGAGTATAATTTCATTAAATCTGACGTTTAAACATAACTGTGAACCTTTAATGGTAAAAAGCGTATAGGTCAAAGGTTCTTGAAGTTGTTACGCTATTTATGTATCCTGGGAAGCCAGCGTCTCAGTGTGGCACATTAGGAATGGATCACTCTTTTAATTATGTCCTTGTGCAGCAAGGGAGTGGTTCTGTGAAAGTCCTGATGTGCTGTGCAGTGCATCAATGCATGTGTGTACAGCAGCATGGGATGACTGAGTTTGAGTTGGGCCTGTAGGTGGCCTGGGAGGGTTATTGAATGACCGCGCGGATACACTAGCCACATGGTTAATGGCGACTCGGAATAATTGCTGTGTGTGCCACGTGCTGGTGCATTTTACAGGTATAGGATCAAAAGGATGTTTTTGAGCGTTATGTAAATGTTCTAGACTTCTTCTAGACTTGTTCTAGACGTTAAGCTTGGCTTTGAATTGTTAGTTTGTGATATATGCAATTAGAGGCGTTTTAGCACTGTGCATTGTCAGGATGACGTACTGTAATTACCTACTGTCATTGTAATTCTCTAACTCTAATACTGTTTAGTCTATAACCATGCCCATGTACCCAGAGTATGATTACTTGCAATGCTATTGAGAATAGAACACATGTAAAGTAGTAAGCTGTACAATGGTGACATACAGTACGTATACTGTACACATACAGTACATATAATGGGTGTAAGATACCGATATAAGTGGATGGTATAGATAGACATACAGCTTAGGATTAAATGAATATTCGAATAGTGATGTGCAAATGTGATTGTCAAAGACAAAGATGGTTTATCAGTAGTAGAATTGGGTTTAAGAGAAAACTGTTAATGAATAACCGCACATGTAAACCAGCCACATGGTTAATGGCGACTCGGAATAATTGCTGTGTGTGCCACGTGCTGGTGCATTTTACAGAGTGACGGTGCTGTTCTTCACAAGATTGCTATTAACCACAATAAATGTGCTTGCCCCCGATTTGGAGCACCTGCCCACGTCCTTCATTTCGAGTGTGCAACATCAAGACTATGTTTCAAGTGCGTCCTGCAAAGGGATGTCAGGCCACTGTGAAGTAAGTGTGTTTTGAATATGGGAGGAAAATAGTGCCGCATAAATGCGTAAACTTACCATCCCTCATCATCGATTGCAAGTTCAATGCTTGATAAGCACTGTCTTGCTCTGGCTGAGACTCTGATAAGAATATGAAATAGTGTCTTTAATTGAATCGAAATTAAACCAAGGGTTAACATTTTAGTTTCGCATAGAGTTAGCAAAACTGAACGAGTGTTATTTCCACAAAAAATATATATACTTGTCAAGACAAAAGGTGTGGTGTACCTATTTGAACACACAGACCACATGCTATTCAAACTGTGGTGGTCAGCACACGCTACTGAATTTAGTTTTGAATACCAAACTTTTCATTTTATTCTGGCACGCATTTTTAATATTCCGTTTTCTTCCATTGCCCACAACTCTTAAAAAGTTTACCAACATTTCCACATAGACGGTGTACACGGGTCTCAATGTTTCAACACACTGGTGGGCTAAAGCAGTGAACTTTTTGTCTTTTGTCAACGTGACACTTTTTTACTGATTGGCCGTGTCGGGTGGTGGAGGGTTACGACACATTTATAAATAACGCGATCTAAACCCAAAAAATCGTTGATTATGAACAATATTGGTCGCGAAAGCCTACGTGTTAAACATAAATAGAATATATACGTAGAATATATAAATTTTCATTTCATATAATTTACATAAATAAATGTATATCTAAATATATGTAAATATACGTTTTCATTTTTAATGAAAATGAAATATAATGAAAATGTATTAATTTTAATTTTGAATAAAAATTTATATTCTATGACTTAATATTGTCTTACCTTTGATTGTGATCAGTTCCATTGTGAGGGTGCCTATCCTATAGTAGCCAGTAAACTCACATGTGTAAACCCCACCACGTGAAAATGTAACTGTCGACAATGTTAAAGGAAACTGATCTGTATAATAAGACGATTGCGGTGGATCTTGTAGGTTCTGATCAGAACCCTTTGTTGTGCCATCATGCGATCTCCATTTCCAAGTGACAGCGCGTGACAGCTGTGAATGATCTTTCCACTTAAATCCAGGATCAGATTCATCACATGACAAAGTGACCTTCCCACCCTCGTGTATGAAATATTTCTTCACTGCGGGTGCCTGCCCATCATCACTTCCTATAAAACAAGCAGCAGTGAATTAACCAATGCACAGTAATTATCAAAACATATGCTAAATGTAAATATGTAATTGTACATTTAACAATAAAATTATTTAAATTCAAAAAATAAAAAACACGTGAGTTAATAACAGTACATTTAAATGTATATAACAGTAGACTTACCAGTTGATGTAAACTCCAATGTGTACGAGGCAAAGTGACTGTTGTGCTGGTCATGTAGAACACATTTCCATTGTCCCTGTTGAGATCGTTTTACTTTGTTCAGTGTCAGCCGATTGCCTTGTGAAATGTAAGTGTCACCATGATACCAAACCAGACCTGTTCCATAGGCACTGTTTGAGATGTCACACGTCAATGTGACATTATCTCCTTCTGTCACAGAGCGAGATGGATTGGCTGAAACTAAAGAAAGCAAAAGCAGTAAAACAAACTCAGACATCAGCAGTGACTCCCTGCTCCAGACTCCTCCACTACTCCTCTTGTGGACAAGGCCACATCAGCGACGCTCAGCGAGTCTGGGCGACTCCTAAACTGTCCCCGTTCACCACAGAGCTCTGTCCATGTGAGTAGGATGGGTCTGCATCAGCAGGAGATTCTTCTGTTCACAGATGTGCCGTAAAACACGTGGCTGCACTACACCACAGGCAGAATGTCACGGGCGATGGCTGTGGATGTGACGCCAGTGCGAGTGCCATGGGAAGCCTGGGTTGCCATCTCCATGGATCGTGGTACAATCGTCAGTCTCGTGGTATTCCTCGGACGTGCGGTGCCATCACGTTGGAAGAATTCATAATGGGCAATAGCAGCAGTGTGTTTTATGCTTGACTAAACTCATTACAGCCATCAAAATTAATACTTTTATATAATTGGTAGCAGTTTACATTCATGGACTATTAATACAAAATCGTACACTATGAATAATGAAATGCATTCCACTTTTATATTTAAGTGCATATGCTTGTGCAAAAAAGTAAAATATAATTTACCTTGCATTGTGATAAGTTCTCGTGTTAAGCTGCTTGTTCTAAAGTAGCCAGCAAAGTGGCAAATGTAGAGCCCAGCATCACTGTATTGTGCGTTTGAGATTTGAATAGAGAAGCTGTCTTGATCAAAAGCAGACTTCAATGCTGTTATTCTGGAAACCAGTGCTATAGCGGTATTTTTCCTTACATCTCTAGTCCATTGACCAGTTTGCTTTTGATACTGGACAATCGTTGCGCTGCCACTACCCTGCCTCACCCATTTCCAGATCACAGCCCGGTCAGAGGAAGGGTGATCTTCCCATTTAAATTCTGGATCAGATTCAACGCATGGCAAAATGGCCGTCTGGCCCACAGAAACAAAATACTTTCTGGGAGCAGGTTCCTTTACTTCACAAACATCTACAAAAATATAAGAAAAGAGAGAAATTATTACACTTTAAACATTGAAATTACGGACAAATATTTGACAATTTTAATGATACTTTAAGTTATTACACCTCCACAGGGGATGTATCACATACATCATATTCATTACATTTAGAAGATACTAATTGCATTGGTAACGCAAATTAACCACATTGTTAACAGATCCCGGTGTGAAATTAAATTCATCGAGGGCTTCATTTATTTTGAAACATTTCTGGGGCTGCCCAAACCCCTGGACCCCCCCACCCCTTCCCCCAACTGATGGGGATAGCAAAAGGAAGAGAGGGGAAGGGATAAATATTTTCCAGGGATCAACCCCAGACAGCTCCAGCTAAAATCAATCCCTGAATACACTTACTCAGTGATGAGACTTTCAAATCGAGAGAAGCAGAGGCTTGGTCAGTTTGGGTTTTTACACCACATGTCCATTCTCCCTCTTGACATCGTTTGACTTTGTGTAATGTCAGTACAGAATTGCCTTTGTTCATCTCAATGCCACCGTGAGTCCAAACTATATTTTGAACATAGGCACTGTTTGAGATGTTACACATCAATGTGACAGTCTCTCCTTCTGTCACAGAGAGGGATGGGTTGGCTGAAACTAAAGAAAGCAAAAGCAGTAAACAAACTCAGGACTCAGCAGTGACTCCGTGCTCCAGACGCCTCCACTACTCCCTATGTGGACGAGACCACAGCAGCACCGCTCAGCGAGTCTGGGCGACTCCTAAACGGTCCCCGTTCACCACAGAGACCTGACGGGCTGTGTGACAGGGGGCGGTGTGAGGGGCCTACGTAGCACTGAGAGTTCTGCAAGTAAACACGCAGTTTCACTAAAACAGTATCGCCCGTGACAGGAGTCAATGTCAGGCGAGGTTCAGAAACATAAATTGCCATTCCATGAACAGTTCCGCATGAAATTGCGTGGCTCCACTGGAACACGGGTGACGTCGCACGGGCACCGTGGCACTGACGTGGCACCACAGGTCGTGTGACGTCACCAGAGGGCACGGAGTGACAGGGAGAGTCAGGAGGGGCTCATCCAATGTCAGACATCTCCACCAGGGCAGGACCCAATGTGCAGCACCTCCGATTAGCAAGGTTGGCTACGTACGGTGCGAAAGAAGTTCAACATACATGCTGCATGACTACCTATGATACCCATTGAAGTGTACTCCAAAAATGCTACAGGTTTTGCGTGAGCATTACTGAAACTTATTTGAATACCATGGAATGTGATATGAAGGTGTCATTTATCTTATATAGAAATTTGTACTATTGTATGAAAGTATTTGAATTATTTACACAAAAATCGCCTTACCTTTTATTGTGACCAGTTCCATAGTGAGGGTGCCTGTCCTATAGTAGCCAGTAAACTCACATGTGTAAACCCCACCACCTGTAAACTTAACGTTGGACATTGTTAAAGGAAACTGATCGTTATCAAAATCACGTGATCGTGGCGTATATTGTATTGTCTGATCAGATCCCTTCGTTGTACCACGTGGTTTCCATTTCCAAGTGACAGCGCGTTGCAGCTGTGAACCATCTTTCCACTCAAATCCAGGATCAGATTCATCACATGACAAAGAAACCTCCCCACCCTCGTGTTTAAAATACTTCTTCGCTGCGGGTGCCTGCCCAACAGCAGTTCCTATAAAATAAACAGCAGTGAATTAACTAACCCACAATAGTTATCAAAACATATACTAAATGTAAACATGTATTTGTTGATTTGTACAGATTAAAATTCAATGTAATAACTCATCACGTGAGTTAATAACGTGACATTTAAATACATTTAACAGGACACTTACCAGTTGATCTAAACTCCAGTTTGTACGAGGCAAAGGGACGGCTGTGCTGGGATTGTAGAACACATTTCCATTCCCCCTGTTGAATTCGTTTTACTTTGTTCAGTGTCAGCGGATTGCCTTTGTCAATGTAAGTGTCACCATGATACCAAACCAGACCTGTTCCATAGGCACTGTTTGAGATGAGACAGGTCAATGTGACAGTCTCTCCTTCTGTCACAGAGCGGAGTGGGTTGGCCGAAACTAAAGAAAACAAAACCAGTAAAACAAACTCAGACATCAGCAGTGACTCCGTGCTCAAGACTCCTCCACTACTCCTCTTGTGGACGAGACCACAGCAGCGACGCTCAGCGAGTCTGGGCGACACTTGACCGGTCCCCGTTCACCACAGAGACCTGACGGGCTGTGTGACAGGAGTCGGTGTGAGGAGCCTACGTAGCACTGACAGTTCTGCAAGTAAACACGCAGTTTCACTAAAACAGTATCGCACGTGACAGGAGTCAATGTCAGGCGAGGTCCAGAAACAATAATTGCCATTCCTTCCGTGAACAGTTCCGCATGAAATCGCGTGGCTCTACTGCAACACGGGTGACGTCACACGGGCACCGTGGCACTGACGTGGCACCACAGGTCGTGTGACGTCACCAGAGGGCACGGAGTGACAGGGAGAGTCAGGAGGGGCTCATCCAATGTCAGACATCTCCACCAGGGCAGGACCCAATGTGCAGCACCTCCGATTAGCAAGGTTGGCTACGTACGGTGCGAAAGAAGTTCAACATACATGCTGCATGACTACCTATGATACCCATTGAAGTGTACTCCAAAAATGCTACAGGTTTTGCGTGAGCATTACTGAAACTTATTTGAATACCATGGAATGTGATATGAAGGTGTCATTTATCTTATATAGAAATTTGTACTATTGTATGAAAGTATTTGAATTATTTACACAAAAATCGCCTTACCTTTTATTGTGACCAGTTCCATAGTGAGGGTGCCTGTCCTATAGTAGCCAGTAAACTCACATGTGTAAACCCCACCACCTGTAAACTTAACGTTGGACATTGTTAAAGGAAACTGATCGTTATCAAAATCACGTGATCGTGGCGTATATTGTATTGTCTGATCAGATCCCTTCGTTGTACCACGTGGTTTCCATTTCCAAGTGACAGCGCGTTGCAGCTGTGAACCATCTTTCCACTCAAATCCATAATCAGATTCATCACATGACAAAGAAACCTCCCCACCCTCGTGTATGAAATATTTCTTCATTGCGGGTGCCTGCCCAACATCACTTCCTAAAAAATAAACAGCAGTAAATTAACCAATGCACAATCATTATCAAACATATACTAAATGTAAATATGTATTTGTTACATTTGACATTAAAATGTTTTAAATTCAACATCAACCCACACATATTAGTTAATAACAGTACATTTTAATGAATATAACAGTAGACTTACCAGTTGATGTAAACTCCAATGTGTACGAGGCAAAGTGACTGTTGTGCTGGTCATGTAGAACACATTTCCATTGTCCCTGTTGAGATCGTTTTACTTTGTTCAGTGTCAGCCGATTGCCTTGTGAAATGTAAGTGTCACCATGATACCAAACCAGACCTGTTCCATAGGCACTGTTTGAGATGTCACACGTCAATGTGACATTATCTCCTTCTGTCACAGAGCGAGATGGATTGGCTGAAACTAAAGAGAGCAAAAGCAGTAAAACAAACTCAGACATCAGCAGTGACTCCGTGCTCCAGACTTCTCCACTACTCCTCTTGTGGACAAGGCCACATCAGCGACGCTCAGCGAGTCTGGGCGACTCCTAAACTGTCCCCGTTCACCACAGAGCTCTGTCCATGTGAGTAGGATGGGTCTGCATCAGCAGGAGATTCTTCTGTTCACAGATGTGCGTAAAACACGTGGCTGCACTACACCACAGGCAGAATGTCACGGGCGATGGCTGTGGATGTGACGCCAGTGCGAGTGCCATGGGAAGCCTGGGTTGCCATCTCCATGGATCGTGGTACAATCGTCAGTCTCGTGGGATTCCTCGGACGTGCGGTGCCATCACGTTGGAAGAATTCATAATGGGCAATAGCAGCAGTGTGTTTTATGCTTGACTAAACTCATTACAGCCATCAAAATTAATACTTTTATATAATTGGTAGCAGTTTACATTCATGGACTATTAATACAAAATCGTACACTATGAATAATGAAATGCATTCCACTTTTATATTTAAGTGCATATGCTTGTGCAAAAAAGTAAAATATAATTTACCTTGCATTGTGATAAGTTCTCGTGTTAAGCTGCTTGTTCTAAAGTAGCCAGCAAAGTGGCAAATGTAGAGCCCAGCATCACTGTATTGTGCGTTTGAGATTTGAATAGAGAAGCTGTCTTGATCAAAAGCAGACTTCAATGCTGTTATTCTGGAAACCAGTGCTATAGCGGTATTTTTCCTTACATCTCTAGTCCATTGACCAGTTTGCTTTTGATACTGGACAATCGTTGCGCTGCCACTACCCTGCCTCACCCATTTCCAGATCACAGCCCGGTCAGAGGAAGGGTGATCTTCCCATTTAAATTCTGGATCAGATTCAACGCATGGCAAAATGGCCGTCTGGCCCACAGAAACAAAATACTTTCTGGGAGCAGGTTCCTTTACTTCACAAACATCTACAAAAATATAAAACCGAGAAATTATTACACTTTAAACATTGAAATTACGGACAAATATTTGACAATTTTAATGATACTTTAAGTTATTACACCTCCACAGGGGATGTATCACATACATCATATTCATTACATTTAGAAGATACTAATTGCATTGGTAACGCAAATTAACCACATTGTTAACAGATCCCGGTGTGAAATTAAATTCACCGAGGGCTTAATTTATTTTGAAACATTTCTGGGGCTGCCCAAACCCCTGGACCCCCCCACCCCTTCCCCCAACTGACGGGGATAGCAAAAGGTAGAGAGGGGAAGGGATAAATATTTTCCAGGGATCAACCCCAGACAGCTCCAGCTAAAATCAATCCCTGAATACACTTACTCAGTGATGAGACTTTCAAATCGAGAGAAGCAGAGGCTTGGTCAGTTTGGGTTTTTACACCACATGTCCATTCTCCCTCTTGACATCGTTTGACTTTGTGTAATGTCAGTACAGAATTGCCTTTGTTCATCTCAATGCCACCGTGAGTCCAAACAATACTTAGAACATAGGCACTGTTTGAGATGTTACACATCAATGTGACAGTCTCTCCTTCTGTCACAGAGCGGAGTGGGTTGGCTGAAACTAAAGAAAACAAAACCAGTAAAACAAACTCAGACATCAGCAGTGACTCCGTGCTCAAGACTCCTCCACTACTCCTCTTGTGGACGAGACCACAGCAGCGACGCTCAGCGAGTCTGGGCGACACTTGACCGGTCCCCGTTCACCACAGAGACCTGACGGGCTGTGTGATAGGAGTCGGTGTGAGGAGCCTACGTAGCACTGACAGTTCTGCAAGTAAACACGCAGTTTCACTAAAACAGTATCGCCCGTGACAGGAGTCAATGTCAGGCGAGGTTCAGAAACATAAATTGCCATTCCATGAACAGTTCCGCATGAAATCGCGTGGCTCCACTGGAACACGGGTGACGTCGCACGGGCACCGTGGCACTGACGTGGCACCACAGGTCGTGTGACGTCACCAGAGGGCACGGAGTGACAGGGAGAGTCAGGAGGGGCTCATCCAATGTCAGATATCTCCACCAGGGCAGGACCCAATGTGCAGCACCTCCGATTAGCAAGGTTGGCTACGTACGGTGCGAAAGAAGTTCAACATACATGCTGCATGACTACCTATGATACCCATTGAAGTGTACTCCAAAAATGCTACAGGTGAAGTATTGGAAAATGACGGCAGGAAACTCCTTGACGGGAACACACTTCTTTTATTAAATCTTGACTTGTAACGATACAACGCGTGGCCTCTCTTCTTCACAATGCGGTCACCATACAACGGTACAACTCGTGACCTCTTCTCTCCGCCCTACGCTTCTCTTGACTCTCTTAGATTCTGTGCTGCTGGCTCTCTGTGCCTCGTGTAGACTCCGCGCCTCGGCTACACTCTTCTCTCGTCTCGTGTAGACTCCGCGCCTCTGCTACACTCTCCACTCGCCTCGTGTAGACTTTGCATCTCTCTCTGGCTACACCGTATGCATACTCGGCTCGTGTAGACCTTTCTCTCTCTCTGGCTACACCGTATGCATACTCGGCTCGTGTAGACCTTTCTCTCTCTCTGGCTACACACTATACATCGCTCAGCTCGTGTAGACCTTTCTCTCTCTCTGGCTACACACTATACATTACTCAGCTCGTGTAGACCGTTCTCTCTCTCTGGCTACACACTATACATTACTCAGCTCGTGTAGACCGTTCTCTCTCTCTGGCTACACACCTATACCTTACTCTCCTCTACTCTCCATTACTCTCCTTTACTCTCCTCTCCGGGCTCTATCTCTGCACCTTCGTCTTCATTCTTAGATGGTTCCACTTCTGCCCCCCTACTCCTCTGTGCATCACCTTATATATCTCTTCTTCCCGGGAGACGGAGCGGATGCGGACCTCAACGTCGGCACCGCTCCTCAGTTACCCAATCACCACGCGCTATCTCTACGATCCGTTTCCGCCCAGCGCGTGTTTCCACTCCCCGACCAATCACACCACGCTGCCACCCGATCACTCCCTCTCAGCGCGTCACCGGCACACAGCCAATCAGCAGCACTACCCCCACCCGCGCACTGACGCCTGCTCCTCCCCGTCAGCGCGCGTCACCACACACACACCCGTACATACGCGCTGGCACACGACGTATACACCCAGCGCGTATCACCACTACATCACCCCCTCCCACATAGCTCGCAGCCGGCCCGGCTGCTAACAACAACCAACCGCAACGATAAGACGACAACCAACAAAAAAAAACCCGTAACCCCCCCAGTGTGCCCCGTAACATAACAACAACAACAACAAGAATAACTATGTACAGATTGACAATGAACACGAAAAGTCAACAATAACACGATACAAGCAAATTCCAAAAACGAACGCGCCCCACGTCCCTGCGACTACACGCAGTGACGAGGCGCTCCAACTGCCCCGACTCCTCACAAGGCAGGTCATGCAAAGTAGCACGACCTGGCGCGAGTCCGTCTGGCTGGTCCGTCGTATGGGGCGGGACACTGACGACCGTCCGGCGGTTCCGGCTGCTCCAGACGGCGCGGAACGGGCCTGAAAGGGCCGGCCCCGCCGCGGAGATCCGGCCGCCGGTGATCGGCAGCTGTCAGTTCCGAGACACCTGGGAGCAGATCAGGCGAAAATACGTGTGGATCAGGCAGAGACATTTCCCCCTCTGGGTCGCCGGTCACGTCACACGCCCGGCCATCACGACACAAGGGGAGGCCATATGGAGGCGAGAACGGTTTCAGTCGGGAGGGGTGAACGTACCAACGGCGCTTTCCCCACTTTATCTGAACGCACTGGGGCCGTGCAACGCGCACGACCTCCACGGGTCCCCTCCACGGTCTCAACAATTTAGGCGACGTAGCCAAGGGTGCCTGAGGGCAATGCAGCCAGGCCCTGTCACCTGGTTTCCATTCGTGCATGGACACCTTCCGTGCCCGCAACCGTTCATTAGCAATTTGGCGAGCCCGCGAATTAAGCCGTGCGGCCTCCCTCGCCTCTGTCAGCTTGTGAATATTAAACTTAATATGTTCTGCCAAATTAGAATTAGTTCGTGGAGCGGACAGGCCAAGTTGCGTTTCCATTGGCGGGTCAGCTTCCCGACCGTACATCAAATAGAATGGGGAAAATCCCGTAGCTGCATGGGGGGCCATTCTATACGCGGCAAGGACTCCCGGGACCTGCAGGTCCCAATCTACATGTGCCTCGCACACCTGCTGGCACAGCATGGAAGTCAAAGTTTTGTGGAGTCTCTCCACCATCCCGTCTGTCTGCGGGTGGTACGGGGAGGTGCGCACCTTCTTGGTACCCAACAGATCGCACACCTCTTGCAACAATTTACTAGAAAATTTTTTACCTTGGTCGGTCAGCAGGCGTTCGGGAGCCCCCTTGTCCAGGACATAGCCCTGGACGAAGGCATCCGTCACAGCCGCTGCCGACTGGTTAGCGAGAGGCCACGCCATAGGCCATCGGGTAAAGTATTCGACCCCCACTAACAAATATTTATTCCCTCTCGGCGTGACTGGGAAGGGCCCCAAAATACCGAGTGCAACGAGCTCGTTGGTACGCGAGACCTGAATAGATTGCAGCGGTGGATTAGCTGCCACGGGCGGTGGTTTACGCCTGGCGCACTCAACGCACCCCTTCAGAATATTTACCACATCACTTCCCATTCCCGGCCAGTAATAGTCACGCTGAAGCAGGGCAAGCGTCTTGTTAACTCCCAAGTGCAAGAGGCGTTCGTGTGCCGCCAAGACAACCCTCCCCCTCACAGCGGAAGGCACCACGAGTGCGTTCCGCCGGGACAAACTGTCCCATCTCAATAACATGCCCTGCTCAAGTACATAGGAGCCGGTACGCTCCTGGTCCCCCTCGGGACCCACAACCTTGCGGCGCAATGCTAGCAGCGAGCTGTCCGCCATCTGGAGGCGGCCCCATTCGCTGAGCGACAACGAGAGCAGCGAGTCCCGACCCTGAGAGGCAGTGGAATCATCCACGATCGGTGCGCCCGCTGTCGCAGCCAGTGCCCCCATCTCCCCCGCAAGCGTCGGTTTACAGCGCGCCGATCCCGACAAACACGCGCATTCATCACAAGGCAACAACCGCGACAAGCAATCGGCATTTGTGTGTCGCAACCCCTTACGGTACGTAGTCGTAAACTGATAGTCCTGGAGGACTTCCAACCAACGCGACAACTGGCCCGAGGGCTGGGCGACCCTCAATGAATACTGTAGCGCCGCGTGGTCCGTTCGGACCGTAAAGTGACGACCATAGAGATATGGCCTAAACTGCTGCACAAAAAAGACAATGGCAAGCAGCTCGCGACGGGTGACGCAGTAGCGCTGCTCCGCCGGAGACAACACCCTACTACCGTAGGCGACAACTCTTTCGACACCCCCAACGACTTGGGATAGCACCCCCCCAATGCCCGTGTTGCTAGCATCCGTGTCCAGCAAAAAGGGACTGGCAAAATCGGGATAACACAAGGGTGGGGCACCCACCAAGGCGTCCCGGAGGGAGCGAAACGCGGCCTCCTCCTCCGGTCCCCATTTGAACTTCACTCCCTTCGCCGTTAGAGCGTGCAAGGGTTTTGCAATAGTGGCGAAGTGCTCAACGAACCGCCGATAATAAGAAGCAAACCCGATGAAACTACGCACGTCGGAAACGGACGTAGGTGTCGGCCACGAACCGACACAATCCGTCTTCGCGGGATCGGTGGAGATCCCCGAAGAATCGACAATGTGACCCAAGTATCTAACCGACCTACGAAGGAGGTGACATTTGGCCGGTTTAAATTTCAACTTAGCCGATCGCATTCGCAAGAACACCCCTCTCAATCGCTGGAGGTGTTCTTCAAACGTTTTACTGAAAACAATGACATCGTCCATATAAATCAAGCATGTATCCCACTGCAAGCCCGACAAAACCAGCTCCATAAGTCGCTGAAACGTCGCTGGAGAGGAGTGAAGTCCCATGGGTAACCGGTTAAACTGGAACAGCCCCCCTGGAGTCCGAAATGCTGTCTTAGGTTTCGACTCTTCGTCGAGCGGCAACTGCCAAAACCCCGATAACAAATCAAGAGTCGAAAAATATCGCGCACCAGACAATGCATCGAGGGACTCATCCATCCTGGGGAGCGGATACGCGTCAGCCACAGAGATCTTATTCAGGCGACGGAAATCAACGCAGAATCGCAGGGACCCGTCCTGCTTCTTAACCAGCACAATAGGCGCTCCCCACGGGCTAGAGGAGGGCGAAATAATATCGGCTTCTAGCATTTCGTTAACAGCCGACTGAACATGTTCCTTCTCCACGGGACTCAGTCGGAAGGGATTTAGCTTGACCGGCGCCGCATCGCCCGTTTCAATGTGATGGTGCAACAAATCCGTGCACCCAATGTCATACTTATGTTTACTGAATACATCAGAGAATTCAATGAGCAACTCGCGCAGCGCACCCAACTGCGCCGCCGACAAATCGTCCGAGGCGGCGCATAGCGAATGGACCCACTCAAGGTCTTCCCTTGGCTCAACGTTCCGCGCGGGGCTCGAGCCCACCTGCGCAACCAACCCATCATCCACAGGGACCCGCGCCGCGTGAGCCAGCACGGTGCCCTGCGGAATGACAGCTGGTCGCGACCCCGCGTTCAAAACCATCACAAACGGATCCCTGTCAGCCCGCACCAAAGTGTGAGCCACCGATAAATCAAGACCCCCGACAGCCTTGTTAGAAGGACCCAAAAGCATACTTTGTCCCGAAGCCTCCCTCACCCATGGTTTCCGCAACCGGAGGGGAATCAACATCTGTGAACCCGGGGGCACTTGCACGGTCTGCGTCGCCACCGCTTGTATCGTAGCGCACGCCGTCCGAATGTCAGTAGGGCCCGTCAAAAATGAAATCCGGCGACCCGATGGCAGTTCAATGCATCGTTGATCGATAAGAATTTTAATAGGCATTTTAGCCAAAAAATCAGTGCCCAAAAGACACGGAACTGCCAAAGAAGACGAAACGAAAACGGGTCCCGACAATTTGATATCTCCAATGCAAATGGACGCCCTAACCTGACCGATAATGCCCAACGATCCCCCATTAGCGGCGTAAAATGGCACATCCACCGGAAGCAGCGGACGACATTGGACTGGAAGAATATTATAAATGAGGTCCGATATAATAGTTGCCGATGCCCCCGTGTCCACTAACACCCTAATCTCAACCCCATCAATAGATCCCGTAACAACGGACGAACCCGCCGAAGCAGCCACAATTCTATGCCCCAATTCCGCCCATTCAATGTCTCCCTGGTCCCGGCCGAACCCCCCTCGCCGAACCGAATCCCCGAACCTTAACCGGCCCTCCTCCGCCGCAACGCGGCGTCCCATGTGTGCCGAATAAACAGGCCGAGCGTGTGAGGTGCCGCGACTTGCCGGGGATTGTAGAGATGACTTGGGCTCTCGGTCGTCGTCCAGCCGAGCTCCCATGGCGCGCTGCCGCGGAGCGCGGCACCCGGACGCCACGTGGCCCCGGAGGCCGCAGTTATAGCACGTGACGAGGGTCGGAGTAGATCTTGGTTGCTCCGACTTTCGGCCCGATCGCAGAGGCGACCGGGCCCCCGGCCTCCAGTCCCCTGGTCGTCCCGTGGCGAACGCCTCCTCTCGTGGGCTGACGACTTGGGGTTCGGTGACCACCGAACCCGGGGCTGCGACGACAGCAGCGTTGCAACCAACGCCTTGTTTCCGTTGTAGGGCCTCGTGCGCTTGAATACTCGTGGCGACTCTCAAAGAAGAAATATCAATCTCGTCAGCTGTGTTGATAGGGACCTCCAGGTCCTGCGCCAACTTAAGCAGCTGCTCCAAAACCATCGCGTCTTGGCCCTCCTCGTCCATCCGAGGGAACGCAGCATCAGCAAGAGCCAGCAACGCCGTGCGATAGGCCAGCGCGGTCTCCGTGGCCGCTTTCCGTCTTGCGTAGAAATGATGGCGGCACGCCGAGGGAGGTCCGTAGACCCTGGCCAACAAACCCAGCGCATCCTTCAGCGTGGAGCGGTCCGACTTCCGTGCAGCCCTGAAGGCCGCGAGCGCATCGTCGTCCAGCATGGCGGGCAACGCCCGCAGCGCCGTAGCATCGGACCACGCTGACATCTCTTGATGCGCCAAAAACCTTCGCTGAAATTGGCCCCAGTCTCCGCCTTCCACCTTGAAGGCTGACAACGTGGGCAGGCGCTGCTGAAAAATGAAGTCATCCGCCTCGTGGTTCCTCTCCGCCTCTCCGTCGGTGTGTAAGATGGCGGCTCCAGCAGCAGACGTAAAATGGCGGACCCCCTCGCGCGCTGATGACGTCGATGCGCGCGCTTGGGAACCCACCACCACGTGGCGCTCGCCGTTCCCGCCAAAAGTAGGCCCAGGCGCAATGGCGGGAATCCCCCATTCGTTTTGGCGGGAATCTGCGGGGCGACCTTGTAAAATGTCCCCCACTGTCCCCGCTCCTCCCGACGAGCTGATCTCCGCCAAGATGGACGCGGCGGCGAGCAGCAGCTCCGCCAGTCGGGAGTGCGCCTCACGAAGCCCGGCGTCGGTCCCCGGTCGCTCGGCCGGCGCCGTCGACGGATCCTGTAGCGTGGGCAAGTCCTCCTCCTCACCCCCCGCCACCAGCGGCCCCGAGTCGTCCAGGTTTTCCTCGCGGTCAATCCCGTGGGTCCTACGGGTCTTCCTTGTCTCCATGCTTGGAAGCCCGTTTCACTTCTGACGCCAGATGAAGTATTGGAAAATGACGGCAGGAAACTCCTTGACGGGAACACACTTCTTTTATTAAATCTTGACTTGTAACGATACAACGCGTGGCCTCTCTTCTTCACAATGCGGTCACCATACAACGGTACAACTCGTGACCTCTTCTCTCCGCCCTACGCTTCTCTTGACTCTCTTAGATTCTGTGCTGCTGGCTCTCTGTGCCTCGTGTAGACTCCGCGCCTCGGCTACACTCTTCTCTCGTCTCGTGTAGACTCCGCGCCTCTGCTACACTCTCCACTCGCCTCGTGTAGACTTTGCATCTCTCTCTGGCTACACCGTATGCATACTCGGCTCGTGTAGACCTTTCTCTCTCTCTGGCTACACCGTATGCATACTCGGCTCGTGTAGACCTTTCTCTCTCTCTGGCTACACACTATACATCGCTCAGCTCGTGTAGACCTTTCTCTCTCTCTGGCTACACACTATACATTACTCAGCTCGTGTAGACCGTTCTCTCTCTCTGGCTACACACTATACATTACTCAGCTCGTGTAGACCGTTCTCTCTCTCTGGCTACACACCTATACCTTACTCTCCTCTACTCTCCATTACTCTCCTTTACTCTCCTCTCCGGGCTCTATCTCTGCACCTTCGTCTTCATTCTTAGATGGTTCCACTTCTGCCCCCCTACTCCTCTGTGCATCACCTTATATATCTCTTCTTCCCGGGAGACGGAGCGGATGCGGACCTCAACGTCGCCACCGCTCCTCAGTTACCCAATCACCACGCGCTATCTCTACGATCCGTTTCCGCCCAGCGCGTGTTTCCACTCCCCGACCAATCACACCGCGCTGCCACCCGATCACTCCCTCTCAGCGCGTCACCGGCACACAGCCAATCAGCAGCACTACCCCCACCCGCGCACTGACGCCTGCTCCTCCCCGTCAGCGCGCGTCACCACACACACACCCGTACATACGCGCTGGCACACGACGTATACACCCAGCGCGTATCACCACTACACAGGTTTTGCGTGAGCATTACTGAAACTTATTTGAATACCATGGTATGTGATATGAAGGTGTCATTTATCTTATATAGAAATTTGTACTATTGTATGAAAGTATTTGAATTATTTACACAAAAATCGCCTTACCTTTTATTGTGACCAGTTCCATAGTGAGGGTGCCTGTCCTATAGTAGCCAGTAAACTCACATGTGTAAACCCCACCACCTGTAAACTTAACGTTGGACATTGTTAAAGGAAACTGATCGTTATCAAAATCACGTGATCGTGGCGTATATTGTATTGTCTGATCAGATCCCTTCGTTGTACCACGTGGTTTCCATTTCCAAGTGACAGCGCGTTGCAGCTGTGAACCATCTTTCCACTCAAATCCATAATCAGATTCATCACATGACAAAGAAACCTCCCCACCCTCGTGTATGAAATATTTCTTCATTGCGGGTGCCTGCCCAACATCACTTCCTAAAAAATAAACAGCAGTAAATTAACCAATGCACAATCATTATCAAAACATATACTAACTGTAAATATGTATTTGTTACATTTGACATTAACATTTTTTAAATTCAACATCAACCCACACATATTAGTTAATAACAGTACATTTTAATGAATATAACAGTAGACTTACCAGTTGATGTAAACTCCAATGTGTACGAGGAAAAGTGACTGTTGTGCTGGTCATGTAGAACACATTTCCATTGTCCCTGTTGAGATCGTTTTACTTTGTTCAGTGTCAGCCGATTGCCTTGTGAAATGTAAGTGTCACCATGATACCAAACCAGACCTGTTCCATAGGCACTGTTTGAGATGAGACAGGTCAATGTGACAGTCTCTCCTTCTGTCACAGAGCGGAGTGGGTTGGCTGAAACTAAAGAAAACAAAACCAGTAAAACAAACTCAGACATCAGCAGTGACTCCGTGCTCCAGACTCCTCCACGACTCCTCTTGTGGACAAGGCCACATCAGCGACGCTCAGCGAGTCTGGGCGACTCCTAAACTGTCCCCGTTCACCACAGAGCTCTGTCCATGTGAGTAGGATGGGTCTGCATCAGCAGGAGATTCTTCTGTTCACAGATGTGCCGTAAAACACGTGGCTGCACTACACCACAGGCAGAATGTCACGGGCGATGGCTGTGGATGTGACGCCAGTGCGAGTGCCATGGGAAGCCTGGGTTGCCATCTCCATGGATCGTGGTACAATCGTCAGTCTCGTGGGATTCCTCGGACGTGCGGTGCCATTACGTTGGAAGAATTCATAATGGGCAATAGCAGCAGTGTGTTTTATGCTTGACTAAACTCATTACAGCCATCAAAATTAATACTTTTATATAATTGGTAGCAGTTTACATTCATGGACTATTAATACAAAATCGTACACTATGAATAATGAAATGCATTCCACTTTTATATTTAAGTGCATATGCTTGTGCAAAAAAGTAAAATATAATTTACCTTGCATTGTGATAAGTTCTCGTGTTAAGCTGCTTGTTCTAAAGTAGCCAGCAAAGTGGCAAATGTAGAGCCCAGCATCACTGTATTGTGCGTTTGAGATTTGAATAGAGAAGCTGTCTTGATCAAAAGCAGACTTCAATGCTGTTATTCTGGAAACCAGTGCTATAGCGGTATTTTTCCTTACATCTCTAGTCCATTGACCAGTTTGCTTTTGATACTGGACAATCGTTGCGCTGCCACTACCCTGCCTCACCCATTTCCAGATCACAGCCCGGTCAGAGGAAGGGTGATCTTCCCATTTAAATTCTGGATCAGATTCAACGCATGGCAAAATGGCCGTCTGGCCCACAGAAACAAAATACTTTCTGGGAGCAGGTTCCTTTACTTCACAAACATCTACAAAAATATAAGAAAAGAGAGAAATTATTACACTTTAAACATTGAAATTACGGACAAATATTTGACAATTTTAATGATACTTTAAGTTATTACACCTCCACAGGGGATGTATCACATACATCATATTCATTACATTTAGAAGATACTAATTGCATTGGTAACGCAAATTAACCACATTGTTAACAGATCCCGGTGTGAAATTAAATTCATCGAGGGCTTCATTTATTTTGAAACATTTCTGGGGCTGCCCAAACCCCTGGACCCCCCCACCCCTTCCCCCAACTGATGGGGATAGCAAAAGGAAGAGAGGGGAAGGGATACATATTTTCCAGGGATCAACCCCAGACAGCTCCAGCTGAAATCAATCCCTGAATACACTTACTCTGTGATGAGACTTTCAAATCGAGAGAAGCAGAGGCTTGGTCAGTTTGGGTTTTTACACCACATGTCCATTCTCCCTCTTGACACCGTTTGACTTTGTGTAATGTCAGCACAGAATTGCCTTTGTTCATCTCAATGCCACCGTGAGTCCAAACTATATTTTGAACATAGGCACTGTTTGAGATGTTACACATCAATGTGACAGTCTCTCCTTCTGTCACAGAGAGGGATGGGTTGGCTGAAACTAAAGAAAGCAAAAGCAGTAAACAAACTCAGGACTCAGCAGTGACTCCGTGCTCCAGACGCCTCCACTACTCCTCTTGTGGACGAGACCACAGCAGCACCGCTCAGCGAGTCTGGGCGACTCCTAAACGGTCCCCGTTCACCACAGAGACCTGACGGGCTGTGTGACAGGGGGCGGTGTGAGGGGCCTACGTAGCACTGAGAGTTCTGCAAGTAAACACGCAGTTTCACTAAAACAGTATCGCCCGTGACAGGAGTCAATGTCAGGCGAGGTTCAGAAACATAAATTGCCATTCCATGAACAGTTCCGCATGAAATTGCGTGGCTCCACTGGAACACGGGTGACGTCGCACGGGCACCGTGGCACTGACGTGGCACCACAGGTCGTGTGACGTCACCAGAGGGCACGGAGTGACAGGGAGAGTCAGGAGGGGCTCATCCAATGTCAGACATCTCCACCAGGGCAGGACCCAATGTGCAGCACCTCCGATTAGCAAGGTTGGCTACGTACGGTGCGAAAGAAGTTCAACATACATGCTGCATGACTACCTATGATACCCATTGAAGTGTACTCCAAAAATGCTACAGGTTTTGCGTGAGCATTACTGAAACTTATTTGAATACCATGGTATGTGATATGAAGGTGTCATTTATCTTATATAGAAATTTGTACTATTGTATGAAAGTATTTGAATTATTTACACAAAAATCGCCTTACCTTTTATTGTGACCAGTTCCATAGTGAGGGTGCCTGTCCTATAGTAGCCAGTAAACTCACATGTGTAAACCCCACCACCTGTAAACTTAACGTTGGACATTGTTAAAGGAAACTGATCGTTATCAAAATCACGTGATCGTGGCGTATATTGTATTGTCTGATCAGATCCCTTCGTTGTACCACGTGGTTTCCATTTCCAAGTGACAGCGCGTTGCAGCTGTGAACCATCTTTCCACTCAAATCCAGGATCAGATTCATCACATGACAAAGAAACCTCCCCACCCTCGTGTTTAAAATACTTCTTCGCTGCGGGTGCCTGCCCAACAGCAGTTCCTATAAAATAAACAGCAGTGAATTAACTAACCCACAATAGTTATCAAAACATATACTAAATGTAAACATGTATTTGTTGATTTGTACAGATTAAAATTCAATGTAATAACTCATCACGTGAGTTAATAACGTGACATTTAAATACATTTAACAGGACACTTACCAGTTGATCTAAACTCCAGTTTGTACGAGGCAAAGGGACGGCTGTGCTGGGATTGTAGAACACATTTCCATTCCCCCTGTTGAATTCGTTTTACTTTGTTCAGTGTCAGCGGATTGCCTTTGTCAATGTATGTGTCACCATGATACCAAACCAGACCTGTTCCATAGGCACTGTTTGAGATGAGACAGGTCAATGTGACAGTCTCTCCTTCTGTCACAGAGCGGAGTGGGTTGGCCGAAACTAAAGAAAACAAAACCAGTAAAACAAACTCAGACATCAGCAGTGACTCCGTGCTCAAGACTCCTCCACTACTCCTCTTGTGGACGAGACCACAGCAGCGACGCTCAGCGAGTCTGGGCGACACTTGACCGGTCCCCGTTCACCACAGAGACCTGACGGGCTGTGTGACAGGAGTCGGTGTGAGGAGCCTACGTAGCACTGACAGTTCTGCAAGTAAACACGCAGTTTCACTAAAACAGTATCGCACGTGACAGGAGTCAATGTCAGGCGAGGTCCAGAAACAATAATTGCCATTCCTTCCATGAACAGTTCCGCATGAAATCGCGTGGCTCTACTGCAACACGGGTGACGTCACACGGGCACCGTGGCACTGACGTGGCACCACAGGTCGTGTGACGTCACCAGAGGGCACGGAGTGACAGGGAGAGTCAGGAGGGGCTCATCCAATGTCAGACATCTCCACCAGGGCAGGACCCAATGTGCAGCACCTCCGATTAGCAAGGTTGGCTACGTACGGTGCGAAAGAAGTTCAACATACATGCTGCATGACTACCTATGATACCCATTGAAGTGTACTCCAAAAATGCTACAGATTTTGCGTGAGCATTACTGAAACTTATTTGAATACCATGGTATGTGATATGAAGGTGTCATTTATCTTATATAGAAATTTGTACTATTGTATGAAAGTATTTGAATTATTTACACAAAAATCGCCTTACCTTTTATTGTGACCAGTTCCATAGTGAGGGTGCCTGTCCTATAGTAGCCAGTAAACTCACATGTGTAAACCCCACCACCTGTAAACTTAACGTTGGACATTGTTAAAGGAAACTGATCGTTATCAAAATCACGTGATCGTGGCGTATATTGTATTGTCTGATCAGATCCCTTCGTTGTACCACGTGGTTTCCATTTCCAAGTGACAGCGCGTTGCAGCTGTGAACCATCTTTCCACTCAAATCCATAATCAGATTCATCACATGACAAAGAAACCTCCCCACCCTCGTGTATGAAATATTTCTTCATTGCGGGTGCCTGCCCAACATCACTTCCTAAAAAATAAACAGCAGTAAATTAACCAATGCACAATCATTATCAAACATATACTAAATGTAAATATGTATTTGTTACATTTGACATTAAAATGTTTTAAATTCAACATCAACCCACACATATTAGTTAATAACAGTACATTTTAATGAATATAACAGTAGACTTACCAGTTGATGTAAACTCCAATGTGTACGAGGCAAAGTGACTGTTGTGCTGGTCATGTAGAACACATTTCCATTGTCCCTGTTGAGATCGTTTTACTTTGTTCAGTGTCAGCCGATTGCCTTGTGAAATGTAAGTGTCACCATGATACCAAACCAGACCTGTTCCATAGGCACTGTTTGAGATGTCACACGTCAATGTGACATTATCTCCTTCTGTCACAGAGCGAGATGGATTGGCTGAAACTAAAGAGAGCAAAAGCAGTAAAACAAACTCAGACATCAGCAGTGACTCCGTGCTCCAGACTTCTCCACTACTCCTCTTGTGGACAAGGCCACATCAGCGACGCTCAGCGAGTCTGGGCGACTCCTAAACTGTCCCCGTTCACCACAGAGCTCTGTCCATGTGAGTAGGATGGGTCTGCATCAGCAGGAGATTCTTCTGTTCACAGATGTGCGTAAAACACGTGGCTGCACTACACCACAGGCAGAATGTCACGGGCGATGGCTGTGGATGTGACGCCAGTGCGAGTGCCATGGGAAGCCTGGGTTGCCATCTCCATGGATCGTGGTACAATCGTCAGTCTCGTGGGATTCCTCGGACGTGCGGTGCCATCACGTTGGAAGAATTCATAATGGGCAATAGCAGCAGTGTGTTTTATGCTTGACTAAACTCATTACAGCCATCAAAATTAATACTTTTATATAATTGGTAGCAGTTTACATTCATGGACTATTAATACAAAATCGTACACTATGAATAATGAAATGCATTCCACTTTTATATTTAAGTGCATATGCTTGTGCAAAAAAGTAAAATATAATTTACCTTGCATTGTGATAAGTTCTCGTGTTAAGCTGCTTGTTCTAAAGTAGCCAGCAAAGTGGCAAATGTAGAGCCCAGCATCACTGTATTGTGCGTTTGAGATTTGAATAGAGAAGCTGTCTTGATCAAAAGCAGACTTCAATGCTGTTATTCTGGAAACCAGTGCTATAGCGGTATTTTTCCTTACATCTCTAGTCCATTGACCAGTTTGCTTTTGATACTGGACAATCGTTGCGCTGCCACTACCCTGCCTCACCCATTTCCAGATCACAGCCCGGTCAGAGGAAGGGTGATCTTCCCATTTAAATTCTGGATCAGATTCAACGCATGGCAAAATGGCCGTCTGGCCCACAGAAACAAAATACTTTCTGGGAGCAGGTTCCTTTACTTCACAAACATCTACAAAAATATAAAACCGAGAAATTATTACACTTTAAACATTGAAATTACGGACAAATATTTGACAATTTTAATGATACTTTAAGTTATTACACCTCCACAGGGGATGTATCACATACATCATATTCATTACATTTAGAAGATACTAATTGCATTGGTAACGCAAATTAACCACATTGTTAACAGATCCCGGTGTGAAATTAAATTCACCGAGGGCTTAATTTATTTTGAAACATTTCTGGGGCTGCCCAAACCCCTGGACCCCCCCACCCCTTCCCCCAACTGACGGGGATAGCAAAAGGTAGAGAGGGGAAGGGATAAATATTTTCCAGGGATCAACCCCAGACAGCTCCAGCTAAAATCAATCCCTGAATACACTTACTCAGTGATGAGACTTTCAAATCGAGAGAAGCAGAGGCTTGGTCAGTTTGGGTTTTTACACCACATGTCCATTCTCCCTCTTGACATCGTTTGACTTTGTGTAATGTCAGTACAGAATTGCCTTTGTTCATCTCAATGCCACCGTGAGTCCAAACAATACTTAGAACATAGGCACTGTTTGAGATGTTACACATCAATGTGACAGTCTCTCCTTCTGTCACAGAGCGGAGTGGGTTGGCTGAAACTAAAGAAAACAAAACCAGTAAAACAAACTCAGACATCAGCAGTGACTCCGTGCTCAAGACTCCTCCACTACTCCTCTTGTGGACGAGACCACAGCAGCGACGCTCAGCGAGTCTGGGCGACACTTGACCGGTCCCCGTTCACCACAGAGACCTGACGGGCTGTGTGATAGGAGTCGGTGTGAGGAGCCTACGTAGCACTGACAGTTCTGCAAGTAAACACGCAGTTTCACTAAAACAGTATCGCCCGTGACAGGAGTCAATGTCAGGCGAGGTTCAGAAACATAAATTGCCATTCCATGAACAGTTCCGCATGAAATCGCGTGGCTCCACTGGAACACGGGTGACGTCGCACGGGCACCGTGGCACTGACGTGGCACCACAGGTCGTGTGACGTCACCAGAGGGCACGGAGTGACAGGGAGAGTCAGGAGGGGCTCATCCAATGTCAGATATCTCCACCAGGGCAGGACCCAATGTGCAGCACCTCCGATTAGCAAGGTTGGCTACGTACGGTGCGAAAGAAGTTCAACATACATGCTGCATGACTACCTATGATACCCATTGAAGTGTACTCCAAAAATGCTACAGGTGAAGTATTGGAAAATGACGGCAGGAAACTCCTTGACGGGAACACACTTCTTTTATTAAATCTTGACTTGTAACGATACAACGCGTGGCCTCTCTTCTTCACAATGCGGTCACCATACAACGGTACAACTCGTGACCTCTTCTCTCCGCCCTACGCTTCTCTTGACTCTCTTAGATTCTGTGCTGCTGGCTCTCTGTGCCTCGTGTAGACTCCGCGCCTCGGCTACACTCTTCTCTCGTCTCGTGTAGACTCCGCGCCTCTGCTACACTCTCCACTCGCCTCGTGTAGACTTTGCATCTCTCTCTGGCTACACCGTATGCATACTCGGCTCGTGTAGACCTTTCTCTCTCTCTGGCTACACCGTATGCATACTCGGCTCGTGTAGACCTTTCTCTCTCTCTGGCTACACACTATACATCGCTCAGCTCGTGTAGACCTTTCTCTCTCTCTGGCTACACACTATACATTACTCAGCTCGTGTAGACCGTTCTCTCTCTCTGGCTACACACTATACATTACTCAGCTCGTGTAGACCGTTCTCTCTCTCTGGCTACACACCTATACCTTACTCTCCTCTACTCTCCATTACTCTCCTTTACTCTCCTCTCCGGGCTCTATCTCTGCACCTTCGTCTTCATTCTTAGATGGTTCCACTTCTGCCCCCCTACTCCTCTGTGCATCACCTTATATATCTCTTCTTCCCGGGAGACGGAGCGGATGCGGACCTCAACGTCGGCACCGCTCCTCAGTTACCCAATCACCACGCGCTATCTCTACGATCCGTTTCCGCCCAGCGCGTGTTTCCACTCCCCGACCAATCACACCACGCTGCCACCCGATCACTCCCTCTCAGCGCGTCACCGGCACACAGCCAATCAGCAGCACTACCCCCACCCGCGCACTGACGCCTGCTCCTCCCCGTCAGCGCGCGTCACCACACACACACCCGTACATACGCGCTGGCACACGACGTATACACCCAGCGCGTATCACCACTACATCACCCCCTCCCACATAGCTCGCAGCCGGCCCGGCTGCTAACAACAACCAACCGCAACGATAAGACGACAACCAACAAAAAAAAACCCGTAACCCCCCCAGTGTGCCCCGTAACATAACAACAACAACAACAAGAATAACTATGTACAGATTGACAATGAACACGAAAAGTCAACAATAACACGATACAAGCAAATTCCAAAAACGAACGCGCCCCACGTCCCTGCGACTACACGCAGTGACGAGGCGCTCCAACTGCCCCGACTCCTCACAAGGCAGGTCATGCAAAGTAGCACGACCTGGCGCGAGTCCGTCTGGCTGGTCCGTCGTATGGGGCGGGACACTGACGACCGTCCGGCGGTTCCGGCTGCTCCAGACGGCGCGGAACGGGCCTGAAAGGGCCGGCCCCGCCGCGGAGATCCGGCCGCCGGTGATCGGCAGCTGTCAGTTCCGAGACACCTGGGAGCAGATCAGGCGAAAATACGTGTGGATCAGGCAGAGACATTTCCCCCTCTGGGTCGCCGGTCACGTCACACGCCCGGCCATCACGACACAAGGGGAGGCCATATGGAGGCGAGAACGGTTTCAGTCGGGAGGGGTGAACGTACCAACGGCGCTTTCCCCACTTTATCTGAACGCACTGGGGCCGTGCAACGCGCACGACCTCCACGGGTCCCCTCCACGGTCTCAACAATTTAGGCGACGTAGCCAAGGGTGCCTGAGGGCAATGCAGCCAGGCCCTGTCACCTGGTTTCCATTCGTGCATGGACACCTTCCGTGCCCGCAACCGTTCATTAGCAATTTGGCGAGCCCGCGAATTAAGCCGTGCGGCCTCCCTCGCCTCTGTCAGCTTGTGAATATTAAACTTAATATGTTCTGCCAAATTAGAATTAGTTCGTGGAGCGGACAGGCCAAGTTGCGTTTCCATTGGCGGGTCAGCTTCCCGACCGTACATCAAATAGAATGGGGAAAATCCCGTAGCTGCATGGGGGGCCATTCTATACGCGGCAAGGACTCCCGGGACCTGCAGGTCCCAATCTACATGTGCCTCGCACACCTGCTGGCACAGCATGGAAGTCAAAGTTTTGTGGAGTCTCTCCACCATCCCGTCTGTCTGCGGGTGGTACGGGGAGGTGCGCACCTTCTTGGTACCCAACAGATCGCACACCTCTTGCAACAATTTACTAGAAAATTTTTTACCTTGGTCGGTCAGCAGGCGTTCGGGAGCCCCCTTGTCCAGGACATAGCCCTGGACGAAGGCATCCGTCACAGCCGCTGCCGACTGGTTAGCGAGAGGCCACGCCATAGGCCATCGGGTAAAGTATTCGACCCCCACTAACAAATATTTATTCCCTCTCGGCGTGACTGGGAAGGGCCCCAAAATACCGAGTGCAACGAGCTCGTTGGTACGCGAGACCTGAATAGATTGCAGCGGTGGATTAGCTGCCACGGGCGGTGGTTTACGCCTGGCGCACTCAACGCACCCCTTCAGAATATTTACCACATCACTTCCCATTCCCGGCCAGTAATAGTCACGCTGAAGCAGGGCAAGCGTCTTGTTAACTCCCAAGTGCAAGAGGCGTTCGTGTGCCGCCAAGACAACCCTCCCCCTCACAGCGGAAGGCACCACGAGTGCGTTCCGCCGGGACAAACTGTCCCATCTCAATAACATGCCCTGCTCAAGTACATAGGAGCCGGTACGCTCCTGGTCCCCCTCGGGACCCCCAACCTTGCGGCGCAATGCTAGCAGCGAGCTGTCCGCCATCTGGAGGCGGCCCCATTCGCTGAGCGACAACGAGAGCAGCGAGTCCCGACCCTGAGAGGCAGTGGAATCATCCACGATCGGTGCGCCCGCTGTCGCAGCCAGTGCCCCCATCTCCCCCGCAAGCGTCGGTTTACAGCGCGCCGATCCCGACAAACACGCGCATTCATCACAAGGCAACAACCGCGACAAGCAATCGGCATTTGTGTGTCGCAACCCCTTACGGTACGTAGTCGTAAACTGATAGTCCTGGAGGACTTCCAACCAACGCGACAACTGGCCCGAGGGCTGGGCGACCCTCAATGAATACTGTAGCGCCGCGTGGTCCGTTCGGACCGTAAAGTGACGACCATAGAGATATGGCCTAAACTGCTGCACAAAAAAGACAATGGCAAGCAGCTCGCGACGGGTGACGCAGTAGCGCTGCTCCGCCGGAGACAACACCCTACTACCGTAGGCGACAACTCTTTCGACACCCCCAACGACTTGGGATAGCACCCCCCCAATGCCCGTGTTGCTAGCATCCGTGTCCAGCAAAAAGGGACTGGCAAAATCGGGATAACACAAGGGTGGGGCACCCACCAAGGCGTCCCGGAGGGAGCGAAACGCGGCCTCCTCCTCCGGTCCCCATTTGAACTTCACTCCCTTCGCCGTTAGAGCGTGCAAGGGTTTTGCAATAGTGGCGAAGTGCTCAACGAACCGCCGATAATAAGAAGCAAACCCGATGAAACTACGCACGTCGGAAACGGACGTAGGTGTCGGCCACGAACCGACACAATCCGTCTTCGCGGGATCGGTGGAGATCCCCGAAGAATCGACAATGTGACCCAAGTATCTAACCGACCTACGAAGGAGGTGACATTTGGCCGGTTTAAATTTCAACTTAGCCGATCGCATTCGCAAGAACACCCCTCTCAATCGCTGGAGGTGTTCTTCAAACGTTTTACTGAAAACAATGACATCGTCCATATAAATCAAGCATGTATCCCACTGCAAGCCCGACAAAACCAGCTCCATAAGTCGCTGAAACGTCGCTGGAGAGGAGTGAAGTCCCATGGGTAACCGGTTAAACTGGAACAGCCCCCCTGGAGTCCGAAATGCTGTCTTAGGTTTCGACTCTTCGTCGAGCGGCAACTGCCAAAACCCCGATAACAAATCAAGAGTCGAAAAATATCGCGCACCAGACAATGCATCGAGGGACTCATCCATCCTGGGGAGCGGATACGCGTCAGCCACAGAGATCTTATTCAGGCGACGGAAATCAACGCAGAATCGCAGGGACCCGTCCTGCTTCTTAACCAGCACAATAGGCGCTCCCCACGGGCTAGAGGAGGGCGAAATAATATCGGCTTCTAGCATTTCGTTAACAGCCGACTGAACATGTTCCTTCTCCACGGGACTCAGTCGGAAGGGATTTAGCTTGACCGGCGCCGCATCGCCCGTTTCAATGTGATGGTGCAACAAATCCGTGCACCCAATGTCATACTTATGTTTACTGAATACATCAGAGAATTCAATGAGCAACTCGCGCAGCGCACCCAACTGCGCCGCCGACAAATCGTCCGAGGCGGCGCATAGCGAATGGACCCACTCAAGGTCTTCCCTTGGCTCAACGTTCCGCGCGGGGCTCGAGCCCACCTGCGCAACCAACCCATCATCCACAGGGACCCGCGCCGCGTGAGCCAGCACGGTGCCCTGCGGAATGACAGCTGGTCGCGACCCCGCGTTCAAAACCATCACAAACGGATCCCTGTCAGCCCGCACCAAAGTGTGAGCCACCGATAAATCAAGACCCCCGACAGCCTTGTTAGAAGGACCCAAAAGCATACTTTGTCCCGAAGCCTCCCTCACCCATGGTTTCCGCAACCGGAGGGGAATCAACATCTGTGAACCCGGGGGCACTTGCACGGTCTGCGTCGCCACCGCTTGTATCGTAGCGCACGCCGTCCGAATGTCAGTAGGGCCCGTCAAAAATGAAATCCGGCGACCCGATGGCAGTTCAATGCATCGTTGATCGATAAGAATTTTAATAGGCATTTTAGCCAAAAAATCAGTGCCCAAAAGACACGGAACTGCCAAAGAAGACGAAACGAAAACGGGTCCCGACAATTTGATATCTCCAATGCAAATGGACGCCCTAACCTGACCGATAATGCCCAACGATCCCCCATTAGCGGCGTAAAATGGCACATCCACCGGAAGCAGCGGACGACATTGGACTGGAAGAATATTATAAATGAGGTCCGATATAATAGTTGCCGATGCCCCCGTGTCCACTAACACCCTAATCTCAACCCCATCAATAGATCCCGTAACAACGGACGAACCCGCCGAAGCAGCCACAATTCTATGCCCCAATTCCGCCCATTCAATGTCTCCCTGGTCCCGGCCGAACCCCCCTCGCCGAACCGAATCCCCGAACCTTAACCGGCCCTCCTCCGCCGCAACGCGGCGTCCCATGTGTGCCGAATAAACAGGCCGAGCGTGTGAGGTGCCGCGACTTGCCGGGGATTGTAGAGATGACTTGGGCTCTCGGTCGTCGTCCAGCCGAGCTCCCATGGCGCGCTGCCGCGGAGCGCGGCACCCGGACGCCACGTGGCCCCGGAGGCCGCAGTTATAGCACGTGACGAGGGTCGGAGTAGATCTTGGTTGCTCCGACTTTCGGCCCGATCGCAGAGGCGACCGGGCCCCCGGCCTCCAGTCCCCTGGTCGTCCCGTGGCGAACGCCTCCTCTCGTGGGCTGACGACTTGGGGTTCGGTGACCACCGAACCCGGGGCTGCGACGACAGCAGCGTTGCAACCAACGCCTTGTTTCCGTTGTAGGGCCTCGTGCGCTTGAATACTCGTGGCGACTCTCAAAGAAGAAATATCAATCTCGTCAGCTGTGTTGATAGGGACCCCCAGGTCCTGCGCCAACTTAAGCAGCTGCTCCAAAACCATCGCGTCTTGGCCCTCCTCGTCCATCCGAGGGAACGCAGCATCAGCAAGAGCCAGCAACGCCGTGCGATAGGCCAGCGCGGTCTCCGTGGCCGCTTTCCGTCTTGCGTAGAAATGATGGCGGCACGCCGAGGGAGGTCCGTAGACCCTGGCCAACAAACCCAGCGCATCCTTCAGCGTGGAGCGGTCCGACTTCCGTGCAGCCCTGAAGGCCGCGAGCGCATCGTCGTCCAGCATGGCGGGCAACGCCCGCAGCGCCGTAGCATCGGACCATGCTGACATCTCTTGATGCGCCAAAAACCTTCGCTGAAATTGGCCCCAGTCTCCGCCTTCCGCCTTGAAGGCTGACAACGTGGGCAGGCGCTGCTGAAAAATGAAGTCATCCGCCTCGTGGTTCCTCTCCGCCTCTCCGTCGGTGTGTAAGATGGCGGCTCCAGCAGCAGACGTAAAATGGCGGACCCCCTCGCGCGCTGATGACGTCGATGCGCGCGCTTGGGAACCCACCACCACGTGGCGCTCGCCGTTCCCGCCAAAAGTAGGCCCAGGCGCAATGGCGGGAATCCCCCATTCGTTTTGGCGGGAATCTGCGGGGCGACCTTGTAAAATGTCCCCCACTGTCCCCGCTCCTCCCGACGAGCTGATCTCCGCCAAGATGGACGCGGCGGCGAGCAGCAGCTCCGCCAGTCGGGAGTGCGCCTCACGAAGCCCGGCGTCGGTCCCCGGTCGCTCGGCCGGCGCCGTCGACGGATCCTGTAGCGTGGGCAAGTCCTCCTCCTCACCCCCCGCCACCAGCGGCCCCGAGTCGTCCAGGTTTTCCTCGCGGTCAATCCCGTGGGTCCTACGGGTCTTCCTTGTCTCCATGCTTGGAAGCCCGTTTCACTTCTGACGCCAGATGAAGTATTGGAAAATGACGGCAGGAAACTCCTTGACGGGAACACACTTCTTTTATTAAATCTTGACTTGTAACGATACAACGCGTGGCCTCTCTTCTTCACAATGCGGTCACCATACAACGGTACAACTCGTGACCTCTTCTCTCCGCCCTACGCTTCTCTTGACTCTCTTAGATTCTGTGCTGCTGGCTCTCTGTGCCTCGTGTAGACTCCGCGCCTCGGCTACACTCTTCTCTCGTCTCGTGTAGACTCCGCGCCTCTGCTACACTCTCCACTCGCCTCGTGTAGACTTTGCATCTCTCTCTGGCTACACCGTATGCATACTCGGCTCGTGTAGACCTTTCTCTCTCTCTGGCTACACCGTATGCATACTCGGCTCGTGTAGACCTTTCTCTCTCTCTGGCTACACACTATACATCGCTCAGCTCGTGTAGACCTTTCTCTCTCTCTGGCTACACACTATACATTACTCAGCTCGTGTAGACCGTTCTCTCTCTCTGGCTACACACTATACATTACTCAGCTCGTGTAGACCGTTCTCTCTCTCTGGCTACACACCTATACCTTACTCTCCTCTACTCTCCATTACTCTCCTTTACTCTCCTCTCCGGGCTCTATCTCTGCACCTTCGTCTTCATTCTTAGATGGTTCCACTTCTGCCCCCCTACTCCTCTGTGCATCACCTTATATATCTCTTCTTCCCGGGAGACGGAGCGGATGCGGACCTCAACGTCGCCACCGCTCCTCAGTTACCCAATCACCACGCGCTATCTCTACGATCCGTTTCCGCCCAGCGCGTGTTTCCACTCCCCGACCAATCACACCGCGCTGCCACCCGATCACTCCCTCTCAGCGCGTCACCGGCACACAGCCAATCAGCAGCACTACCCCCACCCGCGCACTGACGCCTGCTCCTCCCCGTCAGCGCGCGTCACCACACACACACCCGTACATACGCGCTGGCACACGACGTATACACCCAGCGCGTATCACCACTACACAGGTTTTGCGTGAGCATTACTGAAACTTATTTGAATACCATGGTATGTGATATGAAGGTGTCATTTATCTTATATAGAAATTTGTACTATTGTATGAAAGTATTTGAATTATTTACACAAAAATCGCCTTACCTTTTATTGTGACCAGTTCCACTGTGAGGGTGCCTGTCCTATAGTAGCCAGTAAACTCACATGTGTAAACCCCACCACCTGTAAACTTAACGTTGGACATTGTTAAAGGAAACTGATCGTTATCAAAATCACGTGATCGTGGCGTATATTGTATTGTCTGATCAGATCCCTTCGTTGTACCACGTGGTTTCCATTTCCAAGTGACAGCGCGTTGCAGCTGTGAACCATTTTTCCACTCAAATCCAGGATCAGATTCATCACATGACAAAGAAACCTCCCCACCCTCGTGTTTAAAATACTTCTTCGCTGCGGGTGCCTGCCCAACAGCAGTTCCTATAAAATAAACAGCAGTGAATTAACTAACCCACAATAGTTATCAAAACATAAACTAAATGTAAACATGTATTTGTTGATTTGTACAGATTAAAATTCAATGTAATAACTCATCACGTGAGTTAATAACGTGACATTTAAATACATTTAACAGGACACTTACCAGTTGATCTAAACTCCAGTTTGTACGAGGCAAAGGGACGGCTGTGCTGGGATTGTAGAACACATTTCCATTCCCCCTGTTGAATTCGTTTTACTTTGTTCAGTGTCAGCGGATTGCCTTTGTCAATGTAAGTGTCACCATGATACCAAACCAGACCTGTTCCATAGGCACTGTTTGAGATGAGACAGGTCAATGTGACAGTCTCTCCTTCTGTCACAGAGCGGAGTGGGTTGGCTGAAACTAAAGAAAACAAAACCAGTAAAACAAACTCAGACATCAGCAGTGACTCCGTGCTCCAGACTCCTCCACTACTCCTCTTGTGGACGAGACCACAGCAGCGACGCTCAGCGAGTCTGGGCGACACTTGACCGGTCCCCGTTCACCACAGAGACCTGACGGGCTGTGTGATAGGAGTCGGTGTGAGGAGCCTACGTAGCACTGACAGTTCTGCAAGTAAACACGCAGTTTCACTAAAACAGTATCGCCCGTGACAGGAGTCAATGTCAGGCGAGGTTCAGAAACATAAATTGCCATTCCATGAACAGTTCCGCATGAAATCGCGTGGCTCCACTGGAACACGGGTGACGTCGCACGGGCACCGTGGCACTGACGTGGCACCACAGGTCGTGTGACGTCACCAGAGGGCACGGAGTGACAGGGAGAGTCAGGAGGGGCTCATCCAATGTCAGACATCTCCACCAGGGCAGGACCCAATGTGCAGCACCTCCGATTAGCAAGGTTGGCTACGTACGGTGCGAAAGAAGTTCAACATACATGCTGCATGACTACCTATGATACCCATTGAAGTGTACTCCAAAAATGCTACAGGTTTTGCGTGAGCATTACTGAAACTTATTTGAATACCATGGAATGTGATATGAAGGTGTCATTTATCTTATATAGAAATTTGTACTATTGTATGAAAGTATTTGAATTATTTACACAAAAATCGCCTTACCTTTTATTGTGACCAGTTCCATAGTGAGGGTGCCTGTCCTATAGTAGCCAGTAAACTCACATGTGTAAACCCCACCACCTGTAAACTTAACGTTGGACATTGTTAAAGGAAACTGATCGTTATCAAAATCACGTGATCGTGGCGTATATTGTATTGTCTGATCAGATCCCTTCGTTGTACCACGTGGTTTCCATTTCCAAGTGACAGCGCGTTGCAGCTGTGAACCATCTTTCCACTCAAATCCATAATCAGATTCATCACATGACAAAGAAACCTCCCCACCCTCGTGTATGAAATATTTCTTCATTGCGGGTGCCTGCCCAACATCACTTCCTAAAAAATAAACAGCAGTAAATTAACCAATGCACAATCATTATCAAACATATACTAAATGTAAATATGTATTTGTTACATTTGACATTAAAATGTTTTAAATTCAACATCAACCCACACATATTAGTTAATAACAGTACATTTTAATGAATATAACAGTAGACTTACCAGTTGATGTAAACTCCAATGTGTACGAGGCAAAGTGACTGTTGTGCTGGTCATGTAGAACACATTTCCATTGTCCCTGTTGAGATCGTTTTACTTTGTTCAGTGTCAGCCGATTGCCTTGTGAAATGTAAGTGTCACCATGATACCAAACCAGACCTGTTCCATAGGCACTGTTTGAGATGTCACACGTCAATGTGACATTATCTCCTTCTGTCACAGAGCGAGATGGATTGGCTGAAACTAAAGAGAGCAAAAGCAGTAAAACAAACTCAGACATCAGCAGTGACTCCGTGCTCCAGACTTCTCCACTACTCCTCTTGTGGACAAGGCCACATCAGCGACGCTCAGCGAGTCTGGGCGACTCCTAAACTGTCCCCGTTCACCACAGAGCTCTGTCCATGTGAGTAGGATGGGTCTGCATCAGCAGGAGATTCTTCTGTTCACAGATGTGCGTAAAACACGTGGCTGCACTACACCACAGGCAGAATGTCACGGGCGATGGCTGTGGATGTGACGCCAGTGCGAGTGCCATGGGAAGCCTGGGTTGCCATCTCCATGGATCGTGGTACAATCGTCAGTCTCGTGGGATTCCTCGGACGTGCGGTGCCATCACGTTGGAAGAATTCATAATGGGCAATAGCAGCAGTGTGTTTTATGCTTGACTAAACTCATTACAGCCATCAAAATTAATACTTTTATATAATTGGTAGCAGTTTACATTCATGGACTATTAATACAAAATCGTACACTATGAATAATGAAATGCATTCCACTTTTATATTTAAGTGCATATGCTTGTGCAAAAAAGTAAAATATAATTTACCTTGCATTGTGATAAGTTCTCGTGTTAAGCTGCTTGTTCTAAAGTAGCCAGCAAAGTGGCAAATGTAGAGCCCAGCATCACTGTATTGTGCGTTTGAGATTTGAATAGAGAAGCTGTCTTGATCAAAAGCAGACTTCAATGCTGTTATTCTGGAAACCAGTGCTATAGCGGTATTTTTCCTTACATCTCTAGTCCATTGACCAGTTTGCTTTTGATACTGGACAATCGTTGCGCTGCCACTACCCTGCCTCACCCATTTCCAGATCACAGCCCGGTCAGAGGAAGGGTGATCTTCCCATTTAAATTCTGGATCAGATTCAACGCATGGCAAAATGGCCGTCTGGCCCACAGAAACAAAATACTTTCTGGGAGCAGGTTCCTTTACTTCACAAACATCTACAAAAATATAAAACCGAGAAATTATTACACTTTAAACATTGAAATTACGGACAAATATTTGACAATTTTAATGATACTTTAAGTTATTACACCTCCACAGGGGATGTATCACATACATCATATTCATTACATTTAGAAGATACTAATTGCATTGGTAACGCAAATTAACCACATTGTTAATAGCCCCCGGTGAAATTAAATTCACCGAGGGCTTAATTTATTTTGAAACATTTCTGGGGCTGCCCAAACCCCTGGACCCCCCCACCCCTTCCCCCAACTGACGGGGATAGCAAAAGGTAGAGAGGGGAAGGGATAAATATTTTCCAGGGATCAACCCCAGACAGCTCCAGCTAAAATCAATCCCTGAATACACTTACTCAGTGATGAGACTTTCAAATCGAGAGAAGCAGAGGCTTGGTCAGTTTGGGTTTTTACACCACATGTCCATTCTCCCTCTTGACATCGTTTGACTTTGTGTAATGTCAGTACAGAATTGCCTTTGTTCATCTCAATGCCACCGTGAGTCCAAACAATACTTAGAACATAGGCACTGTTTGAGATGTTACACATCAATGTGACAGTCTCTCCTTCTGTCACAGAGCGGAGTGGGTTGGCTGAAACTAAAGAAAACAAAACCAGTAAAACAAACTCAGACATCAGCAGTGACTCCGTGCTCAAGACTCCTCCACTACTCCTCTTGTGGACGAGACCACAGCAGCGACGCTCAGCGAGTCTGGGCGACACTTGACCGGTCCCCGTTCACCACAGAGACCTGACGGGCTGTGTGATAGGAGTCGGTGTGAGGAGCCTACGTAGCACTGACAGTTCTGCAAGTAAACACGCAGTTTCACTAAAACAGTATCGCCCGTGACAGGAGTCAATGTCAGGCGAGGTTCAGAAACATAAATTGCCATTCCATGAACAGTTCCGCATGAAATCGCGTGGCTCCACTGGAACACGGGTGACGTCGCACGGGCACCGTGGCACTGACGTGGCACCACAGGTCGTGTGACGTCACCAGAGGGCACGGAGTGACAGGGAGAGTCAGGAGGGGCTCATCCAATGTCAGATATCTCCACCAGGGCAGGACCCAATGTGCAGCACCTCCGATTAGCAAGGTTGGCTACGTACGGTGCGAAAGAAGTTCAACATACATGCTGCATGACTACCTATGATACCCATTGAAGTGTACTCCAAAAATGCTACAGGTGAAGTATTGGAAAATGACGGCAGGAAACTCCTTGACGGGAACACACTTCTTTTATTAAATCTTGACTTGTAACGATACAACGCGTGGCCTCTCTTCTTCACAATGCGGTCACCATACAACGGTACAACTCGTGACCTCTTCTCTCCGCCCTACGCTTCTCTTGACTCTCTTAGATTCTGTGCTGCTGGCTCTCTGTGCCTCGTGTAGACTCCGCGCCTCGGCTACACTCTTCTCTCGTCTCGTGTAGACTCCGCGCCTCTGCTACACTCTCCACTCGCCTCGTGTAGACTTTGCATCTCTCTCTGGCTACACCGTATGCATACTCGGCTCGTGTAGACCTTTCTCTCTCTCTGGCTACACCGTATGCATACTCGGCTCGTGTAGACCTTTCTCTCTCTCTGGCTACACACTATACATCGCTCAGCTCGTGTAGACCTTTCTCTCTCTCTGGCTACACACTATACATTACTCAGCTCGTGTAGACCGTTCTCTCTCTCTGGCTACACACTATACATTACTCAGCTCGTGTAGACCGTTCTCTCTCTCTGGCTACACACCTATACCTTACTCTCCTCTACTCTCCATTACTCTCCTTTACTCTCCTCTCCGGGCTCTATCTCTGCACCTTCGTCTTCATTCTTAGATGGTTCCACTTCTGCCCCCCTACTCCTCTGTGCATCACCTTATATATCTCTTCTTCCCGGGAGACGGAGCGGATGCGGACCTCAACGTCGGCACCGCTCCTCAGTTACCCAATCACCACGCGCTATCTCTACGATCCGTTTCCGCCCAGCGCGTGTTTCCACTCCCCGACCAATCACACCACGCTGCCACCCGATCACTCCCTCTCAGCGCGTCACCGGCACACAGCCAATCAGCAGCACTACCCCCACCCGCGCACTGACGCCTGCTCCTCCCCGTCAGCGCGCGTCACCACACACACACCCGTACATACGCGCTGGCACACGACGTATACACCCAGCGCGTATCACCACTACATCACCCCCTCCCACATAGCTCGCAGCCGGCCCGGCTGCTAACAACAACCAACCGCAACGATAAGACGACAACCAACAAAAAAAAACCCGTAACCCCCCCAGTGTGCCCCGTAACATAACAACAACAACAACAAGAATAACTATGTACAGATTGACAATGAACACGAAAAGTCAACAATAACACGATACAAGCAAATTCCAAAAACGAACGCGCCCCACGTCCCTGCGACTACACGCAGTGACGAGGCGCTCCAACTGCCCCGACTCCTCACAAGGCAGGTCATGCAAAGTAGCACGACCTGGCGCGAGTCCGTCTGGCTGGTCCGTCGTATGGGGCGGGACACTGACGACCGTCCGGCGGTTCCGGCTGCTCCAGACGGCGCGGAACGGGCCTGAAAGGGCCGGCCCCGCCGCGGAGATCCGGCCGCCGGTGATCGGCAGCTGTCAGTTCCGAGACACCTGGGAGCAGATCAGGCGAAAATACGTGTGGATCAGGCAGAGACATTTCCCCCTCTGGGTCGCCGGTCACGTCACACGCCCGGCCATCACGACACAAGGGGAGGCCATATGGAGGCGAGAACGGTTTCAGTCGGGAGGGGTGAACGTACCAACGGCGCTTTCCCCACTTTATCTGAACGCACTGGGGCCGTGCAACGCGCACGACCTCCACGGGTCCCCTCCACGGTCTCAACAATTTAGGCGACGTAGCCAAGGGTGCCTGAGGGCAATGCAGCCAGGCCCTGTCACCTGGTTTCCATTCGTGCATGGACACCTTCCGTGCCCGCAACCGTTCATTAGCAATTTGGCGAGCCCGCGAATTAAGCCGTGCGGCCTCCCTCGCCTCTGTCAGCTTGTGAATATTAAACTTAATATGTTCTGCCAAATTAGAATTAGTTCGTGGAGCGGACAGGCCAAGTTGCGTTTCCATTGGCGGGTCAGCTTCCCGACCGTACATCAAATAGAATGGGGAAAATCCCGTAGCTGCATGGGGGGCCATTCTATACGCGGCAAGGACTCCCGGGACCTGCAGGTCCCAATCTACATGTGCCTCGCACACCTGCTGGCACAGCATGGAAGTCAAAGTTTTGTGGAGTCTCTCCACCATCCCGTCTGTCTGCGGGTGGTACGGGGAGGTGCGCACCTTCTTGGTACCCAACAGATCGCACACCTCTTGCAACAATTTACTAGAAAATTTTTTACCTTGGTCGGTCAGCAGGCGTTCGGGAGCCCCCTTGTCCAGGACATAGCCCTGGACGAAGGCATCCGTCACAGCCGCTGCCGACTGGTTAGCGAGAGGCCACGCCATAGGCCATCGGGTAAAGTATTCGACCCCCACTAACAAATATTTATTCCCTCTCGGCGTGACTGGGAAGGGCCCCAAAATACCGAGTGCAACGAGCTCGTTGGTACGCGAGACCTGAATAGATTGCAGCGGTGGATTAGCTGCCACGGGCGGTGGTTTACGCCTGGCGCACTCAACGCACCCCTTCAGAATATTTACCACATCACTTCCCATTCCCGGCCAGTAATAGTCACGCTGAAGCAGGGCAAGCGTCTTGTTAACTCCCAAGTGCAAGAGGCGTTCGTGTGCCGCCAAGACAACCCTCCCCCTCACAGCGGAAGGCACCACGAGTGCGTTCCGCCGGGACAAACTGTCCCATCTCAATAACATGCCCTGCTCAAGTACATAGGAGCCGGTACGCTCCTGGTCCCCCTCGGGACCCCCAACCTTGCGGCGCAATGCTAGCAGCGAGCTGTCCGCCATCTGGAGGCGGCCCCATTCGCTGAGCGACAACGAGAGCAGCGAGTCCCGACCCTGAGAGGCAGTGGAATCATCCACGATCGGTGCGCCCGCTGTCGCAGCCAGTGCCCCCATCTCCCCCGCAAGCGTCGGTTTACAGCGCGCCGATCCCGACAAACACGCGCATTCATCACAAGGCAACAACCGCGACAAGCAATCGGCATTTGTGTGTCGCAACCCCTTACGGTACGTAGTCGTAAACTGATAGTCCTGGAGGACTTCCAACCAACGCGACAACTGGCCCGAGGGCTGGGCGACCCTCAATGAATACTGTAGCGCCGCGTGGTCCGTTCGGACCGTAAAGTGACGACCATAGAGATATGGCCTAAACTGCTGCACAAAAAAGACAATGGCAAGCAGCTCGCGACGGGTGACGCAGTAGCGCTGCTCCGCCGGAGACAACACCCTACTACCGTAGGCGACAACTCTTTCGACACCCCCAACGACTTGGGATAGCACCCCCCCAATGCCCGTGTTGCTAGCATCCGTGTCCAGCAAAAAGGGACTGGCAAAATCGGGATAACACAAGGGTGGGGCACCCACCAAGGCGTCCCGGAGGGAGCGAAACGCGGCCTCCTCCTCCGGTCCCCATTTGAACTTCACTCCCTTCGCCGTTAGAGCGTGCAAGGGTTTTGCAATAGTGGCGAAGTGCTCAACGAACCGCCGATAATAAGAAGCAAACCCGATGAAACTACGCACGTCGGAAACGGACGTAGGTGTCGGCCACGAACCGACACAATCCGTCTTCGCGGGATCGGTGGAGATCCCCGAAGAATCGACAATGTGACCCAAGTATCTAACCGACCTACGAAGGAGGTGACATTTGGCCGGTTTAAATTTCAACTTAGCCGATCGCATTCGCAAGAACACCCCTCTCAATCGCTGGAGGTGTTCTTCAAACGTTTTACTGAAAACAATGACATCGTCCATATAAATCAAGCATGTATCCCACTGCAAGCCCGACAAAACCAGCTCCATAAGTCGCTGAAACGTCGCTGGAGAGGAGTGAAGTCCCATGGGTAACCGGTTAAACTGGAACAGCCCCCCTGGAGTCCGAAATGCTGTCTTAGGTTTCGACTCTTCGTCGAGCGGCAACTGCCAAAACCCCGATAACAAATCAAGAGTCGAAAAATATCGCGCACCAGACAATGCATCGAGGGACTCATCCATCCTGGGGAGCGGATACGCGTCAGCCACAGAGATCTTATTCAGGCGACGGAAATCAACGCAGAATCGCAGGGACCCGTCCTGCTTCTTAACCAGCACAATAGGCGCTCCCCACGGGCTAGAGGAGGGCGAAATAATATCGGCTTCTAGCATTTCGTTAACAGCCGACTGAACATGTTCCTTCTCCACGGGACTCAGTCGGAAGGGATTTAGCTTGACCGGCGCCGCATCGCCCGTTTCAATGTGATGGTGCAACAAATCCGTGCACCCAATGTCATACTTATGTTTACTGAATACATCAGAGAATTCAATGAGCAACTCGCGCAGCGCACCCAACTGCGCCGCCGACAAATCGTCCGAGGCGGCGCATAGCGAATGGACCCACTCAAGGTCTTCCCTTGGCTCAACGTTCCGCGCGGGGCTCGAGCCCACCTGCGCAACCAACCCATCATCCACAGGGACCCGCGCCGCGTGAGCCAGCACGGTGCCCTGCGGAATGACAGCTGGTCGCGACCCCGCGTTCAAAACCATCACAAACGGATCCCTGTCAGCCCGCACCAAAGTGTGAGCCACCGATAAATCAAGACCCCCGACAGCCTTGTTAGAAGGACCCAAAAGCATACTTTGTCCCGAAGCCTCCCTCACCCATGGTTTCCGCAACCGGAGGGGAATCAACATCTGTGAACCCGGGGGCACTTGCACGGTCTGCGTCGCCACCGCTTGTATCGTAGCGCACGCCGTCCGAATGTCAGTAGGGCCCGTCAAAAATGAAATCCGGCGACCCGATGGCAGTTCAATGCATCGTTGATCGATAAGAATTTTAATAGGCATTTTAGCCAAAAAATCAGTGCCCAAAAGACACGGAACTGCCAAAGAAGACGAAACGAAAACGGGTCCCGACAATTTGATATCTCCAATGCAAATGGACGCCCTAACCTGACCGATAATGCCCAACGATCCCCCATTAGCGGCGTAAAATGGCACATCCACCGGAAGCAGCGGACGACATTGGACTGGAAGAATATTATAAATGAGGTCCGATATAATAGTTGCCGATGCCCCCGTGTCCACTAACACCCTAATCTCAACCCCATCAATAGATCCCGTAACAACGGACGAACCCGCCGAAGCAGCCACAATTCTATGCCCCAATTCCGCCCATTCAATGTCTCCCTGGTCCCGGCCGAACCCCCCTCGCCGAACCGAATCCCCGAACCTTAACCGGCCCTCCTCCGCCGCAACGCGGCGTCCCATGTGTGCCGAATAAACAGGCCGAGCGTGTGAGGTGCCGCGACTTGCCGGGGATTGTAGAGATGACTTGGGCTCTCGGTCGTCGTCCAGCCGAGCTCCCATGGCGCGCTGCCGCGGAGCGCGGCACCCGGACGCCACGTGGCCCCGGAGGCCGCAGTTATAGCACGTGACGAGGGTCGGAGTAGATCTTGGTTGCTCCGACTTTCGGCCCGATCGCAGAGGCGACCGGGCCCCCGGCCTCCAGTCCCCTGGTCGTCCCGTGGCGAACGCCTCCTCTCGTGGGCTGACGACTTGGGGTTCGGTGACCACCGAACCCGGGGCTGCGACGACAGCAGCGTTGCAACCAACGCCTTGTTTCCGTTGTAGGGCCTCGTGCGCTTGAATACTCGTGGCGACTCTCAAAGAAGAAATATCAATCTCGTCAGCTGTGTTGATAGGGACCCCCAGGTCCTGCGCCAACTTAAGCAGCTGCTCCAAAACCATCGCGTCTTGGCCCTCCTCGTCCATCCGAGGGAACGCAGCATCAGCAAGAGCCAGCAACGCCGTGCGATAGGCCAGCGCGGTCTCCGTGGCCGCTTTCCGTCTTGCGTAGAAATGATGGCGGCACGCCGAGGGAGGTCCGTAGACCCTGGCCAACAAACCCAGCGCATCCTTCAGCGTGGAGCGGTCCGACTTCCGTGCAGCCCTGAAGGCCGCGAGCGCATCGTCGTCCAGCATGGCGGGCAACGCCCGCAGCGCCGTAGCATCGGACCACGCTGACATCTCTTGATGCGCCAAAAACCTTCGCTGAAATTGGCCCCAGTCTCCGCCTTCCGCCTTGAAGGCTGACAACGTGGGCAGGCGCTGCTGAAAAATGAAGTCATCCGCCTCGTGGTTCCTCTCCGCCTCTCCGTCGGTGTGTAAGATGGCGGCTCCAGCAGCAGACGTAAAATGGCGGACCCCCTCGCGCGCTGATGACGTCGATGCGCGCGCTTGGGAACCCACCACCACGTGGCGCTCGCCGTTCCCGCCAAAAGTAGGCCCAGGCGCAATGGCGGGAATCCCCCATTCGTTTTGGCGGGAATCTGCGGGGCGACCTTGTAAAATGTCCCCCACTGTCCCCGCTCCTCCCGACGAGCTGATCTCCGCCAAGATGGACGCGGCGGCGAGCAGCAGCTCCGCCAGTCGGGAGTGCGCCTCACGAAGCCCGGCGTCGGTCCCCGGTCGCTCGGCCGGCGCCGTCGACGGATCCTGTAGCGTGGGCAAGTCCTCCTCCTCACCCCCCGCCACCAGCGGCCCCGAGTCGTCCAGGTTTTCCTCGCGGTCAATCCCGTGGGTCCTACGGGTCTTCCTTGTCTCCATGCTTGGAAGCCCGTTTCACTTCTGACGCCAGATGAAGTATTGGAAAATGACGGCAGGAAACTCCTTGACGGGAACACACTTCTTTTATTAAATCTTGACTTGTAACGATACAACGCGTGGCCTCTCTTCTTCACAATGCGGTCACCATACAACGGTACAACTCGTGACCTCTTCTCTCCGCCCTACGCTTCTCTTGACTCTCTTAGATTCTGTGCTGCTGGCTCTCTGTGCCTCGTGTAGACTCCGCGCCTCGGCTACACTCTTCTCTCGTCTCGTGTAGACTCCGCGCCTCTGCTACACTCTCCACTCGCCTCGTGTAGACTTTGCATCTCTCTCTGGCTACACCGTATGCATACTCGGCTCGTGTAGACCTTTCTCTCTCTCTGGCTACACCGTATGCATACTCGGCTCGTGTAGACCTTTCTCTCTCTCTGGCTACACACTATACATCGCTCAGCTCGTGTAGACCTTTCTCTCTCTCTGGCTACACACTATACATTACTCAGCTCGTGTAGACCGTTCTCTCTCTCTGGCTACACACTATACATTACTCAGCTCGTGTAGACCGTTCTCTCTCTCTGGCTACACACCTATACCTTACTCTCCTCTACTCTCCATTACTCTCCTTTACTCTCCTCTCCGGGCTCTATCTCTGCACCTTCGTCTTCATTCTTAGATGGTTCCACTTCTGCCCCCCTACTCCTCTGTGCATCACCTTATATATCTCTTCTTCCCGGGAGACGGAGCGGATGCGGACCTCAACGTCGCCACCGCTCCTCAGTTACCCAATCACCACGCGCTATCTCTACGATCCGTTTCCGCCCAGCGCGTGTTTCCACTCCCCGACCAATCACACCGCGCTGCCACCCGATCACTCCCTCTCAGCGCGTCACCGGCACACAGCCAATCAGCAGCACTACCCCCACCCGCGCACTGACGCCTGCTCCTCCCCGTCAGCGCGCGTCACCACACACACACCCGTACATACGCGCTGGCACACGACGTATACACCCAGCGCGTATCACCACTACACAGGTTTTGCGTGAGCATTACTGAAACTTATTTGAATACCATGGTATGTGATATGAAGGTGTCATTTATCTTATATAGAAATTTGTACTATTGTATGAAAGTATTTGAATTATTTACACAAAAATCGCCTTACCTTTTATTGTGACCAGTTCCATAGTGAGGGTGCCTATCCTATAGTAGCCAGTAAACTCACATGTGTAAACCCCACCACCTGTAAACTTAACGTTGGACATTGTTAAAGGAAACTGATCGTTATCAAAATCACGTGATCGTGGCGTATATTGTATTGTCTGATCAGATCCCTTCGTTGTACCACGTGGTTTCCATTTCCAAGTGACAGCGCGTTGCAGCTGTGAACCATTTTTCCACTCAAATCCAGGATCAGATTCATCACATGACAAAGAAACCTCCCCACCCTCGTGTTTAAAATACTTCTTCGCTGCGGGTGCCTGCCCAACAGCAGTTCCTATAAAATAAACAGCAGTGAATTAACTAACCCACAATAGTTATCAAAACATAAACTAAATGTAAACATGTATTTGTTGATTTGTACAGATTAAAATTCAATGTAATAACTCATCACGTGAGTTAATAACGTGACATTTAAATACATTTAACAGGACACTTACCAGTTGATCTAAACTCCAGTTTGTACGAGGCAAAGGGACGGCTGTGCTGGGATTGTAGAACACATTTCCATTCCCCCTGTTGAATTCGTTTTACTTTGTTCAGTGTCAGCGGATTGCCTTTGTCAATGTAAGTGTCACCATGATACCAAACCAGACCTGTTCCATAGGCACTGTTTGAGATGAGACAGGTCAATGTGACAGTCTCTCCTTCTGTCACAGAGCGGAGTGGGTTGGCTGAAACTAAAGAAAACAAAACCAGTAAAACAAACTCAGACATCAGCAGTGACTCCGTGCTCCAGACTCCTCCACTACTCCTCTTGTGGACGAGACCACAGCAGCGACGCTCAGCGAGTCTGGGCGACACTTGACCGGTCCCCGTTCACCACAGAGACCTGACGGGCTGTGTGATAGGAGTCGGTGTGAGGAGCCTACGTAGCACTGACAGTTCTGCAAGTAAACACGCAGTTTCACTAAAACAGTATCGCCCGTGACAGGAGTCAATGTCAGGCGAGGTTCAGAAACATAAATTGCCATTCCATGAACAGTTCCGCATGAAATCGCGTGGCTCCACTGGAACACGGGTGACGTCGCACGGGCACCGTGGCACTGACGTGGCACCACAGGTCGTGTGACGTCACCAGAGGGCACGGAGTGACAGGGAGAGTCAGGAGGGGCTCATCCAATGTCAGACATCTCCACCAGGGCAGGACCCAATGTGCAGCACCTCCGATTAGCAAGGTTGGCTACGTACGGTGCGAAAGAAGTTCAACATACATGCTGCATGACTACCTATGATACCCATTGAAGTGTACTCCAAAAATGCTACAGGTTTTGCGTGAGCATTACTGAAACTTATTTGAATACCATGGTATGTGATATGAAGGTGTCATTTATCTTATATAGAAATTTGTACTATTGTATGAAAGTATTTGAATTATTTACACAAAAATCGCCTTACCTTTTATTGTGACCAGTTCCATAGTGAGGGTGCCTGTCCTATAGTAGCCAGTAAACTCACATGTGTAAACCCCACCACCTGTAAACTTAACGTTGGACATTGTTAAAGGAAACTGATCGTTATCAAAATCACGTGATCGTGGCGTATATTGTATTGTCTGATCAGATCCCTTCGTTGTACCACGTGGTTTCCATTTCCAAGTGACAGCGCGTTGCAGCTGTGAACCATCTTTCCACTCAAATCCATAATCAGATTCATCACATGACAAAGAAACCTCCCCACCCTCGTGTATGAAATATTTCTTCATTGCGGGTGCCTGCCCAACATCACTTCCTAAAAAATAAACAGCAGTAAATTAACCAATGCACAATCATTATCAAACATATACTAAATGTAAATATGTATTTGTTACATTTGACATTAAAATGTTTTAAATTCAACATCAACCCACACATATTAGTTAATAACAGTACATTTTAATGAATATAACAGTAGACTTACCAGTTGATGTAAACTCCAATGTGTACGAGGCAAAGTGACTGTTGTGCTGGTCATGTAGAACACATTTCCATTGTCCCTGTTGAGATCGTTTTACTTTGTTCAGTGTCAGCCGATTGCCTTGTGAAATGTAAGTGTCACCATGATACCAAACCAGACCTGTTCCATAGGCACTGTTTGAGATGTCACACGTCAATGTGACATTATCTCCTTCTGTCACAGAGCGAGATGGATTGGCTGAAACTAAAGAGAGCAAAAGCAGTAAAACAAACTCAGACATCAGCAGTGACTCCGTGCTCCAGACTTCTCCACTACTCCTCTTGTGGACAAGGCCACATCAGCGACGCTCAGCGAGTCTGGGCGACTCCTAAACTGTCCCCGTTCACCACAGAGCTCTGTCCATGTGAGTAGGATGGGTCTGCATCAGCAGGAGATTCTTCTGTTCACAGATGTGCGTAAAACACGTGGCTGCACTACACCACAGGCAGAATGTCACGGGCGATGGCTGTGGATGTGACGCCAGTGCGAGTGCCATGGGAAGCCTGGGTTGCCATCTCCATGGATCGTGGTACAATCGTCAGTCTCGTGGGATTCCTCGGACGTGCGGTGCCATCACGTTGGAAGAATTCATAATGGGCAATAGCAGCAGTGTGTTTTATGCTTGACTAAACTCATTACAGCCATCAAAATTAATACTTTTATATAATTGGTAGCAGTTTACATTCATGGACTATTAATACAAAATCGTACACTATGAATAATGAAATGCATTCCACTTTTATATTTAAGTGCATATGCTTGTGCAAAAAAGTAAAATATAATTTACCTTGCATTGTGATAAGTTCTCGTGTTAAGCTGCTTGTTCTAAAGTAGCCAGCAAAGTGGCAAATGTAGAGCCCAGCATCACTGTATTGTGCGTTTGAGATTTGAATAGAGAAGCTGTCTTGATCAAAAGCAGACTTCAATGCTGTTATTCTGGAAACCAGTGCTATAGCGGTATTTTTCCTTACATCTCTAGTCCATTGACCAGTTTGCTTTTGATACTGGACAATCGTTGCGCTGCCACTACCCTGCCTCACCCATTTCCAGATCACAGCCCGGTCAGAGGAAGGGTGATCTTCCCATTTAAATTCTGGATCAGATTCAACGCATGGCAAAATGGCCGTCTGGCCCACAGAAACAAAATACTTTCTGGGAGCAGGTTCCTTTACTTCACAAACATCTACAAAAATATAAAACCGAGAAATTATTACACTTTAAACATTGAAATTACGGACAAATATTTGACAATTTTAATGATACTTTAAGTTATTACACCTCCACAGGGGATGTATCACATACATCATATTCATTACATTTAGAAGATACTAATTGCATTGGTAACGCAAATTAACCACATTGTTAACAGATCCCGGTGTGAAATTAAATTCACCGAGGGCTTAATTTATTTTGAAACATTTCTGGGGCTGCCCAAACCCCTGGACCCCCCCACCCCTTCCCCCAACTGACGGGGATAGCAAAAGGTAGAGAGGGGAAGGGATAAATATTTTCCAGGGATCAACCCCAGACAGCTCCAGCTAAAATCAATCCCTGAATACACTTACTCAGTGATGAGACTTTCAAATCGAGAGAAGCAGAGGCTTGGTCAGTTTGGGTTTTTACACCACATGTCCATTCTCCCTCTTGACATCGTTTGACTTTGTGTAATGTCAGTACAGAATTGCCTTTGTTCATCTCAATGCCACCGTGAGTCCAAACAATACTTAGAACATAGGCACTGTTTGAGATGTTACACATCAATGTGACAGTCTCTCCTTCTGTCACAGAGCGGAGTGGGTTGGCTGAAACTAAAGAAAACAAAACCAGTAAAACAAACTCAGACATCAGCAGTGACTCCGTGCTCAAGACTCCTCCACTACTCCTCTTGTGGACGAGACCACAGCAGCGACGCTCAGCGAGTCTGGGCGACACTTGACCGGTCCCCGTTCACCACAGAGACCTGACGGGCTGTGTGATAGGAGTCGGTGTGAGGAGCCTACGTAGCACTGACAGTTCTGCAAGTAAACACGCAGTTTCACTAAAACAGTATCGCCCGTGACAGGAGTCAATGTCAGGCGAGGTTCAGAAACATAAATTGCCATTCCATGAACAGTTCCGCATGAAATCGCGTGGCTCCACTGGAACACGGGTGACGTCGCACGGGCACCGTGGCACTGACGTGGCACCACAGGTCGTGTGACGTCACCAGAGGGCACGGAGTGACAGGGAGAGTCAGGAGGGGCTCATCCAATGTCAGATATCTCCACCAGGGCAGGACCCAATGTGCAGCACCTCCGATTAGCAAGGTTGGCTACGTACGGTGCGAAAGAAGTTCAACATACATGCTGCATGACTACCTATGATACCCATTGAAGTGTACTCCAAAAATGCTACAGGTGAAGTATTGGAAAATGACGGCAGGAAACTCCTTGACGGGAACACACTTCTTTTATTAAATCTTGACTTGTAACGATACAACGCGTGGCCTCTCTTCTTCACAATGCGGTCACCATACAACGGTACAACTCGTGACCTCTTCTCTCCGCCCTACGCTTCTCTTGACTCTCTTAGATTCTGTGCTGCTGGCTCTCTGTGCCTCGTGTAGACTCCGCGCCTCGGCTACACTCTTCTCTCGTCTCGTGTAGACTCCGCGCCTCTGCTACACTCTCCACTCGCCTCGTGTAGACTTTGCATCTCTCTCTGGCTACACCGTATGCATACTCGGCTCGTGTAGACCTTTCTCTCTCTCTGGCTACACCGTATGCATACTCGGCTCGTGTAGACCTTTCTCTCTCTCTGGCTACACACTATACATCGCTCAGCTCGTGTAGACCTTTCTCTCTCTCTGGCTACACACTATACATTACTCAGCTCGTGTAGACCGTTCTCTCTCTCTGGCTACACACTATACATTACTCAGCTCGTGTAGACCGTTCTCTCTCTCTGGCTACACACCTATACCTTACTCTCCTCTACTCTCCATTACTCTCCTTTACTCTCCTCTCCGGGCTCTATCTCTGCACCTTCGTCTTCATTCTTAGATGGTTCCACTTCTGCCCCCCTACTCCTCTGTGCATCACCTTATATATCTCTTCTTCCCGGGAGACGGAGCGGATGCGGACCTCAACGTCGGCACCGCTCCTCAGTTACCCAATCACCACGCGCTATCTCTACGATCCGTTTCCGCCCAGCGCGTGTTTCCACTCCCCGACCAATCACACCACGCTGCCACCCGATCACTCCCTCTCAGCGCGTCACCGGCACACAGCCAATCAGCAGCACTACCCCCACCCGCGCACTGACGCCTGCTCCTCCCCGTCAGCGCGCGTCACCACACACACACCCGTACATACGCGCTGGCACACGACGTATACACCCAGCGCGTATCACCACTACATCACCCCCTCCCACATAGCTCGCAGCCGGCCCGGCTGCTAACAACAACCAACCGCAACGATAAGACGACAACCAACAAAAAAAAACCCGTAACCCCCCCAGTGTGCCCCGTAACATAACAACAACAACAACAAGAATAACTATGTACAGATTGACAATGAACACGAAAAGTCAACAATAACACGATACAAGCAAATTCCAAAAACGAACGCGCCCCACGTCCCTGCGACTACACGCAGTGACGAGGCGCTCCAACTGCCCCGACTCCTCACAAGGCAGGTCATGCAAAGTAGCACGACCTGGCGCGAGTCCGTCTGGCTGGTCCGTCGTATGGGGCGGGACACTGACGACCGTCCGGCGGTTCCGGCTGCTCCAGACGGCGCGGAACGGGCCTGAAAGGGCCGGCCCCGCCGCGGAGATCCGGCCGCCGGTGATCGGCAGCTGTCAGTTCCGAGACACCTGGGAGCAGATCAGGCGAAAATACGTGTGGATCAGGCAGAGACATTTCCCCCTCTGGGTCGCCGGTCACGTCACACGCCCGGCCATCACGACACAAGGGGAGGCCATATGGAGGCGAGAACGGTTTCAGTCGGGAGGGGTGAACGTACCAACGGCGCTTTCCCCACTTTATCTGAACGCACTGGGGCCGTGCAACGCGCACGACCTCCACGGGTCCCCTCCACGGTCTCAACAATTTAGGCGACGTAGCCAAGGGTGCCTGAGGGCAATGCAGCCAGGCCCTGTCACCTGGTTTCCATTCGTGCATGGACACCTTCCGTGCCCGCAACCGTTCATTAGCAATTTGGCGAGCCCGCGAATTAAGCCGTGCGGCCTCCCTCGCCTCTGTCAGCTTGTGAATATTAAACTTAATATGTTCTGCCAAATTAGAATTAGTTCGTGGAGCGGACAGGCCAAGTTGCGTTTCCATTGGCGGGTCAGCTTCCCGACCGTACATCAAATAGAATGGGGAAAATCCCGTAGCTGCATGGGGGGCCATTCTATACGCGGCAAGGACTCCCGGGACCTGCAGGTCCCAATCTACATGTGCCTCGCACACCTGCTGGCACAGCATGGAAGTCAAAGTTTTGTGGAGTCTCTCCACCATCCCGTCTGTCTGCGGGTGGTACGGGGAGGTGCGCACCTTCTTGGTACCCAACAGATCGCACACCTCTTGCAACAATTTACTAGAAAATTTTTTACCTTGGTCGGTCAGCAGGCGTTCGGGAGCCCCCTTGTCCAGGACATAGCCCTGGACGAAGGCATCCGTCACAGCCGCTGCCGACTGGTTAGCGAGAGGCCACGCCATAGGCCATCGGGTAAAGTATTCGACCCCCACTAACAAATATTTATTCCCTCTCGGCGTGACTGGGAAGGGCCCCAAAATACCGAGTGCAACGAGCTCGTTGGTACGCGAGACCTGAATAGATTGCAGCGGTGGATTAGCTGCCACGGGCGGTGGTTTACGCCTGGCGCACTCAACGCACCCCTTCAGAATATTTACCACATCACTTCCCATTCCCGGCCAGTAATAGTCACGCTGAAGCAGGGCAAGCGTCTTGTTAACTCCCAAGTGCAAGAGGCGTTCGTGTGCCGCCAAGACAACCCTCCCCCTCACAGCGGAAGGCACCACGAGTGCGTTCCGCCGGGACAAACTGTCCCATCTCAATAACATGCCCTGCTCAAGTACATAGGAGCCGGTACGCTCCTGGTCCCCCTCGGGACCCCCAACCTTGCGGCGCAATGCTAGCAGCGAGCTGTCCGCCATCTGGAGGCGGCCCCATTCGCTGAGCGACAACGAGAGCAGCGAGTCCCGACCCTGAGAGGCAGTGGAATCATCCACGATCGGTGCGCCCGCTGTCGCAGCCAGTGCCCCCATCTCCCCCGCAAGCGTCGGTTTACAGCGCGCCGATCCCGACAAACACGCGCATTCATCACAAGGCAACAACCGCGACAAGCAATCGGCATTTGTGTGTCGCAACCCCTTACGGTACGTAGTCGTAAACTGATAGTCCTGGAGGACTTCCAACCAACGCGACAACTGGCCCGAGGGCTGGGCGACCCTCAATGAATACTGTAGCGCCGCGTGGTCCGTTCGGACCGTAAAGTGACGACCATAGAGATATGGCCTAAACTGCTGCACAAAAAAGACAATGGCAAGCAGCTCGCGACGGGTGACGCAGTAGCGCTGCTCCGCCGGAGACAACACCCTACTACCGTAGGCGACAACTCTTTCGACACCCCCAACGACTTGGGATAGCACCCCCCCAATGCCCGTGTTGCTAGCATCCGTGTCCAGCAAAAAGGGACTGGCAAAATCGGGATAACACAAGGGTGGGGCACCCACCAAGGCGTCCCGGAGGGAGCGAAACGCGGCCTCCTCCTCCGGTCCCCATTTGAACTTCACTCCCTTCGCCGTTAGAGCGTGCAAGGGTTTTGCAATAGTGGCGAAGTGCTCAACGAACCGCCGATAATAAGAAGCAAACCCGATGAAACTACGCACGTCGGAAACGGACGTAGGTGTCGGCCACGAACCGACACAATCCGTCTTCGCGGGATCGGTGGAGATCCCCGAAGAATCGACAATGTGACCCAAGTATCTAACCGACCTACGAAGGAGGTGACATTTGGCCGGTTTAAATTTCAACTTAGCCGATCGCATTCGCAAGAACACCCCTCTCAATCGCTGGAGGTGTTCTTCAAACGTTTTACTGAAAACAATGACATCGTCCATATAAATCAAGCATGTATCCCACTGCAAGCCCGACAAAACCAGCTCCATAAGTCGCTGAAACGTCGCTGGAGAGGAGTGAAGTCCCATGGGTAACCGGTTAAACTGGAACAGCCCCCCTGGAGTCCGAAATGCTGTCTTAGGTTTCGACTCTTCGTCGAGCGGCAACTGCCAAAACCCCGATAACAAATCAAGAGTCGAAAAATATCGCGCACCAGACAATGCATCGAGGGACTCATCCATCCTGGGGAGCGGATACGCGTCAGCCACAGAGATCTTATTCAGGCGACGGAAATCAACGCAGAATCGCAGGGACCCGTCCTGCTTCTTAACCAGCACAATAGGCGCTCCCCACGGGCTAGAGGAGGGCGAAATAATATCGGCTTCTAGCATTTCGTTAACAGCCGACTGAACATGTTCCTTCTCCACGGGACTCAGTCGGAAGGGATTTAGCTTGACCGGCGCCGCATCGCCCGTTTCAATGTGATGGTGCAACAAATCCGTGCACCCAATGTCATACTTATGTTTACTGAATACATCAGAGAATTCAATGAGCAACTCGCGCAGCGCACCCAACTGCGCCGCCGACAAATCGTCCGAGGCGGCGCATAGCGAATGGACCCACTCAAGGTCTTCCCTTGGCTCAACGTTCCGCGCGGGGCTCGAGCCCACCTGCGCAACCAACCCATCATCCACAGGGACCCGCGCCGCGTGAGCCAGCACGGTGCCCTGCGGAATGACAGCTGGTCGCGACCCCGCGTTCAAAACCATCACAAACGGATCCCTGTCAGCCCGCACCAAAGTGTGAGCCACCGATAAATCAAGACCCCCGACAGCCTTGTTAGAAGGACCCAAAAGCATACTTTGTCCCGAAGCCTCCCTCACCCATGGTTTCCGCAACCGGAGGGGAATCAACATCTGTGAACCCGGGGGCACTTGCACGGTCTGCGTCGCCACCGCTTGTATCGTAGCGCACGCCGTCCGAATGTCAGTAGGGCCCGTCAAAAATGAAATCCGGCGACCCGATGGCAGTTCAATGCATCGTTGATCGATAAGAATTTTAATAGGCATTTTAGCCAAAAAATCAGTGCCCAAAAGACACGGAACTGCCAAAGAAGACGAAACGAAAACGGGTCCCGACAATTTGATATCTCCAATGCAAATGGACGCCCTAACCTGACCGATAATGCCCAACGATCCCCCATTAGCGGCGTAAAATGGCACATCCACCGGAAGCAGCGGACGACATTGGACTGGAAGAATATTATAAATGAGGTCCGATATAATAGTTGCCGATGCCCCCGTGTCCACTAACACCCTAATCTCAACCCCATCAATAGATCCCGTAACAACGGACGAACCCGCCGAAGCAGCCACAATTCTATGCCCCAATTCCGCCCATTCAATGTCTCCCTGGTCCCGGCCGAACCCCCCTCGCCGAACCGAATCCCCGAACCTTAACCGGCCCTCCTCCGCCGCAACGCGGCGTCCCATGTGTGCCGAATAAACAGGCCGAGCGTGTGAGGTGCCGCGACTTGCCGGGGATTGTAGAGATGACTTGGGCTCTCGGTCGTCGTCCAGCCGAGCTCCCATGGCGCGCTGCCGCGGAGCGCGGCACCCGGACGCCACGTGGCCCCGGAGGCCGCAGTTATAGCACGTGACGAGGGTCGGAGTAGATCTTGGTTGCTCCGACTTTCGGCCCGATCGCAGAGGCGACCGGGCCCCCGGCCTCCAGTCCCCTGGTCGTCCCGTGGCGAACGCCTCCTCTCGTGGGCTGACGACTTGGGGTTCGGTGACCACCGAACCCGGGGCTGCGACGACAGCAGCGTTGCAACCAACGCCTTGTTTCCGTTGTAGGGCCTCGTGCGCTTGAATACTCGTGGCGACTCTCAAAGAAGAAATATCAATCTCGTCAGCTGTGTTGATAGGGACCCCCAGGTCCTGCGCCAACTTAAGCAGCTGCTCCAAAACCATCGCGTCTTGGCCCTCCTCTTCCATCCGAGGGAACGCAGCATCAGCAAGAGCCAGCAACGCCGTGCGATAGGCCAGCGCGGTCTCCGTGGCCGCTTTCCGTCTTGCGTAGAAATGATGGCGGCACGCCGAGGGAGGTCCGTAGACCCTGGCCAACAAACCCAGCGCATCCTTCAGCGTGGAGCGGTCCGACTTCCGTGCAGCCCTGAAGGCCGCGAGCGCATCGTCGTCCAGCATGGCGGGCAACGCCCGCAGCGCCGTAGCATCGGACCACGCTGACATCTCTTGATGCGCCAAAAACCTTCGCTGAAATTGGCCCCAGTCTCCGCCTTCCGCCTTGAAGGCTGACAACGTGGGCAGGCGCTGCTGAAAAATGAAGTCATCCGCCTCGTGGTTCCTCTCCGCCTCTCCGTCGGTGTGTAAGATGGCGGCTCCAGCAGCAGACGTAAAATGGCGGACCCCCTCGCGCGCTGATGACGTCGATGCGCGCGCTTGGGAACCCACCACCACGTGGCGCTCGCCGTTCCCGCCAAAAGTAGGCCCAGGCGCAATGGCGGGAATCCCCCATTCGTTTTGGCGGGAATCTGCGGGGCGACCTTGTAAAATGTCCCCCACTGTCCCCGCTCCTCCCGACGAGCTGATCTCCGCCAAGATGGACGCGGCGGCGAGCAGCAGCTCCGCCAGTCGGGAGTGCGCCTCACGAAGCCCGGCGTCGGTCCCCGGTCGCTCGGCCGGCGCCGTCGACGGATCCTGTAGCGTGGGCAAGTCCTCCTCCTCACCCCCCGCCACCAGCGGCCCCGAGTCGTCCAGGTTTTCCTCGCGGTCAATCCCGTGGGTCCTACGGGTCTTCCTTGTCTCCATGCTTGGAAGCCCGTTTCACTTCTGACGCCAGATGAAGTATTGGAAAATGACGGCAGGAAACTCCTTGACGGGAACACACTTCTTTTATTAAATCTTGACTTGTAACGATACAACGCGTGGCCTCTCTTCTTCACAATGCGGTCACCATACAACGGTACAACTCGTGACCTCTTCTCTCCGCCCTACGCTTCTCTTGACTCTCTTAGATTCTGTGCTGCTGGCTCTCTGTGCCTCGTGTAGACTCCGCGCCTCGGCTACACTCTTCTCTCGTCTCGTGTAGACTCCGCGCCTCTGCTACACTCTCCACTCGCCTCGTGTAGACTTTGCATCTCTCTCTGGCTACACCGTATGCATACTCGGCTCGTGTAGACCTTTCTCTCTCTCTGGCTACACCGTATGCATACTCGGCTCGTGTAGACCTTTCTCTCTCTCTGGCTACACACTATACATCGCTCAGCTCGTGTAGACCTTTCTCTCTCTCTGGCTACACACTATACATTACTCAGCTCGTGTAGACCGTTCTCTCTCTCTGGCTACACACTATACATTACTCAGCTCGTGTAGACCGTTCTCTCTCTCTGGCTACACACCTATACCTTACTCTCCTCTACTCTCCATTACTCTCCTTTACTCTCCTCTCCGGGCTCTATCTCTGCACCTTCGTCTTCATTCTTAGATGGTTCCACTTCTGCCCCCCTACTCCTCTGTGCATCACCTTATATATCTCTTCTTCCCGGGAGACGGAGCGGATGCGGACCTCAACGTCGCCACCGCTCCTCAGTTACCCAATCACCACGCGCTATCTCTACGATCCGTTTCCGCCCAGCGCGTGTTTCCACTCCCCGACCAATCACACCGCGCTGCCACCCGATCACTCCCTCTCAGCGCGTCACCGGCACACAGCCAATCAGCAGCACTACCCCCACCCGCGCACTGACGCCTGCTCCTCCCCGTCAGCGCGCGTCACCACACACACACCCGTACATACGCGCTGGCACACGACGTATACACCCAGCGCGTATCACCACTACACAGGTTTTGCGTGAGCATTACTGAAACTTATTTGAATACCATGGTATGTGATATGAAGGTGTCATTTATCTTATATAGAAATTTGTACTATTGTATGAAAGTATTTGAATTATTTACACAAAAATCGCCTTACCTTTTATTGTGACCAGTTCCATAGTGAGGGTGCCTATCCTATAGTAGCCAGTAAACTCACATGTGTAAACCCCACCACCTGTAAACTTAACGTTGGACATTGTTAAAGGAAACTGATCGTTATCAAAATCACGTGATCGTGGCGTATATTGTATTGTCTGATCAGATCCCTTCGTTGTACCACGTGGTTTCCATTTCCAAGTGACAGCGCGTTGCAGCTGTGAACCATTTTTCCACTCAAATCCAGGATCAGATTCATCACATGACAAAGAAACCTCCCCACCCTCGTGTTTAAAATACTTCTTCGCTGCGGGTGCCTGCCCAACAGCAGTTCCTATAAAATAAACAGCAGTGAATTAACCAACGCATAATAATTATCAAAACGTATAATAAATGTAAATATGTATTTGTTGATTTGTACAGATTAAAATTCAATGTAATAACTCATCACGTGAGTTAATAACGTGACATTTAAATACATTTAACAGGACACTTACCAGTTGATCTAAACTCCAGTTTGTACGAGGCAAAGGGACGGCTGTGCTGGGATTGTAGAACACATTTCCATTCCCCCTGTTGAATTCGTTTTACTTTGTTCAGTGTCAGCGGATTGCCTTTGTCAATGTAAGTGTCACCATGATACCAAACCAGACCTGTTCCATAGGCACTGTTTGAGATGAGACAGGTCAATGTGACAGTCTCTCCTTCTGTCACAGAGCGGAGTGGGTTGGCCGAAACTAAAGAAAACAAAACCAGTAAAACAAACTCAGACATCAGCAGTGACTCCGTGCTCCAGACTCCTCCACTACTCCTCTTGTGGACGAGACCACAGCAGCGACGCTCAGCGAGTCTGGGCGACACTTGACCGGTCCCCGTTCACCACAGAGACCTGACGGGCTGTGTGATAGGAGTCGGTGTGAGGAGCCTACGTAGCACTGACAGTTCTGCAAGTAAACACGCAGTTTCACTAAAACAGTATCGCCCGTGACAGGAGTCAATGTCAGGCGAGGTTCAGAAACATAAATTGCCATTCCATGAACAGTTCCGCATGAAATCGCGTGGCTCCACTGGAACACGGGTGACGTCGCACGGGCACCGTGGCACTGACGTGGCACCACAGGTCGTGTGACGTCACCAGAGGGCACGGAGTGACAGGGAGAGTCAGGAGGGGCTCATCCAATGTCAGACATCTCCACCAGGGCAGGACCCAATGTGCAGCACCTCGGATTAGCAAGGTTGGCTACGTACGGTGCGAAAGAAGTTCAACATACATGCTGCATGACTACCTATAACACCCATTTAAACGTACTCCTTAAACATGCAACAGGTTTTACCTGAACATTACTGAAAATTATTATTCGAATACCATGGTGTATTATATGAAGATGCCATTCATTTTAATATTGAAGTTACAATATTGCGTGAAAGTGTTTTGATGATATTTTTACCAAAATCACATTACCTTTCATTGTGACCAGTTCCACTGTGAGGGTGCCTGTCCTATAGTAGCCAGTAAACTCACATGTGTAAACCCCACCACGTGAAAACGTAACTTGCGACAATGTTAAAGGAAACTGATCTTTATCATAAAACGATCGCGGTGGATCTTGCATGTTCTCATGATATCGCTGTATTGTGCCATCATGCGATTTCCAAGTGACAGCACGTAGCAGCTGTGAATGATCTTGCCACTGAAATCCAGGATCAGATTCATCACAAGACAAAGTGACCTGCCCACCATCGTGTATGACATATTTCTTCACTGCAAGTGCTTGCCCAACATCACCTATAAAATAAACAGCAGTAAATTAACCAATGCATAGTAATTATCAAAACATACACTAAATGTAAATATGTAATTGTTATATTTGCATATTTAAATGATTTAAATTCAAGAAATAACAAAACACGTGATTTAATAACAGTACATTTAAATGTATATAACAATAGACTTACCAGTTGATCTAAACTCCAATTTGTACGAGGCAAAGGGACTGTTGTGCTGGTTATGTAGAACACATTTCCATTCTCCCTGTTGAGATCGTTTTACTTTGTTCAGTGTCAGCCGATTGCCTTGTGAAATGTAAGCGTCACCATGATACCAAACCAGACCTGTTCCATAGGCACTGTTTGAGATGAGACAGGTCAATGTGACAGTCTCTCCTTCTGTCACAGAGCGGGATGGGTTGGCTGAAACTAAAGAGAGCAAAAGCAGTAAAACAAACTCAGACATCAGCAGTGACTCCGTGCTCCAGACTCCTCCACCACTCCTCTTGTGGACGAGACCACAGCAGCGACGCTCAGCGAGTCTGGGCGACTCCTAACCGGTCCCCGTTCACCACAGAGACCTGACGGGCTGTGTGACTGGGGGCGGTGTGAGGGGCCTGCATCAGTATCAACGTCTCCTGTTGCACTGACACTCCTGCAAGTAAACGCGCGGCTTCGCTCGGAGAGCGCCGCACAGGACTCCCGGTGCAATGCCACGTGGGAGCGATAGGAAGTCTGTGCCGTGTCACCTCCACGAGTCGCAGTGCCACGGTGAGGCAGAGGACGTGAGGCAGCGAGGACAATCTACCGCTAGCATTGCAGTGGAAGGGCTCGTCACGTGCAGTACCAGCGAGACGCATCACCCTCGTGTCAACTCTTTGCAGCGTTTAAACCACAACTTGATCTTGACGGATAAAATGTGATGAAAGAATATCACGATTAAAATTTTACAACAAATAATCATACATTTCACTTTGAAGTGTAGGAAGGGTGCTTGTGCAAAATAGTGTAACACATTTCCTTACCTTCCATTGTGATAATTTCCATCGTGAGACTCTCTGTTCCCAATTCCCTTTCAACCAGACAACTGTAAACGCCAGCGTCACTGCACTGCACATTTGCGATTCGGATAGAAGCCCTATGTTGATCAACATCCTCAGTGAATGTTATCCTGGCCTCTCCTGAGTTTGTTAAATCGATCTCGGTTGCTCCACTGCCTTCACCACGCCGCCAGGTGATAGAGCTGATATTGGGATTGTCGTGCTGTGTCCATCCTGGAGTGGTTCTGTCACACGTCAAGGTGACTGTCTTTCCCACAGCAACAACATACTCTCTGGAGGATGCCTGTAAATGAACACTCGCTTCAAAAGTGAAAAGACAAAACGGCAAATTATTAATATTGAACACTCCAGTACGGTTTTTTAATGTACGGTGCGCAACAAGTTGAACGTACATACTGTGCGTAAACACAGTGTGGTGTATAACCGCACGTGAATAATAACTCACTGATGCGGGACAAGATGCAGATGGCAACACTCATCCACACCGCACGTCTCCTCGTCCCCGTGTCCATGGCTCAGAGCCACGGCGCCGTCTGCTCAGTTCTCAGCACGCACCACGTTTTATGTCGCTCCTGCTGCCGCCTTCAGTCGAAGTGTCGCGACATCCCACCCACAGCTCGCTGAGGTTTCACTTCCAACCACAGCTCCCACACCAAACCCCAGCCTCTCTTTAGAGCACGACTTCATCGTCACACTTCCTTTTACTGTATCAGCGTCAAATAAAAAAAACGTTACCACTGTTATCGTGCTCAGAAAGCAATTTATTTACCAAAATAAAATACGAATTCGTAACTAACATTAAATACCATGAACGTGCTTTGGCATAGAAGAGTCGCCTGACACCATTTGGAACGTGCGTGTTCAATTCGCGTCCGTGCACGTCAAGTCTGGTGGTGTGCGTCCATGCGCCATCCGCCTCCCTGGCCATGAAGTCGGAGGCGCTGCCTGGACACGGCTCGCTGCTGTTTGACCCAAGGCTCAGCAGTGCCGCAGGGCCCCATCAGCGTGCAGCGAGATGGGACATTTGTTAAGGCTCCAGAACGCCAGAGGCCCAATAAATATAACAAACAAAAACATCTGTATTTAGAAATGACTTTATTAATTCTGTATAATTGTTTTAACAAGAATAACATGACCAATACTAGCTTCATTAAGTGTTATTTCTTACGTTGTTTAAATGTCAGAAGGGGGGGGGAGGTCTTTTCTGATCCGGTGTCCCGGGGGTAAAGACCATGTCCGTCCTTTGTTTCACGAGATAAAAACCCAGACAATTCGTTGCTGTTACAACTGTTGCATTTACAGTGGTAGACTTCTATTCAGAAAGACCGTAATAACAGCTGGCAATGACGACTAATGAGCATTTAAATAGCCACGCGTTTGGTTTTCACGTCTTCATATTTGAAGCCCAAGCCAGAATGATTTCTCATTAAATCGCATTCCGTGTGAACAGCACAGCACACTGTTACTTCTGCTTTTGAACACAACTGAAAGATTACGAACCTTCAGCGATTATTCTAATATACCGAATGTTAAATATGCACATAACCCATCTTAATACTGGATTGTTGATAACTCAAAACGTGAATTTAAATCAAGTAAATAACATCATCGAACTAAAACAATGTTACATGGAAATACTCGGCTCCATAAAAGTAACTGCACCGCATATGGAAAATGTGTATCGCTCATTCATACAGGTCGAGGAGTCTCAAAAATGGACTTCTCAACCCGTGCAGCATTTGCCTCCTTGGTCATGAGGTCAGAGCCCGTCTCTGGACGCTGTTTGCTGCTGTCTGACCCAAGGCTCAGGTGATGCTGCTCCCCGTTGGATCCATTCCAATAGAAGCAGCCACCACAGAGCCAACTGTGGGACACTGGGGTGGGATTATTACTGGTGGAAACTTACAGATATGTGTAAATTGCTCAAGATAACAAACTGGCATCATGTGGTGTAAAATTCAATCCCACGTGCTACGATAAAGAGACACGTACCGTATCACATTGACAGGTGAATGTTTACTTTTAGACCATATGTTACACTTCTGTAATGATGAGGCATGGACCGTTCGATGGTTTCTACCAAAATAAATGAACACTTTCATCGCAGCCATCTCTGCTTCACGTTGTCAGACTGGGTACATGCGTATACAGTGGTCATTTCACAATGTCAACTTAAATTTTCATAAAAAAAATCATAAACAGGAATGGGCAGGGTAATTACTTCCCTTCCCTTGTGTTTCCCCCTGGTGTCGCACATACATACCATGCAGCCTTTTCTAACACACAACAGGCAGTCACTATTCTACTTGCATAGCAAAAACCTTGAAGAATATTTCATCATTATAGTGTGGTTGATGCGTACACGAGACTGAGGGTATTAGTATAAAAAATATATAAATTTGCTATGCACGAACATTTTGCATGCAAACATATTAACCTTACGATCAAACGTGACTCTATACTCAGCAGAAGGTTTTCAAGCAGTCAGTGTGGCGCCACTCCTGCTACTAACGACAAGCAGGAGTCGCAAGTTCAATAACTTGGCCTTGAAAGCATTTGAAAATTATTACGGTATGGCTTTTTAAGGTACAGCAGAAAGAAAAGCGACTTGTTAGCATTATCAAACAATTATGGAACTATACAAGTACAAAATAATCAAATGAAAATGTAGCAATAGTTTGATGAATTAGCATTGTCCTCATCAACTTCACTTGGCCAGGCAAGGACCCGCTGACACATCAAGTTTCCATTAGAAGCGTCACCTGGGCCAAACAGGTTTCAGGGCAGCAGTGCAATCCAGCCCAGATGTACAAAGACAAATAATGGCACAGATGGCAACGACGGATATACTGTAATGCCTATTCTACTCTACTATTACATCCCATGTTTGACGAGTTACATAATTAAATCGGCAGGCAACATTTAGAAATTAGTAACTTGACAATTAGTATACGCGGATTTGTACACTGTAATATCAATTACATTGATAACATTTTTAACTGAATGCAGCGGTTCCCAACATTTTCCAGTGTGCGGACCCCTTTTCAACCTCCAAGCATTTTGCGAAACACCACATGCCACTAGTTATTTGAATTTTCCCCGGTGAGAATGCTGTTGTTTTTATTTTCCGCGAACCTCCTGCAGTAGCCTCACCGACCACCAGGGGTCCCCGGACCACCGGTTGAGAAACGATGATAGAATGCATTTCATCTACCCTTTATTCTTTTTGTAAGGACAAGGCAGGTGAATATTGTCATCACATTACATTCTGTGCAATGATTGGCTCTACATGTCAGAAAGTCGCGACGGTGCGGTTGACCACCAGTGTTGCCAACTCAGCAATTTTGTAAGATCAGGTTTATTTATTTACACGATTTTATTTAACTCACTTCGTTTGTTGTATCCTCAAAAAATAATTCTTGCAACTCAATTTTTACACACTTCCCAATGTGCTATCGACAGCAAACTTCGTATAAGTATGTCATGCTGATGACAACACGATATTCTATCATAAAATATCCAAAACATATATTTTATTTATTTAACTTACTGTATGTGTTGTCATATCCAAAAATCTTGTAACTCAATATCAACCGTATTCCCAATGTCGTATCGACTGCAAACTTGGTATAGGTATGTCATACTGATGACAAAACGATATTCTATCATTGAAAATTTTTATTATATTTAAAAATATATATTTTTTACGGCTCTAATTGTCGACGATCAACTCACGTTGGCTGTAAATCACCACGGTCCCTTACGTTGGGGAATGTCGGAGGGGAGGGGCGAAGGGGGCAGGGGGAGGGGCAGCTCGGAGAGTACATTTCATTAAAGCGTGTTTTTTAAAGTATGTTTACATATTTTATTATTAACCTGTTGAGAACTCTAAGAGGCCAGTAGCATCTCGTTTGCAAGAATGTTGAGGCATTAATCTGCCTGTAGGGGGCGATGATCACTACGTACAATATTAATCATTCAGACACTGTCTCCCCGACAGACCTGGTCTTCACCTGAGGACGGCTGCTTGCGTTGTGGCCGAAACGTCGTGAGAATAATTTTATGTTTTATTTTTATTATTTCATTATTTCCCTTCTACGTGACTTTACCGAAAGAACCAAGAAGATGAATCCCTGCAGTCACGAAAGCTTTAAATCGAAATGTTAATCGAGTTATTTATTGTAATTTTTGTTGTGTGTCCCCCGCCATCGCTTCACATCAAGAGCCACGAGCAAGCCACTGCCTTTGAAACACCCTTTGGCCTTCACAAACCACTTGTGTGCTCAACGAAAACTAAAGCTGGGTCCGGAAGAAGCAGCCGAGATCTCCTGGAGATGCGAGCGACGGACGCCGGTCCCGAGGGCCACCGCTGGGGCTGGGAGGCCCATACGGCGCCTCGCGGGCACGAGTGGCCAGGGCCCCCTAGCGGACACAATGAGGCACAGCGTGCGGTACAAACACAACTATGAGACAGCGTTCGACTTTGTCATTGCTTTGGCCTTACCAAGTGAATTACAGTCAACTGAGTTGTAAACATGTATAAACATAGACGTAACTTCAACCGAGAAGATGGATACAAATTGAGCAATCATTGGAAGGATGTTATTAACCAGGTAAAACCTTAACGGATGGTGTTGGCGTCATTTCCGCATCTCCAGCTTTCTTCAGCCTCCCAATCTCTCTTTTAATTGTTGATTTGTTTGCATCGTATGGCTTAAACTCTGCGAGTTGTATTAATTTCATAGAACAATGAAAATAACCCCAGAAAAATATACTGTACTCACAAGGCCCGTGCCGTCCTCGCGTCACACGTTAAGATTGTCATATTCGTCTGCAACAAACGGAATAAGAGTTTACATTCCAGCATCAACAACGTAATTATGACCAAAGTACACGATTAAAAATAGTTGAACCGCACAAGCAAATAAACTCCAATGGAGTGGATGGATGAAATCAGTGGACGTGTCCCTTGGACTCTCAATAAGTTAAGCAACATTGCAGCGCCTGCCGCTGGCGATGTTGTGGTCGATGGCCAAAGTGAAGTGGGGCCACGTGGCGCTCTCTGCAGGTCGTCTCGTGTGCCCTCTACCTTCTGCCTCCTTCCGCTGCAGCTTGAGGGCTTGGTAGTGGCCTTCGCGCTCCTGCCGGGGGGCATCTGCCAGCAAGTTGTTGACATTGTCATTCATACCATTGGAACCTCCTTTGCCAGTAGCAAAATATGATGATTGGTTTTTTAGCCCCCTTTTATCTGGCCAGATAAAAGGGGGGTAAAAAAAACAATTGCCAGATAAAAGAGTAAAAAAACTATTTATCGTTGTAATTTATGTCGTAATTTATACGTTGTAATTTAAACGTAATTTATAGGTCGTAATTTCGACGTCGTAATGTATACGTTGCAATTAATACATTGTAATTAATACGTTGTAATTCATAAGCGCCATCTGACTTCAGTTGACGATCGCAAGCGTCACGTGACAGCAGACATCCTCGTCGTCACAAAGTGCGTGACATAGCGACGCGTGAACAAATGACAGCTACTACCATTGTTGGTCACCGATGGCGATTCCAGCACTTCGTAGTCGCTTCCTCGCTGTGGATCAGGACCTGTCGTGAAACAAAAACTCCACTGTGGACTTCACGGCGATGCCACTCCTCTCGACCCATTAGCGAACGTGAGGAGGCAAAAGCATCAATGGTCACAACGCGTGTTCTTGATTTTGCTCTGTTGCCTGCACTACAGTAGCCTGTGCTTCACTGTCAACTTCATGAACTGTTTATTCAATGTAGTTATCAGGAAATCTTCAAATAACATGGGTATGATTTCATTGAATCTGACGTTTAAACAAAACTGTGAACCTGTAATGGTACAAAGCGTATAGATCAAAGCATATTGAAGTTGTTATGCTATTAATGTATCCTGGGAAGCCAGAGTCTCAAGAATATTTTTCAAGTGCGTCCTGCAAAGGGATGTCTGGCCACTGTGAAGTAAGTGTGTTTTGCATATGGGTGGAAAATAGTGCCGCATAAATGCGGAAAATTACCATCCCTCATCATCGATTGCAAGTTCAATCCTTGATAAGCACTGTCTTGCTCTGGCTGAGACTCTGCTAAGAATATGAAATAGTGTTTTTAATTGAATCGAAATAAAACCAAGAGTTAACATATTTGTGTCGCATAGAGTTAGCCAAACTGAACGAGTGTTATTTCCACAAAAAATATATATACTTGTCAAAACAAAAGGTGTGGTTTACCTCTTTGAACACACAGACCACATGCTATTAAAACTGTGGTGGTCAGCACACACTACTGAATTTCTTTTAAATACCAAACGTTTAATTTGATTCTGGAACGCATTTTAAATATTACGTTTTCTTTCATTGCCCACAACTCTTAAAAAGTTTACCAACATTTACACATAGACGGTGTACACGGGTCTCAATGGCAGCTTCTCAAGTGGCTCTCGGCTGGGTCATAATGAACGAGAGCTGTTTCCCCTGCTAGGAGGAGGCATTGCTGGCAGTGACGTGTGGATGGTCTCACATCTGCACGAGTGTTGCTGTGTGTAGCGCACAAGGCTGACAGCCACACATAGAGACACCGCAGCAATGCCGACATCAACAGCGATCCCAGACAAGGGGTAACCCCCTCCTCCATTAATGAAATGACATGCGGTTGTAGTGACCCTTAAAGGAGCTACACAACGTGTATTGGGTGAACGGGGTTCAGTGTGAGGAATGCTGTTTGGTTGTAGAGTGGTGGGTGGTGCCAATGACCTGCATTGAGCTTCCTTCTTCTGTAGCCCAACACAGCAACAACAGCAGCTCCAGCAGAGAGCAACACAGCCAGCACCACTCCAACAGCCACCAACACGTACGGAGATGCCCCTGGAACTGTTGCGAAATACAAAATAATGCATGAACTAAATAAACGATGAAATAATTTAAGTAATTTCATAAACACATTTTATATTTTCATAGAATGAAAGGAGTGCAGTAACATACATTTCACAGCCGTATACTTTGACGTAACAAGAGCTTTAGATTAAAATTAACTTTCCCGACCTGCAATTTAATATTGAGAGCCAGTGATTATATCGTAAAAGCGGGAGACGTAATTTAGATAATAAAAATAGAGCAAAGTGTTTGTTTTCCATGACAAAAATGGGAAGTCTTGTACCTTATGACGTAATCAACTCCATTTCCAACCGCCATGATCGGAAATATCCTTCAACCTGACAAGTGTAAACCCCCCCTGCATCATCATTCACCACTGAGATGGTCAGAGAAAAGTCGTCGTCGTCAAAAGCCGAGGACAAGATGTTTACGTTGGAGTTGAGGTGGGAACTGAATGCAGCGTGAGGTCCGGCTGGGTGAGCCGCGAGTAACGTACGGACTGTGCTGTCACCACGTGGCCTCCAGTACCAGGTGACCGAACGAGACTCATTGGAGGAGCTCCTCCACACAAACCCAGGGTCAGACTCGTTGCAGGGCAACGTGATTCCTTCACCAATTTGAGACGCGTAATTCCTGGTTGCCTGATGCTCTGAGTCTGCAAATCGTGTAAAAACAATAGTTTAATAGTTTAATCGACAACCAAACAAATACAGGATGCCACAATACAGATACATATGATAATTGGAGTTTTTTACCCTTTTATCTGGCAACAAAACTGACACCTTTTTTTTACAAGGAGTCATGTTTGCATAGACCACAATACCTGCAGTCGTAATGCAAAAAAAACATAACTCTAATAATGTATACACTGTCCTTGAAGTTGATTGGTCCACACTCGAGACAGCTTTTCCTAGAGCCTAGTCTCACATGGTGTTTGACCAAATGACGCTAAAAGGCGCACAGATACATATCTTACAGCTGCAGGTATAAGCATGGACATTGTGTCAAGCTCACCAATTCCTTTAATCAATGTAAGTGTTTTTTAATACACGCAAGATGTAACTTAATTCATGTACTTGATCAAAGTATTTATTCTCACTATGTGCTTTTAGAATGTAACTGAAGTAACGTGAGATGTGTATTTACCATTTTTCAGCACGTTCACATTGTACGCTACCTCTGAGGTCTCTCCACTCTCCCTTTTCACGGCACACTTCAACAACCCACTGTGAGCAGCGTTCACTTTCACCAACACGATGCTGCTTTGATGGCTGATCTCAATCCCATTGTGAATCCATCTGACCATGTGTGCATAGGAGTCGTTAGAGAGCTGGCAGGTCAGACTGATGCTCTCTCCTTCTGCTACGGTGTCGGATGTGTTGGACAAAACTAAAGAACACGAAACAAAAATCAATATTTACGACTCATTGATTCAAAATCACAAGCCAAACTAGAGTACAAATCATTCTGAAGTTTGAGGTATGGCTTATCCCTGGTCACGTGGAATCCACAACTGTGATAAGATTCCAGGAGATCGGAGCCTGGAGTCCTCACAGCGCAGTTGAGATCATGGAATGCCTCCTGCACTGCTCCTCTACTCGTGATTACAGCAGCAGAGCACAGAGACTCCAGGGTGGGGATGGTGAAGGGGTGAAGAGGAGACCACGTGGCCACTGATCACGAGAAGCACTGGCCCAGGAATTGTCTAAACCTAAACCCTCGACCTAAACCTGATTGTGAACGTGAACTCAGAGCAGGACTCTGAATGGCCAACAGCAGCAGCGCTACTCGTAATTCTCACGTGAACTTTTCATATGGCAACTTAAAAGAAACTAAACCTGTTTAAATTTGCGAGAAATATTGTGTAAATATAAGTAAGTGCGCTATACATTATCTATTGTATATGTCTCTTCAATAATTTGGACTACATTACTGTAATAAAACAAGTGAATGTAATACCAGTGCAACTACATTTTTATTGGTAAACCAATCATTGTAAAAGATATCAGTTCCACAAGTAAAAAACACGGGAATATTCCCGTGAATGTGGCTGTGATACGACCGTTCACATGATGGAACACTTAGGCTTTCATCTGCAAGGGCGATGGCATGATGGGCAATGAGAATCAGATGATGCGCATCCAATGCTGAATGCTACAGACATGACAGCTTGTATGTGCAGCAGCAGTAACAATCGTTCATGTGAACATAAACTCACTCTGGCATTTACGTCACAATCATGAACAATACTGTCCGACATTTCATTTTAATAAGATGCTGAAACGTGTTAATACGTAGAATATATAAATTTTCATTTTATATAACTTATGTATGTATACATTTATATATAAAAATATATAAATTTTCTTTTTTAATGAAATTAAATATGAATAGAATATATACGTAGAATATATAAATTTCATTTTATATAATTTATATATATATACATTTATATATAAATATATAAATTTTCATTTTTAATGAAAATTAAATATAAATAGAATACATACGTAGACTATATAAATTTTCATTTCATATAATTTACATAAATAAATGTATATCTAAATATATGTAAATATACGTTTTAATTTTTAATGAAAATGAAATATAATGAAAATGTATTAATTTTAATTTTGAATGGAAATTTATATTCTATGACTTAATATTGTCTTACCTTTGATTGTGATCAGTTCCATTGTGAGGGTGCCTATCCTATAGTAGCCAGTAAACTCACATGTGTAAACCCCACCACGTGAAAACGTAACTTTCGACAATGTTAAAGGAAACTGATCTGTATAATAAGACGATTGCGGTGGATCTTGTAGGTTCTGATCAGAACCCTGTGTTGTGCCATCATGCGATCTCCATTTCCAAGTGACAGCGCGTGACAGCTGTGAATGATCTTTCCACTTAAATCCAGGATCAGATTCATCACATGACAAAGTGACCTTCCCACCCTCGTGTATGAAATATTTCTTCACTGCGGGTGCCTGCCCATCATCACTTCCTATAAAACAAGCAGCAGTGAATTAACCAATGCACAGTAATTATCAAAACATATGCTAAATGTAAATATGTAATTGTACATTTAACATTAAAATTATTTAAATTCAAAAAATAAAAAAACGTGAGTTAATAACAGTACATTTAAATGTATATAACAGTAGACTTACCAGTTGATGTAAACTCCAATTTGTACGAGGCAAAGCGACTGTTGTGCTGCTTTTGTAGAAAACATTTCCATTCTCCCTGTTGAGATCGTTTTACTTTGTTCAGTGTCAGCCGATTGCCTTGTGAAATGTAAGTGTCACCATGATACCAAACCAGACCTGTTCCATAGGCACTGTTTGAGATGTCACACGTCAATGTGACATTATCTCCTTCTGTCACAGAGCGAGATGGGTTGGCTGAAACTAAAGAGAGCAAAAGCAGTAAAACAAACTCAGACATCAGCAGTGACTCCGTGCTCCAGACTCCTCCACGACTCCTCTTGTGGACAAGGCCACATCAGCGACGCTCAGCGAGTCTGGGCGACTCCTAACCGGTCCCCGTTCACCACAGAGCTCTGTCCATGTGAGTAGGATGGGTCTGCATCAGCAGGAGATTCTTCTGTTCACAGATGTGCGTAAAACACGTGGCTGCACTACACCACAGGCAGAATGTCACGGGCGATGGCTGTGGATGTGACGCCAGTGCGAGTGCCATGGGAAGCCTGGGTTGCCATCTCCATGGATCGTGGTACAATCGTCAGTCTCGTGGGATTCCTCGGACGTGCGGTGCCATCACGTTGGAAGAATTCATAATGGGCAATAGCAGCAGTGTGTTTTATGCTTGACTAAACTCATTACAGCCATCAAAATTAATACTTTTATATAATTGGTAGCAGTTTACATTCATGGACTATTAATACAAAATCGTACACTATGAATAATGAAATGCATTCCACTTTTATATTTAAGTGCATATGCTTGTGCAAAAAAGTAAAATATAATTTACCTTGCATTGTGATAAGTTCTCGTGTTAAGCTGCTTGTTCTAAAGTAGCCAGCAAAGTGGCAAATGTAGAGCCCAGCATCACTGTATTGTGCGTTTGAGATTTGAATAGAGAAGCTGTCTTGATCAAAAGCAGACTTCAATGCTGTTATTCTGGAAACCAGTGCTATAGCGGTATTTTTCCTTACATCTCTAGTCCATTGACCAGTTTGCTTTTGATACTGGACAATCGTTGCGCTGCCACTACCCTGCCTCACCCATTTCCAGATCACAGCCCGGTCAGAGGAAGGGTGATCTTCCCATTTAAATTCTGGATCAGATTCAACGCATGGCAAAATGGCCGTCTGGCCCACAGAAACAAAATACTTTCTGGGAGCAGGTTCCTTTACTTCACAAACATCTACAAAAATATAAGAAAAGAGAGAAATTATTACACTTTAAACATTGAAATTACGGACAAATATTTGACAATTTTAATGATACTTTAAGTTATTACACCTCCACAGGGGATGTATCACATACATCATATTCATTACATTTAGAAGATACTAATTGCATTGGTAACGCAAATTAACCACATTGTTAACAGATCCCGGTGTGAAATTAAATTCACCGAGGGCTTAATTTATTTTGAAACATTTCTGGGGCTGCCCAAACCCCTGGACCCCCCCACCCCTTCCCCCAACTGATGGGGATAGCAAAAGGAAGAGAGGGGAAGGGATACATATTTTCCAGGGATCAACCCCAGACAGCTCCAGCTGAAATCAATCCCTGAATACACTTACTCTGTGATGAGACTTTCAAATCGAGAGAAGCAGAGGCTTGGTCAGTTTGGGTTTTTACACCACATGTCCATTCTCCCTCTTGACATCGTTTGACTTTGTGTAATGTCAGCACAGAATTGCCTTTGTTCATCTCAATGCCACCGTGAGTCCAAACTATATTTTGAACATAGGCACTGTTTGAGATGTTACACATCAATGTGACAGTCTCTCCTTCTGTCACAGAGAGGGATGGGTTGGCTGAAACTAAAGAAAGCAAAAGCAGTAAACAAACTCAGGACTCAGCAGTGACTCCGTGCTCCAGACGCCTCCACTACTCCTCTTGTGGACGAGACCACAGCAGCGACGCTCAGCGAGTCTGGCCGACTCCTAAACGGTCCCCGTTCACCACAGAGACCTGGCGGGCTGTGTGACAGGGGGCGGTGTGAGGGGCCTACGTAGCACTGACAGTTCTGCAAGTAAACACGCAGTTTCACTAAAACAGTATCGCACGTGACAGGAGTCAATGTCAGGCGAGGTCCAGAAACAATAATTGCCATTCCATGAACAGTTCCGCATGAAATCGCGTGGCTCCACTGGAACACGGGTGACGTCGCACGGGCACCGTGGCACTGACGTGGCACCACAGGTCGTGTGACGTCACCAGAGGGCACGGAGTGACAGGGAGAGTCAGGAGGGGCTCATCCAATGTCAGACATCTCCAACAGGGCAGGACCCAATGTGCAGCACCTCGGATTAGCACGGTTGGCTACGTACGGTGCGAAAGAAGTTCAACATACATGCAGCAGAATTACTATCTATGATACCCATTTAAACGTACTCCTAAAACATGCAACAGGTTTTAACTGAACATTACTGGAAATATGTATTTTAATACCATGGGGATGTAATTTATCTTGATATAGAAGTTGCACTATTGTATGAAAGTGTTTTTTTTATGATATATAAACCAAAATCACATTACCTTTCATTGTGACCAGTTCCATAGTGAGGGTGCCTGTCCTATAGTAGCCAGTAAACTCACATGTGTAAACCCCACCACGTGAAAACGTAACTTGCGACAATGTTAAAGGAAACTGATCTTCATAATAAAACGATCGCGGTGGATTTTGTAGGTTCTGATCATATTGCTTTATTGTGCCATCATGCGATTTCCAAGTGACAGCACGTAGCAGCTGTGAATGATCTTTCCACTGAAATCCAGGATCAGATTCATCACATGACAATGAGACCATCCCACCCTCGTGTATGAAATATTTCTTCACTGCAAGTGCTTGCCCAACATCACCTATAAAATAAACAGCAGAAAATTCACCAATGCATAGTAATTATCAAAACATACACTAAATGTAAAGATGTAATTGATACATTTGACATTAAAATGATTTAAATTCAAGAAATAACAAAACACGTGAGTTAATAACAGTACATTTAAATGTATATAACAGACTTACCAGTTGATGTAACCTCCAATGTGTACGAGGCAAAGGGACTGTTGTGCTGGTATTGTAAAACACATTTCCATTCTCCCTGTTGAGATCGTTTCACTTTGTACAGTGTCAGCACAGAATTGCCTGGGTTCATCTTAATACCACCGTGAGTCCAAACCAGACCTTTTCCATAGGCACTGTTTGAGATGTTACACGTCAATGTGACAGTCGCACCTTCTCTCACGACGCTGGATGGGTTGGCTGAAACTAAAGAAAGCAAAAGCAGTAAAACAAACTCAAGACTCAGCAGTGACTCCGTGCTCCAAACTCCTCCACGACTCCTCTTGTGGACGCGACCACAGCAGCGACGCTCAGCGAGTCTGGGCGACTCCTGACCGGTACCCGTTCACCACAGAGACCTGACGGGCTGTGTGACAGGGGGCGGTGTGAGGGGCCTGCATCAGTACCAACGTCTCCTGTTGCACTGACACTCCTGCAAGTAAACGCGCGGCTTCGCTAGGAGAGCGCCGAACAGGACTCCCGGTGCAATACCACCGTGTCGCAGTGCCACGGTGAGGCAAAGGACGTGAGGCAGCGAGGACAATCTACCGGTGGCATTGCAGAGGAAGGGCTCGTCACGTGCAGTACCAGCGCCACGCATCACCCTCGTGTCAACTCTTTGCAGCGTTTAAACCACAACTTGTTCTTCACGGATAAAATGTGATGAAATAATATCACGATAAAAAATGTACAAAAAATAATCATACATTTCACTTTGAAGTGTAGGAAGGGTGCTTGTGCAAAATAGTGTAACACATTTCCTTACCTTCCATTGTGATAATTTCCATCATGAGACTCTCTTCTCCTAATTCCCTTTCAAGGCAACTGTAAACGCCAGCGTCACTGTGCTGCACATTTGCGATTCGGATATAAAACCTATGTTGATTATCATCTTCAGTGGCTGTTATCCTGGCCTCTCGTGAGTTTGTTAAATCGATCCCGGTAGTTCCACTGTCTTCACCACGCCACCAGGTGAGATATCTGATATTGGAATTGTCGTTCTGTGTCCATCCTGGAGTGGTTCTGTCACACGTCAAGGTGACTGTCTGTCCCACAGCAACAACATACTCTCTGGGGGATGCCTGTAAATGAACACTCGCTTCAAAAGTGAAAAGACAAAACGGCAAATTATTAATATTGAACACTCCGGTACGGTTTTTAAATGTACGGTGCGCAACAAGTTGAACGTACATACTGTACGTAAACACAGTGTGGTGTATAACAGCACGTGAATAATAACTCACTGATGCGGGACAAGATGCAGATGACAACACTCATCCAAACCGCACGCCTCCTCGTCCCCGTGTCCATGGCTCAGAGCCACGGCGCCGTCTGCTCAGTTCTCAGCACGCACCACGTTTTATGTCGCTCCTGCTGCCGCCTTCAGTCGAAGTGTCGCGACATCCCACCCACAGCTCGCTGAGGTTTCACTTCCAACCACAGCTCCCACGCCAACCCCCAGCCTCTCTCTAGAGCACGACTTCATCGTCACACTTCCTTTTACTGTATCAGCGTCAAATAAAAAAAACGTTACCACTGTTATCGTGCTCAGAAAGCAATTTATTTACCAAAACAAAATACGAATTCGTAACTAACATTAAATACCATGAACGTGCTTTGGCATAGAAGAGTCGCCTGACACCATTTGGAACGTGCGTGTTCAATTCGCGTCCGTGCACGTCAAGTCTGGTGGTGTGCGTCCATGCGCCATCCGCCTCCCTGGCCATGAAGTCGGAGGCGCTGCCTGGACACGGCTCGCTGCTGTTTGACCCAAGGCTCAGCAGTGCCGCAGGGCCCCATCAGCGTGCAGCGAGATGGGACATTTGTTAAGGCTCCAGAACGCCAGAGGCCCAATAAATATAACAAACAAAATCTGTATTCAGAAATATGACTTTATTAATTCTGTATAATTGTTTTAACAAGAATAAAATGAAAACTCTCCGGTTCTTTCGGTAAAGTCACGTTGATATAAAAAAAAATATATTAAGAAATAACATGAATACTTGCTTCATTAAGTGTTATTTCTTACGTTTTAATGTCAGAAGAGGCTTGGGTCTTTTCTGCTCCAGGGTCCCGGGGGTAAAGACGTCTAAACCCGGCCCTTCTCCCTGCTCACACGGTCACTGTTGCTACTACCAGACCCTCTTTGGGTGCTCTCCATTTGAGTCAGAACAAGGATGATGTGAATGGTTCGCTGGTAAACAACACTGCAGGTAGATGGAGCAAGCTCCATAACTTCCCTTGCACAGCCAATAGATTATAAATACTTGTCATTTGGGTTTTTTTAAGTACAGCAAAGCAGAATTACAACTTGCTATACAGAATCAAGTTGAACAATATAACCGAAAAAATATACAGATTTCGTTTTTTTATCAAATACCATGACCGTCCGTTGTTTCACAAGGTAAAAACCCTGACAATTCGTTTCTGTTACAACTGCTGCATTTATAGTGGCAGACTTCTATTCAGAAAGACCGTAATAACAGCTGGCAATGACGACTGATGAGCATTTAAATAGCCACGCGTTTTGTTTTCACGTCTTCATATTTGAAGCCCAAGCCAGAATGATTTCTCATTAAATCGCATTCCGTGTGAACAGCACAGCACACTGTTACTTCTGCTTTTGAACACAACTGAAAGATTACGAACCTTCAGCGATTATTCTAATATACCGAATGTTAAATATCCACATAACCCATCTTAATACTGGATTGTTGATAACTCAAAACGTGAATTTAAATCAAGTAAATAACATCATCGAAATAAAACAATGTTACATGGAAATACTCGGCTCCAGAAAAGTAACTGCACCGCATTTGTAAAATGTGTATCGCTCATTCATACAGGTCGAGGAGTCTCAAAAATGGACTTCTCAACCCGTGCAGCATTTGCCTCCTTGGTCATGAGGTCAGAGCCCGTCTCTGGACGCTGTTTGCTGCTGTTTGACCCAAAGCTCAGGTGATGCTGCTCCCCGTTGGATCCATTCAATAGCAGCAGCCACCACAGAGCCAACTGTGGGACACTGGGGTGGATTTCTCACTTCAACAACAAGATTATTACTCGTGGATACTTACAGATGTGTAAATTACTCAATATTGTCCACTGCCGTTATGTGGTGTAAATTTCAATCCCACGTGTTACGATAAAGAGACACGTACCGTATCACATTGACAGGTGAATGTTTACTTTTAGACCATATGTTACACTTCTGTAATGATGAGGCATGGCCCGTTCGAAGGTTTCTACCAATATAAAAGATGAACACTTTCATCGCAGCCATTTCTGCTTCACGTTGTCAGGCTGGGTACTTGCGTATGAAGTGGACATTTCACAATGTCAACTTGAATTTTCATAAAAATATCACGAACAGAAATGGGCAGGGTTATTACTTCCCTTCCCTTGTGTTTCCCCCTGGTGCTGCACATACGTCCCATGCAGCCTTATCTTACACACAACAGGCAGTCACTATTCTACTTGCATAGCAAAAACCTTGAAGAATATTTCATCATTATAGTGTGGTTGATGCATACACGAGACTGAGGGTATTAGTATAAAAAAATATTAATTTGCTATGCACGAACATTTTGCATGCAAACATATTAACGTTACGGTCAAACGCGACTCTACTCAGCAGAATGTTTCCAAGCAGTCAGTGTGGTGCCACTCCTGCCACTAACGACAAGCAGGAGTAGCAAGGTCAATAACTTGTCTTGAAACATTTGAAAATTATTGTACGGTATATATGGCTTTTTAAGGTACAGCAGAATGAAAAGCGACTTTTTATCAGTATCAAACAATAATTCTACGGCTATAAAACTACAAAATAATCAAATGAAAATGTGTCAATTGTTTGATTAATTAGCATTGTCCTCATCAACTTCACTTGGCCAGGCAAGGACCCGCTGACACATCAAGTCTCCATTAGAAGCGTCACCTGGGCCAAACAGGTTTCAGGGCAGCAGTGCAATCCAGCCCAGATGTACAAAGACAAATAATGGCACAGATTGCAACCACGGATATACTGTAATGCCTATTCTACTTTACTATTACATCCCATGTTTGACGAGTTACATAATTAAATCGGCAGGCAACATTTAGAAATTAGTAACTTAACGACAATTAGTATACGCGGATTTGTACACTGGAATATAAATCACATTGATAAAATGTTTAACTGAATGCAGCGGTTCCCAACATGTTCCAGTGTGCGGACCCCTTTTCAACCTCCAAGCATTTCGCGGACCACCACATACCGCGAGTTATTAGCATCTCGTTTGCAAGGGTGTTGGGGCATTAATATGCCTGTAGGGGGCGATGATCACTACGTACAATATTAATCGAGTTATTTATTGTCATTTTTTGTAATTTGGAGTTTTGATCCTGAAATCAGTTACGTAATGGCCGACTCCAGCGAATGTCAAAGAATATTTGACGCCCAATGTGAATCACTCACAGTTATAATCAGGGCAGCCAGTGGATTCGATCCAAGTACTGCTCTAAAACGGTGAATGTGCGAAGAGTTTCCCTGGGTGAAATGTTTTGCCAAAGTGACATGTGACTTTCTGGGATGACGGCATTAGACAGATTTAAGAGCAATTGCAGCAATGTATCAAGGATTTCTGTATCAGTTGTCTATCTTAAATACTTGGCAAATTGTCTCGTGAAATATTCGATGACTTTATAAGGACATCTAGCGGCCGTGCGAGGTTAGGTTGGCGACTTTCCGCTTCAAGGAGTTGGCATTACTGCTGACCACGTCATCCTGTGCCCACGTGTGGGTAGCAGCAGCAGCTGCTGTCAGGGAAGTGGCTGCACGGATTGCTCCGTGTCTATGACCTACACGGACAAAGGAGACACCTGCAGTGGCACTGCCAACACAAAAACTAAAATATTTATAAGCAATTTTTATTTTACCAGGTAAGGCCAACTGTGCTAGCAACCTGGCCACAAATTATAGCTCAACCAAGTGGATTATCAGGTGGAAATGTACAGCGGCCAAATTATCTAAACGCGTGTTTACATCTAGATTTGAATATTTCGTGACTGCAGAAATCCATACCCTTTGGTTTTTTCGGTAAAGTCACGTAGGTATAAAATCATTTTTGATTTATTTTATGTATGGACTTCATTTTAATTATGGATTTGTCTCTGAGTCCTCCAAGTTCCGCCTCCTTATTTACAAACACGCGTACTCTGTGGTTCTTTCGGTAAAGTCACGTGGGTATAAAATTAAAAAAATACCGAAAGAAACAAAGAGTACGCATGTTTATAAATATGGAGGCGAAACCTAGAGAACTCGGAGACAAATCCACGCGACCACGGGGAGAGAAACACGCACACTCCAAATATACAGACGTCAGGGTCGGGATCGGGATCGGGATCGAACCCACGACCTCCCGCATACCAGGCGAGGCAGTTAACATCTCGCCACCGTGGCGCCCCGCAGACACAAGGGAGACGTGAGCAGGCACAGATGTGTCAAGGTGAAGGAGGCAACCTCGTAGGGTGGACAATTTTGACGTAAAAAACCAGGGCCATTTTAAGTGGAAAGGCATCTAGAACAGCACGTTTTAAAACATGCATGCTGGCCTTGTGGGAAACATTCCTATCGATGTTCCTAAGTGGCCCTGATGTAGATATTGTCTTTGGCAGAGAAACCATGGCGGCTGATGCTGCACCTCCACGCGTCACCTGTAAGTGGGCTAAGCGGTTGTGGTTGTGTTGTCCCCACCGCCACCGCTTCACATCTAGAGCAACGAGTAAGCCACTGCCTTTGAAACACCCTTTGGCCTCCAACGAACCACTTGTGTGCTCAACAAAAACTAAAGCTGGGTCCGGAAGAAGCAGCCGAGATCCCCTGGAGATGCGAGCGACGGACGCCGTTCCCGAGGGCCACCGCTGGGGATGCGAGGCCCAGACGGCGCCTCACTCACGGGCACGAGTGGCCAGGGCCCCCTAGCGGACACAATGAGGCACAGCGTGTGGTACAAACACAACTATGAGACCGCGTTCGACTTTGTCATTGCTTTGGCCTTACCAAGTGAATTACAGTCAACTGTGCTGTAAACATAAATAAACATAGACGTAACTTCAACCGAGAAGATGAATACAAATTGAGCAATCATTGGAAGGATGTAATTAACCAGGTTAAACCTTAACGGATGGTGTTGGCGTCATTTCCGCATCTCCAGCTTTCTTCAGCCTCCCAATCTCTCTTTTAATTGTTGATTTGTTTGCATCGTATGGCTTAAACTCTGCGAGTTGTATTAATTTCATAGAACAATGAAAATAACCCCAGAAAAATATACTATACTCACAAGGCCCGTGCCGTCCTCGCGTCACACGTTAAGATTGTCATATTCGTCTGCAACAAACGGAATAAGAGTTTACATTCCAGCATCAACAACGTATTAATGACCAAAGTACACGATTAAAAATAGGTTAACAGCACAAGCAAATAAACTCCAATGGAGTGGATGGATGAAATCAGTGGACGTGTCCCTTGGACTCTCAATAAGTTAAGCAACATTGCAGCGCCTGCCGCTGGCGATGTTGTGTTCGATGGCCAAAGTGAAGTGGGGCCACGTGGCGCTCTCTGCAGGTCGTCTCGTGCGCCCTCTACCTTCTGCCTCCTTCCGCTGCAGCTTGAGGGCTTGGTAGTGGCCTTCGCGCTCCTGCCGGGGGGCATCTGCCAGCAAGTTGTTGACGTTGTCATTCATACCATTGGAACCTCCTTTGCCAGTAGCAAAATATGATGATTGGTTTTTTAACCCCTTTTATCTCGCCAGATAAAAGGGGTAAAAAAACCAATTGCCAGATATAAGGGTAACAAAACAATTTATCGTTGTAATTTATTTCGTAATTTATACGTTGTAATTTAAACGTAATATATAGGTCGTATTTTATACGTCGTCATTTATACGTCGTAATGTATACGTCGTAATGTATACGTTGCATTTAATACGTTGCAATTTATACGTTGCAATTCATAGGCGCCATCTGACTTCAGTTGACGATCGCAAGCGTCACGTGACAGCAGACATCCTCGTCGTCACAAAGTGCGTGACATAGCGACGCGTGAACAAGTGACAGCTACTACCATTGTTGGTCACCGATGGCGATTCCAGCACTTCGGAGTCGCTTCCTCGCTGTGGATCAGGACCTGTCGTGAAACAAAAACTTCACTGTGGACTTCACGGCGATGCCACTCCTCTCGACCCATTAGCGAATGTGAGGAGGCGAAGGCATCAATGGTCACAACGCGTGTTCTTGTTTTGGCTCTGTTTGCCTGCACTACAGTAGCCTGTGCTTCACTGTCAACTTCATGAACTGTTTATTCAATGTAGTTATCAGGAAATCTTCAAATAACATGGGTATGATTTCATTGAATCTGACGTTTAAACAAAACTGTGAACCTGTAATGGTACAAAGCGTATAGATTAAAGGATATTGAAGTTGTTATGCTATTAATGTATCCTGGGAAGCCAGAGTCTCGAGAATATGTTTCAAGTGCGTCCTGCAAAGGGATGTCTGGCCACTGTGAAGTAAGTGCGTTTTGCATATGGGTAGAAAATAGTGCCGCATAAATGCGGAAACTTACCATCCCTCATCATCGATTGCAAGTTCAATCCTTGATAAGCACTGTCTTGCTCTGGCTGAGACTCTGCTAAGAATATGAAATAGTGTTTTTAATTGAATCGAAATAAAACCAAGAGTTAACATCTTTGTCTCGCATAGAGTTAGCCAAACTGAACGAGTGTTATTTCCACAAAAAATATATATACTTGTCAAAACAAAAGGTGTGGTTTACCTCTTTGAACACACAGACCACATGCTATTAAAACTGTGGTGGTCAGCACACACTACTGAATTTCTTTTGAATACCAAACGTTTAATTTGATTCTGGAACGCATTTTAAATATTACGTTTTCTTTCATTGCCCACAACTCTTAAAAAGTTTACCAACATTTACACATAGACGGTGTACACGGGTCTCAATGGCAGATTCTCAAGTGGCTCTCGGCTGGGTCATAATTAACGAGAGCTGTTTCCCCTGCTCGGAGGAGGCATGGCTGGCAGTGGCGTGTGAATGGTCTCACACCTGCACGAGTGTTGCTGTGTGTAGCACACAAGGCTGACAGCCACACATAGAGAAACCGCAGCAATGCCGACATCAACAGCGATCCCATCCAAGGGGTAACCCCCTCCTCCATTAATGAAATGACATGCGGTTGTAGTGACCCTTAAGGGAGCTACGCAACGTGTGTTGGGTGAACGGGGTTCAGTGTGAGGAATGCTGTTTGGTTGTAGAGTGGTGGGGGTGGTGCCAATGACCTGCATTGAGCTTCCTTCTTCTGTAGCCCACCACAGCAACAACAGCAGCTCCAGCAGCGAGCAGCACAGCCAGCACCACTCCAACAGCCACCGACACGTACGGAGATGCCCCTGGAACTGTTGCGAAATACAAAATAATGCATGAACTAAAGAGACGATAAAATAATTTAAGATATTTCATAAACACATTTTATATTTTCATAGATTGAAAGGAGTGCAGTAACATGCATTTCACAGCCGTATACTTTGACGTAACAAAAGCTTCAGATTAAAATTTACTTTCCAGATCTGCAATGTAACATTGAAAGCCAGTGATTATATCGTAAAAGCGGGAGACGTAGTTTAGATAATAAAAAAAGAGCAATGTGTTTGTTTTCCATGACAAAAATGGGAAGTCTTGTACCTTGTGACGTAATCAACTCCATTTCCAACCGCCATGATCGGAAATATCCTTCAACCTGACAAGTGTAAACCCCCCCTGCATCATCATTCACCACTGAGATGGTCAGAGAGAAGTCGTCGTCGTCAAAAGCGGAGGACGAAATGTTTACGTTGGAGTTGAGGTGGGAACTGAATGCAGCGTGAGGTCCGGCTGGGTGAGCCGCGAGTATCGTACGGACTGTGCTGTCACCACGTGGCCTCCAGTACCAGGTGACCGAACGAGACTCATTGGACGAGCTCCTCCACACAAACCCAGGGTCAGACTCGTTGCATGGCAACGTGATTCCTTCACCAATTTGAGACGCGTAATTCCTGGTTGCCTGATGCTCTGAGTCTGCAAATCGTGTAAAAACAATAGTTTAATAGTTTAATCGACAACCAAACAAATACAGGATGCCACAATACAGATACATATGATAATTGGAGTTTTTTACCCTTTTATCTGGCAACAAAACTGACACCTTTTTTTACAAGGAGTCATGTTTGCATAGACCACAATACTTGCAGTCGTAATGCAAAAAAAAACATAACTCTAATAATGTATACACTGTCCTTGAAGTTGATTTGTCCACACCCGAGACAGCTTTTCCTAGAGCCTAGTCTCACATGGTGTTTGACCAAATGACGCTAAAAGGCGCACAGATACATATCTTACAGCTGCAGGTATAAGCATGGACATTGTGTCAAGCTCACCAATTCCTTTAATCAATGTAAGTGTTTTTTAATACACGCAAGATGTAACTTCATTCATGTACTTGATCAAAGTATTTATTCTCACTATGTGCTTTTATAATGTAACTGAAGTAACGTGAGATGTGTATTTACCATTTTTCAGCACGTTCACATTGTACGCTACCTCTGAGATCTCTCCACTCTCCCTTTTCACGGCACACTTCAACAACCCACTCTGAGCAGCGTTCACTTTCACCAACACGATGCTGCTTTGATGGCTGATCTCAATCCCATTGTGAATCCATCTGACCATGTGTGCATAGGAGTCGCTAGAGAGCTGGCAGGTCAGACTGGTGCTCTCTCCTTCTGCTATGGTGTCGGATGCGTTGGACAAAACTAAAGAACACGAAACAAAAATCAAAATTTACGACTCATTGATTCAAAATCACAAGCCAAACTAGAATACAAATCGTTCTGAAGTTTGAGGTATGGCTTATCCCTGGTCACGTGGAATCCACAACTGTGCTAAGATTCCAGGAGATCGGAGCCTGGAGTCCTCACAGCGCAGTTCAGATCATGGAATGCCTCCTGCACTGCTCCTCTACTCGTGATTACAGCAGCAGAGCACAGAGACTCCAGGGTGGGGATGGTGAAGGGGTGAAGAGGAGACCACGTGGCCACTGATCACGAGAAGCACCGGCCCAGGAATTGTCTAAACCCAAATCCCTCGACCTAAACCTGATTGTGAACGTGAACTCAGAGCAGGACTCTGAATGGCCAACAGCAGCAGCGCTACTCGTAATTCTCACGTGAACTTTTCATATGGCAACTTGAAAGAAACTAAACCTGTTTAAATTTGCGAGAAATATTGTGTAAATATAAGTAAGTACGCTATACATTATCTATTGTATATGTCTCTTCAATAATTTGGACTACATTACTGTAATAAAACAAGTGAATGTAATACCAGTGCAACTACATTTTTATTGGTAAACCAATCATTGTAAAAGATATCAGTTCCACAAGTAAAAAACACGGGAATATTCCCGTGAATGTGGCTGTGATACGACCGTTCACATGATGGAACACTTAGGCTTTCATCTGCAAGGGCGATGGCATGATGGGCAATGAGAATCAGATGATGCGCATCCAATGCTGAATGCTACAGACATGACAGCTTGTATGTGCAGCAGCAGTAACAATCGTTCATGTGAACATAAACTCACTCTGGCATTTACGTCACAATCATGAACAATACTGTCCGACATTTCATTTTAATAAGATGCTGAAACGTGTTAATACGTAGAATATATAAATTTTCATTTTATATAACTTATGTATGTGTAATGCGGGCGTAAGCGACCTTCCGGAGGTGACGTCACGGGGGGTGGAGTCATGTGACGTGGGGGTAAGGTTCGGGGCTTTAAGCGGGTAAACCGGAAGGGGAAAGTAGTCGGGGTGTGAGCGGAAAAGAGTGAGGCCACGCGGGCAAGTGTGGAGAGGGGGGGCGCCGACGGCCATCGGGAGCCAACCCCGAAGATAAGAGGAAGCTGCGGAGTGGTGTGCAGCTGCAGAGGAGACAGCCAGGAGGGCTGCGTGTTAGAGGCAGCAGTGTGGCTGCCAGGAGGAGCTGCGGAGAGAGAGAGAGAGGGGGCTGCTTGTTAGAGGCAGCGGTGTGGCTGCCAGGAGGAGCTGCGGAGAGAGAGAGAGAGAGCAAGAAGCTGTGAGAGCTGCGGAGGGAGAAGAGCAGCAGAGAGTACAGCCAAGGGGGGCTGTGTGAGAGAAACAGCAGCGGAGCTGCTGTTGTGGATCGGGCCGACATTGGAGTCAGCACCGTGGAGAAGCTACAGAGTAAAGACAGCCGTGTGGGTGTACAGCACGAACCGAATAATAAAGGACACTGAGCCAGACATCGTGGTCCAGTCGTTTATTACACTGGTGTCGGAAGTGCAACGGCATGTCGAAACAAGTGAGGAAGAAAGTTAATCCGGCGCCTGCATCGGCTTCTTCGTCCGACGACGACGAACTCCCTCCAACCGCGGATCCTGTTGGGGTGGTGGAGGAGAGCCCGGCTGAGGAGACCACGGGAACGGGAGTGGAGGATGTTGGCGCGGTGGCGGGTCCGTCGACATCATCAGACGCGGATCAACGATGGCAAGCGATGGCGGTACAACTGGAGGCACTTAAGGACGTCCTGGCGCATCTATGCCATCTCGTCGCGCCAGGGACGATGGATGATGCAAGTGGTGCTCCGCGGGCCGCCACGTTGCCTGTCCTGCCGCCGCCATTGCCCACGCGGCAAGAGGCCGCCATTTTGCGCGCTCCGTGGCGCCAAACCGCCATCTTGGCCACGCCGCGGGCCGACGCCATTTTGAATTTGCCATCACAACCACCACCATTGGAAGACGGCGGGAAGAGGAGTCGGAGTCGCCACCTTACAACAGTTAAAGAATTTTCCGTCGGTGGGGACTGGAGCGCGTTCGCCTGCCGCTTCTTGGCGGCGGTACGCACAGCAAGATGGACCGATGCGGAGGCTTTGGAGGTGTTGCCGACTCTCCTGGACGACGAATCTGTCCGATTCTTCCGTTCCATAGCGACCGATAAGAAGGCAACTTTACGTGGTGTTTTTCAAGAAATGGCCGATGCTTATGAGCCACCAGATGATGCGCATCGGCGATTCGCTCAACGACAACGAGCACCAGAGGAGTCGCCCGTGGCGTTCAGGGGTGCGGTGCTGGAGCTGGCCATGGCAGCTTATCCTGAGACGCCACAGGACCTGCTGGAGCCTCTCATATTAGGGAAAATGTTGGAGCTGTCTCGGGATCTAGGGATCCCCATGCCTGTGTGTGGGCATGAGAAGCTAACTTCCCGGATGGCTGCTAAGTGTCTCGATGCGCAATTCAACCTCCGTCGCTGGAAACAAGTGACGGCGTGGACGGGGGAGCCCGTCAAAGAAGAGGAGGCGCTGGGGTGGAACCCTGCGCAGGCCGTCTATGTTCCGGATGACCGGGGCCCTCAACAACTGACGGCCGCCTCCGCTCCATGGACGGGACGCGGCGGGCCGAGACCGCGCGCGGTGCTACCAGAACGGGGCCGTCAGGAGGCGAGGCCTGCGCTTCGGCGCAACGAGGCCGAATGTTTCCGCTGCGGGCGTAGGGGCCACTACGCCAGAGACTGCTGGGCCCGCTTCCCGGCTCCGCCGCAGCAGGAGGCCTCGGCACCGGTCAAGTCGGCTAAAGATCCTCCGAAACAGGCATGTCGGCACGCACCAGACACTCGGCAAGGCTTTCCACCTCACCCACCACCTGTGTTGCGCGATCCTATTGTTGTTGTTAAAGAAAGGCCATCGACGGGGCCTTGTCATTCAGTTACGCAGTGGCGCAAATTGGCACGGAGAGTTGTCGCGGCCGCTACGGGTTCGTCCACTGTACCGGGGTCCATACAAGGTGTGGACGTGCGCATTTTGGTCGACTCGGGCGCGTCTGCGACTATTATATCGGATGTCATTTTCCATCTGTTGGGCATTCCGTCGCGGGCTGTGCGTCCGGTTTATGGGTCGTGCGTCGCTGCGAACGGGGGTAGCATGGGTATCGTGGGTCAGGTGGATGCTAAGATATCTATTGGGGATGTGTCGGCCTCGGGTGTTGTGTTGATATCGAGATCTTTGGCGGTTCCTTGTTTGTTAGGCACCGATTTTTTGGCTAAGATGCCCATTTTGATCAAAATCAATGAGAATTGTATTGAACTGCCGGGGGGCCGTCAAATCTCGTTTCTGCCGTCGCCCTGGGGGCGACCTGCTTCGGCCGTACAAGTGCAGGCGCTGTCCGTCGCATCTGTGGACATCCCACCTGGTACACAGATGCTTATACCCTTGCGGTATCGGAAGCCCCTGCCTGATCGGCTAGGAGCAGTAGGGGTCTTGTTGTCACCGTCCGCCACGATAACAACCGGGTTGGCGTTAGTGGGGGCACAGACCATCGTCCGGCCGGATCAATTACCGTTTTTACAGGTGCTTAATGCGGGGGGAGAAAACGTCCGTGTCCCGGCCGGTACGGTTGTGGCACATGCCACTACGGCGTTTGCGACCCATGATTGTCCACATAGCCGGGGAGTTGTTGCTGGGGTTTCCGAGCCAAGGAGTTCGGATGATCGTTGGGTTGCTCAATTATGTGACGAAAATTCTTCCCTGTCCATGGAGCAACGTGGTGCGCTGCGTAAATTGTTGTTGACATATTCCGACGTGTTCAGCTCCGATGATTTGGATTTGGGCCGCACTTCCTTGCTTTACCATCACATTGAGACGGGCGATGCTGCCCCTATTCGATTAAATTCGCATCGGATGAGTCCTGCGGAGCGAGAACACGTACGGGGGGCAGTGGAAGACATGTTGGCTGCGGACATTATATCGCCATCTAACAGCCCATGGGGCGCTCCAGTCGTCTTGGTTAAGAAGAAGGATGGCAAATTGCGATTTTGTGTTGATTTCCGCAAATTGAATAAGATATCGGTGGCAGATGCGTACCCCCTGCCGCGTATGGATGACTCCCTCGACGCATTGTCGGGGGCTAAGTTCTTTTCCACACTGGACCTCTCTTCGGGATTTTGGCAGCTTCCCCTTGACGAGTCCTCACGGGAGAAAACCGCATTCCGTACGCCGCAGGGGTTATTTCAATTCAACTGTCTCCCGATGGGATTGAATGCGGCCCCTGCTACATTTCAAAGATTGATGGAGCTCGTTTTGACGGGGTTGCAGTGGGAGACATGTCTTATATATTTGGACGATATCATTGTCTTCAGCCGCACATTCGATGAACATTTGACGCGGCTGGAGACAGTGTTCACGAGGATGCGTTCTGCCAAATTGAAATTCAAACCAAAGAAATGTCACCTACTGCAACGGTCCGTCCGCTATTTGGGGCACATCGTGAGCGCTGAGGGAGTGTCCACGGATCCGGAAAAGACGGCGTGCGTCCGGGATTGGCCGACTCCGGCCACCGTGGGGGATGTTCGGCGGTTTTTGGGATTTGCCTCGTATTACCGAAGATTCGTGCCGGGTTTTGCGACGATTGCGAGGCCTTTGCATCTCCTTACGGGTAAAGGACGGAAGTTTGTTTGGGGACAGCCGGAGGAGGCGGCCTTTCGGAGTCTGCGTGATCTATTGGCCACGGCCCCAACATTGGATTATCCCGATTTCGATCACCCATTCATTCTTGATACGGACGCGAGTGACACAGGTATTGGGGCGGTGTTATCACAGTCTAAAGGGGGTGTAGAGCGTGTCGTGGCGTATGGTAGCCGAGTCTTGTCTCCTGCGGAAACCCGCTACTGTGTCACTCGCAGAGAACTATTGGCGGTTGTTTTTTTCCTACGGCAATTTCGACCATACCTCTACGGTCGTTCTTTTATTGTGCGTACGGATCATGCGGCCTTGCAATATGCCCTTAAAATTGACCAGCCATCCGGACAGTTGGCACGTTGGTTGGACACGCTACAGGAATTTTCCTTCCAAATTCAACATCGGAAGGGAGTGCGCCATGCGAACGCTGACGCACTTTCCAGATTACCGCGGCGCGCCCCTTGTAAATGTGAGTCGGGGACGCATAGGTGTTCGCCGATTCCAAACCCCCCTCAGCCGCTCACGTTGGCCGTCGAGAAGTCGGACACTCCGATGGAACCGGGACCGGCTGACGGGGTTTTGAATCTGCCGCGGTCTGTCTGGATCCGGGAACAGATGATGGATGAGTCATTGGTGTCCTTGCGGAAGCGGTCTGCTAAGGACAATGGGAGTCCGAGTACGGCTGTGGGGCCGCAAACCGCTCTCCGAGATGGTCTGCTTATGTGGCGGGAGGGGTTCCAGGAACGTTGGCGCCTGGTGGTACCAACGTCCTTGCGGTTCGAGTTGATTAGAACCCTCCATTGTGACACTCTCTTACATTTAGGGGTGCAGAAGACCTTGTTGACGTTGCAACGTCATTATTTTTGGCACGGCATGGCGACAGATGTCGTAGGGCACGTGCGCGCGTGCCCTGCGTGTGCACAACGTAAGCCGCCGAAACATCCTTACGTGCCGCCTCTCCAGTCGATTCAGGTGTCTCGAGTCAATGAATTGGTGGCGCTGGACATATTGGGACCTTTTCCACCATCGGCGAGGGGTAATAAATATTTGCTGGTAGGGGTTGAGTACCTCTCCCGTTGGCCGATGGCCTGGCCGTTGCCCGATCAGTCGGCCGCGGCCATTACCGACGCCTTTTTGTTTGGGTATATTATGGATAAGGGGGCGCCTGAGAGACTCCTCACGGACCAGGGCAGGAATTTCTCTTCTAAATTATTGGCGGAAGTGTGCGCGGGCCTTGGGACTAAGAAAGTACGGACATCCCCATACCATCCGCAGACGGATGGTATGGTTGAACGGCTGAACAGGACGTTGTCTGCCATGCTTTGCCATACCGTGAGTGAACAACAATCAGATTGGGATCTGCACATCCCCGGGGTGCTTTCGGCGTACAGGATGACGCCTCATGCGGCTACAGGATATTCGCCGTTTTACCTTATGTATGGTCGGGAAAACGTGCCGCCGGTGGATGTGCAATTGGGAACTGGGGTGAAGGGACCTCGTAAACCACTTCCTGAATACATTCAGGACACGGTTCGCCGAGTCACGGAGGCGCGGGAGAATGCCCGCGTGGCTACGGCCAAAGCCCAGGCCCGGAACGAGCGATATGCGCGACGGTCTGAGGGGGAGTGCCCTTGGAAGGTTGGGGACCTAGCCTGGCTTCATTGTCCACAGGTACGTCCGGGGACCTCGCCGAAATTGCACAAACCCTGGCATGGTCCCGTACGCCTCATTGCGGTTCCCAACCCACAGACAGCACGCGTCCAGATTGGGTCTCGTCGCTGGGTTGTGCATACGTCGCGCTTGAAACCATATGTTGCTCCCTTACATGATGCGTCATCCCCCAATGTTGCCTTGCCGGGGTCTGTTGCTGCTGACTCTCCCCTGCCTGCGTCCATTGATCTCGCTGGAGCGCCTGTCGTACCTGTTCCAGACAGGCCGGCCGTGACATTGCGGGGGACGAGGGGCCCTGCTCGGAGGACGCCTGCCAGGTCTGCGGGACCTTCGAGCCCTGCAGCCCTTCCGACCCAGCTGCGGGCACGGTCACAGGACAAGCCCAAGACTAACTCTTTAGGGACACGGGACGTCGGTGGACTTCCAGCTGCGACAGGGGGATTACCCCCTGTCATTCCTCGACTTTCATCGCGTTCCCGTTCTGCGAGTGGGCCGCCGACCGTCCGGGACGGGCCGGCGACCCGCACACGTTCCAAATCGCTTACGTTTCGTTGATTGTTGCTGTCTTGTTATTTTTTTCTTACAGTTGTATTTATTGCATGCTTTTGTACGATCGTTGATGTTCATTGCGTTGTTGTTGTTCTTGTTGTTACATTATATGCTTAGTGTCCTTTAGGGGGGGAAGCTCGGTTCGCCGCATTACGATTTGCTATTGGTCAGCCGAGGTCGGCTGGGATTTTTCTACGGGGGAGGGTGGTGTAATGCGGGCGTAAGCGACCTTCCGGAGGTGACGTCACGGGGGGTGGAGTCATGTGACGTGGGGGTAAGGTTCGGGGCTTTAAGCGGGTAAACCGGAAGGGGAAAGTAGTCGGGGTGTGAGCGGAAAAGAGTGAGGCCACGCGGGCAAGTGTGGAGAGGGGGGGCGCCGACGGCCATCGGGAGCCAACCCCGAAGATAAGAGGAAGCTGCGGAGTGGTGTGCAGCTGCAGAGGAGACAGCCAGGAGGGCTGCGTGTTAGAGGCAGCAGTGTGGCTGCCAGGAGGAGCTGCGGAGAGAGAGAGAGAGGGGGCTGCTTGTTAGAGGCAGCGGTGTGGCTGCCAGGAGGAGCTGCGGAGAGAGAGAGAGAGCAAGAAGCTGTGAGAGCTGCGGAGGGAGAAGAGCAGCAGAGAGTACAGCCAAGGGGGGCTGTGTGAGAGAAACAGCAGCGGAGCTGCTGTTGTGGATCGGGCCGACATTGGAGTCAGCACCGTGGAGAAGCTACAGAGTAAAGACAGCCGTGTGGGTGTACAGCACGAACCGAATAATAAAGGACACTGAGCCAGACATCGTGGTCCAGTCGTTTATTACATATGTATACATTTATATATAAATATATATAAATTTTCTTTTTTAATGAAATTAAATATAAATAGAATACATACGTAGACTATATAAATTTTCATTTCATATAATTTACATAAATAAATGTATATCTAAATATATGTAAATATACGTTTTAATTTTTAATGAAAATGAAATATAATGAAAATGTATTAATTTTAATTTTGAATGGAAATTTATATTCTATGACTTAATATTGTCTTACCTTTGATTGTGATCAGTTCCATTGTGAGGGTGCCTATCCTATAGTAGCCAGTAAACTCACATGTGTAAACCCCACCACGTGAAAATGTAACTGTCGACAATGTTAAAGGAAACTGATCTGTATAATAAGACGATTGCGGTGGATCTTGTAGGTTCTGATCAGAACCCTGTGTTGTGCCATCATGCGATCTCCATTTCCAAGTGACAGCGCGTGACAGCTGTGAATGATCTTTCCACTTAAATCCAGGATCAGATTCATCACATGACAAAGTGACCTTCCCACCCTCGTGTATGAAATATTTCTTCACTGCGGGTGCCTGCCCATCATCACTTCCTATAAAACAAGCAGCAGTGAATTAACCAATGCACAGTAATTATCAAAACATATGCTAAATGTAAATATGTAATTGTACATTTAACATTAAAATTATTTAAATTCAAAAAATAAAAAAACGTGAGTTAATAACAGTACATTTAAATGTATATAACAGTAGACTTACCAGTTGATGTAAACTCCAATTTGTACGAGGCAAAGCGACTGTTGTGCTGCTTTTGTAGAAAACATTTCCATTCTCCCTGTTGAGATCGTTTTACTTTGTTCAGTGTCAGCCGATTGCCTTGTGAAATGTAAGTGTCACCATGATACCAAACCAGACCTGTTCCATAGGCACTGTTTGAGATGTCACACGTCAATGTGACATTATCTCCTTCTGTCACAGAGCGAGATGGATTGGCTGAAACTAAAGAGAGCAAAAGCAGTAAAACAAACTCAGACATCAGCAGTGACTCCGCGCTCCAGACTCCTCCACGACTCCTCTTGTGGACAAGGCCACATCAGCGACGCTCAGCGAGTCTGGGCGACTCCTAACCGGTCCCCGTTCACCACAGAGCTCTGTCCATGTGAGTAGGATGGGTCTGCATCAGCAGGAGATTCTTCTGTTCACAGATGTGCCGTAAAACACGTGGCTGCACTACACCACAGGCAGAATGTCACGGGCGATGGCTGTGGATGTGACGCCAGTGCGAGTGCCATGGGAAGCCTGGGTTGCCATCTCCATGGATCGGGGTACAATCGTCAGTCTCGTGGGATTCCTCGGACGTGCGGTGCCATCACGTTGGAAGAATTCATAATGGGCAATAGCAGCAGTGTGTTTTATGCTTGACTAAACTCATTACAGCCATCAAAATTAATACTTTTATATAATTGGTAGCAGTTTACATTCATGGACTATTAATACAAAATCGTACACTATGAATAATGAAATGCATTCCACTTTTATATTTAAGTGCATATGCTTGTGCAAAAAAGTAAAATATAATTTACCTTGCATTGTGATAAGTTCTCGTGTTAAGCTGCTTGTTCTAAAGTAGCCAGCAAAGTGGCAAATGTAGAGCCCAGCATCACTGTATTGTGCGTTTGAGATTTGAATAGAGAAGCTGTCTTGATCAAAAGCAGACTTCAATGCTGTTATTCTGAAAACCAGTGCTATAGCGGTATTTTTCCTTACATCTCTAGTCCATTGACCAGTTTGCTTTTGATACTGGACAATCGTTGCGCTGCCACTACCCTGCCTCACCCATTTCCAGATCACAGCCCGGTCAGAGGAAGGGTGATCTTCCCATTTAAATTCTGGATCAGATTCAACGCATGGCAAAATGGCCGTCTGGCCCACAGAAACAAAATACTTTCTGGGAGCAGGTTCCTTTACTTCACAAACATCTACAAAAATATAAGAAAAGAGAGAAATTATTACACTTTAAACATTGAAATTACGGACAAATATTTGACAATTTTAATGATACTTTAAGTTATTACACCTCCACAGGGGATGTATCACATACATCATATTCATCACATTTAGAAGATACTGATTGCATTGGTAACGCAAATTAACCACATTGTTAACAGATCCCGGTGAGAAATTAAATTCACCGAGGGCTTAATTTATTTTGAAACATTTCTGGGGCTGCCCAAACCCCTGGACCCCCCCACCCCTTCCCCCAACTGATGGGGATAGCAAAAGGAAGAGAGGGGAAGGGATAAATATTTTCCAGGGATCAACCCCAGACAGCTCCAGCTGAAATCAATCCTTGAATACACTTACTCAGTGATGAGACTTTCAAATCGAGAGAAGCAGAGGCTTGGTCAGTTTGGGTTTTTACACCACATGTCCATTCTCCCTCTTGACATCGTTTGACTTTGCGTAATGTCAGCACAGAATAGCCTTTGTTCATTTCAATGCCACCGTGAGTCCAAACAATACTTTGTACATAGGCACTGTTTGAGATGTCACACTCAAATGTGACAGTCGTTCCTTCTGTCACAGAGCGGGATGGGTTGGCTGAAACTAAAGAAAGCAAAAGCAGTAAAACAAACTCAGACATCAGCAGTGACTCCCTGCTCCAGACTCCTCCACTACTCCTCTTGTGGACGAGACCACAGCAGCGACGCGCAGCGACTCTGGGCGACTCGTAACCGGTCCCCGTTCACCACAGAGACCTGACGGGCTGTGTGACAGGGGGCGGTGTGGGGGGCCTGCATCGGTACCAACGTCTCCTGTTGCACTGCCACTCCTGCAAGTAAACGCGCGGCATCGCTAGGAGAGCGCCGCACAGGACTCCCGGTGCAATGCCACCGTGGGAGCGATAGGAAGTCTGTGCCGTGTCACCTCCACGAGTCGCAGTGCCACGGTGAGGCAGAGGACGTGAGGCAGCGAGGACAATCTACCGGTGGTATTGCAGTGGAAGGACTCGTCACGTGCAGTACCAGCGCCACGCATCACCCTCGTGTCAACTCTTTGTAGCGTTTAAACCACAACTTGATATTGACGGATAAAATGTGATGAAAGTATATCACGATGAAAAATGTACAACAAATAATCATACATTTCACTTTGAAGTATTGGAAGGGTGCTTGTGCAAAATAGTGCAACACATTTCTTTACCTTCCATTGTGATAATATCCATCATGAGACTCTCTGTTCCAAATTCGCTTTCAACCAGGCAACTGTAAACGCCTGCGTCACTGCGCTGCACATTTTTGATTCGGATAGAAGCCCTATGTTGATTAACATCCGTAGTGAATGTTATCCTGGCCTCTCGTGATTTTGTTAAATCGATCTCGGTTGCTCCACTGCCTTCACCACGCCGCCAGGTGATAGATCTGACATTGGGATTGTCGTGCTGTGTCCATCCTGGAGTGTTTCTGTCACACGTCAAGGTGACTTCCTGTCCCACAGCAACAAAATACTCTCTGGGGGATGCCTGTAAATAAACACTCGCTTCAAAAGTGGAACGACAAAACGGCAAATTATACATATTGAACACTCCGGTGCGGTTTTTAAATGTATGGTGCGCAACAAGTTGAACGTACATACTGTAGGTAAACACAGTGTGGTGTATAACAGCACGTGAATAACAACTCACTGATGCTGGACAAGATGCAGATGACAACACTCATCCACACCGCACGCCTCCTCGTCCCCGTGTCCATGGCTCAGAGCCACGGCGCCGTCTGCTCAGTTCTCAGCACGCACCACGTTTTATGTCGCTCCTGCTGCCGCCTTCAGTTGAAGAGTCGCGACATCCCACCCACAGCTCGCTGAGGTTTCACTTCCAACCACAGCTCCCACGCCAAACCCCAACCTCTCTCTAGAGCACGACTTCATCGTCACACTTCCTTTGACTGTTTCAGCGCCAAATAAATAAAAAAAAACGTTACCACTGTTATCGTGCTCAAACAGCAATTTATTGACCTAGAACAAAATACGAATTCATAACTAACATTAAAAACAATGAACGTGCTTGGGTATAGAAGAGTCGCCTGACGCCATTTGGAACGTGCGTGTTCAATTCGCGTCCGTGCATGTCAAGTCTGGTGGTGTGCGTCCATGCGCCATCCGCCTCCCTGGCCATGAAGTCGGAGGCCCTGCCTGGACGCGGCTCGCTGCTGTTTGACCCAAGGCTCAGCAGAGCCGCAGGGCCCCATCAGCGTGCAGCGAGATGCAACATTTGTCCAGGCTCCAGAACGCCAGAGGCCCAATAAATATAACAAACAAAATCTGTATTCAGAAATATGACTTTATTAATTATGTATAATTGTTTAACAAGAATACAATGAATACTCTCTGGTTTTTTCGGTAAAATCACGTAGATAGAAAAAAGAATGAAATAAATAACATGAATACTAGCTTCATTAAGTGTTATTTTTTACGTTTTAATGTCAGAAGGGGCTTGGGTCTTTTCTGCTTCGGTGTCCCGGGGGTAAAGACGTCTAAACCCGGCCCTTCTCTCTGCTCACACGGTCACTGTTGCTACTACCAGACCCTCTGTGCGTGCGCTCCATCTGAGTCAGAACAGGGATGACGTGAATGGTTCGCTGGTAAACAACTGCAGGATATAGAGCAAGTTCCATAACTTCCCTTGCACAGCCAATAGATTATAAATGCTTGTCATTTGGGTTTTTTAAGTACAGCAAAGCAGAATTACAACTTGCTTTACAGAATCAAGTTGAACAATATAACCGAAAAAATATACAGATTTCGTTTTTTATCAAATACCATGACCGTCCGTTGTTTCACAATTGCTGCATTAATAGTGGGAGACTTCTATTCAGAAAGACCGTAATAACAGCTGGCAATGACGACTGATGAGCATTTAAATAGCCACGCGTTTTGTTTTCACGTCTTCATATTTGAAGCCCAAGCCAGAAGGATTTCTCATTAAATCGCATTCCGTGTGAATAGCACTTACTTCTGCTTTTGAACACAACTGAAAGATTACGAACCTTCAGCGATTATTCCAATATACCGAATGTTAAATATGCACAGAACACATCTTAATACTGGATTGTTAATAACTCAAAACGTGAATTTAAATCAAGTAAATAACATCATCGAACTAAAACAATGTTACATGGAAATACTCGGCTCCAGAAAAGTAACTGCAAAGCATTTGGAAAATGTGTATCGCTCATTCATACAGGTCGAGGAGTCTCAAAAATGGACTTCTCAACCCGTGCAGCATTTGCCTCCTTGGTCATGAGGTCAGAGCCCGTCTCTGGACGCTGTTTGCTGCTGTTTGACCCAAAGCTCCGGTGATGCTGCTCCCCGTTGCATCCATTCAAACTCTGAGACACTGGGGTGGGATTTATAACTTCAAAAACAAGATTATTACTTGTGGATACTTACAGATGTTGTTCTGCCTCATGGCAGGGGTTTTGCCTCACGGCAGGTGGCGGGGGGGGGGGCAGTATGTACACAGGAATTTCCTGTTTTTGATGCTAATTTTGGTCACGTGACCAGGAAGTTGCGATTTAAGATTCCCGCTCAACCACGCGGGCGTCGGCCATTACACACATAATTTAAGATGGCGGCACACATTGCGTCCCAGTGAAGCCAGCCGCAATTGTATACCCCCCTTACGTTAACATCAACTGTTCTGCCTCACAGCAGGTGTTTTACTCCACGGCAGGAGTGGGGGTGTGAGTACACCGGAATTTCCTGTTTTGAGGTTGAGTTTGGTCACGTGAACAGCAAGTTACGATTTGACAGTCTTTCAACCATGAGGCTGGCGTCTGCCGTTACACAGAATTCAAAATGGCGGCACACATCGCGTCCCAGTGAAGACAACTGTAACTGTACATTGTGGGACTTTAAGAATCATTGTCTGTAAGTTCGTTTATGTTCTTATAATATTGGCAATGCTGGTATAATGTTAGAATGACCGTTATAATTATGTAAATGCCTTTATAATGCTGTTAAAGTGTTATTATAAATACGAGGCCTAGTTAACAACGAAGCCTGCAACTTTCCTTATTGTGAATGTTACTTGTAATTTAATAAGTCGAGTCAAACTTGTACCCAAGTAACTATATTGCGATCCTGAGAGCAAGGATGACGAAATATCTCATCCACAATTTAGTGTTATGTGTAATACTGTACATTTGGGGTGCAGTGTGATGAATACATGATGTGCCTTTATGTAACACAGCAGCGTATGCTCTTGTATAGTTATTCAGTGGTAATGTAAGGGCCTGGTCCATCCAGGATCTATTGTTTAGAAACATGTTATCTAAGACAATGTTATGATGCTGTGGTGTTCATTCATTGTGTTGGTGTTTCCGGGTATTAACAGATGTTGTATCTGTGCTGTTTTCTTACCAGTTTTACCTCGTTAAAATCAATAAATGACGTTTGGAGTCGGATGTTTACCCTAGCTCTGAGGGTTTATTGGACGCGAGGTTATCTACTCAGGTTGTGGTGCAACGCAGCACACAGCGAGGCCGAGACAGATGTGTAAATTACTCAATATTGTCAACTGCCATTATGTGGTGTAAAATTCAATCTCATGTGCTCCCCGTTGGATCCATTCCAATCGAAGCAGCCACCACAGAGCCAACTGTGGGACACTGGGGTGGATTTCTCACTTCAAAAACAAGATTATTACTCGTGGATACTTACAGATACGTGTAAATTGCTCAAGATTACAAACTGGCATCATGTGGTGTAAAATTAAATCCCACGTGTTACGATAAAGAGACATGTACCGCAACACACTTCTGTAATGATGAGGTATGGCCCGTTCGATGGTTTCTACCAATATAAAAGATGAACACTTTCATCGCAGCCATTTCTGCTTCACGTTGTCATGCTGGGTACATGCGTATGAAGTGGTCATTTCACAATGTCAACTTTAATTTTCATAAAAATATCATGAACAGGAATGGGCAGGGTAATTACTTTCCTTCCCTTGTGTTTCCCCCTGGTGCCGCACATACTTCCCATGCAGCCTTATCTTACACACAACAGGCAGTCACTATTCTACTTGCATAGCAAAAACCTTGAAGAATATTTCATCATTATAGTATGGTTGATGCATACACGAGACTGAGGGTATTAGTATAAAAAAAGATTAATTTGCTATGCACGAACATTTTGCATGCAAACATATTAACGTTACGGTCAAATGCGACTCTACTCAGCAGAATGTTTCCAAGCAGTCAGTGTGATGCCACTCCTGCCACTAACGACAAGCAGGAGTAGCAAGGTCAATAACTTGTCTTGAAACATTTGAAAATTATTGTACGGTATATATGGCTTTTTAAGGTACAGCAGAATGAAAAGCGACGTTTTATCAGTATCAAACAATAATTCTACGGCTATAAAACTACAAAATAATCAAATAAAAATTCATCAATAGTTTGATTAATTAGCATTGTACTCAACAACTTCACTTGGCCAGGCAAGGACCCGCTGACACATCAAGTCTCCATTAGAAGCGTCACCTGGGCCAAACAGGTTTCAGGGCAGCAGTGCAATCCAGCCCAGATGTACAAAGACAAATAATGGCACAGATGGCAACCACGGATATACTGTAATGCCTATTCTACTCTACTATTACATCCCATGTTTGACGAGTTACATAATTAAATCAGCAGGCAAAATTTAGAAATTAGTAACTTGAGAACAATTAGTATACGCGGATGTGTACACTGTAATATAAATCACATTGATAAAATGTTTAACTGAATGCAGCGGTTCCCAACATTTTCCAGTGTGCGGACCCTTTTTCAACCTCCAAGCATTTCGCGGACCACAACATGCCACGAGTTATTTGAAATTCCCTCGGTGAGGATGTTGTTTTTATTTTCCGCGAACCCCATGCAGTAGCCTCACCGACCACCAGGGGTCCGCGGACCACCGGTTGAGAACCGCTGATAGAATGCATTTCATTTACCCTTTATTCTTTTTGTAAGGACAAGGCAGGTGCATATTGTCATCACATTGCATTCTGTGCAGTGATTGGCTCTACATCTCAGAAAGTCGCGACTGTGCGGTTGACCACCCGTGTTGCCAATTCAGCGATTTTGTAAGATCAGGTTTATTTATTTACACGCTTTTATTTAACTCACTTCGTCTGTTGTATCCTCAAAAAATAAATCTTGCAACTCAATTTTTACACACTTCCCAATGTGCTATCGACAGCAAACTTCGTATAAGTATGTCATACTGATGACAACACGATATTCTATCATAAAATATCCAAAACATATATTTTAAAACTTTTTAAACGTTTTTATTGAACTTACTGTATGTGTTGTCATATCCAAAAATCTTGTAACTCCATTTCAACCGTATTCCCAATGTCGTATCGACTGCAAACTTGGTATAGGTATGTCATACTGATGACAATACTATATTCTATCATTGAAAATTTTTCATATATTTAAAAATATATATTTTTTACGGCTTTAATTGTCGACGCTCAACTCACGTTGGCTGTAAATCACCACGGTCCCTTACGTTGGGGAATGTCGAAAGAGGGGAGGGGCGAAGGGGGCAGGGGGAGGGGCAGCTCGGACAGTACATTTCATTAAAGCGTGTTTTTTTAAGTATTTTTACATATTTTATTATTAACCTGTTGAGAACTCAAGATGCCAGTAGCATCTCGTTTGCAAGAGTGTTGAGGCATTAATCTGCCTGCAGGGGGCGATGATCACTACGTACAATATTAATTTAGTTATTTGTTGAGTAATTTTTTGGTGTGTACCCCGCCACCGCTTCACATCAAGAGCCACGAGCAAGCCACTGCCTTTGAAACACCTTTTGGCCTCTACAAACCACTTGTGTGCTCAACGAAAACTAAAGCTGGGTCCGGAAGAAGCAGCCGAGATCCCCTGGAGATGCGAGCGACGGCCGCCGTTCCCGAGGGCCACCGCTGGGGCTGGGAGGCCCAGACGGCGCCTCACGGGCACGAGTGGCCAGGGCCCCCTAGCGGACACAATGAGGCACAGTGTGCGGTACAAACAACTATGAGACAGCGTTCGACTTTGTCATTGCTTTGGCCTTACCAAGTGAATTACAGTCAACTGAATTGTAAACATGTATAAACATAGACGTAACTACAACCGAGAAGATGGATACAAATTGAGCAATCATTGGAAGGATGTTCTTAACAAGGTAAAACCTTAACGGATTCATGGTGTTGGCGTCATTTCCGCATCGCCAGCTTTCTACAGCCTCCCACTCCCAGCCCCACCTACTTCCCCCCCCCCCCCCTGGCATTTTGTCTGCTCGTCCTCTAAACGCTCCCCCCCTCCCTCTATCTCTATTTTAATTGTTGATTTGTTTGCATCGTATGGCTTAAACTCTGCGAGTTGTATTAAGTGCATAGAACAATCAAAATAACCCCAGAAAAATATACTGTACTCACAAGGCCTGTGCCGTCCTCGCGTCACACGTTAAGATTGTCATATTCGTCTGCAACAAACAGAATAACAGTTTACATTCCAGCATCAACAACGTATTAATGACCAAAGTACACGATTAAAAATAGTTGAACAGCACAAGCAAATAAACTCCAATGGAGTGGATGGATGAAATCAGTGGACGTGTCCCTTGGACTCTCAATAAGTTAAGCAACATTGCAGCGCCTGCCGCTGGCGATGTTGTGGTCGATGGCCAAAGTGAAGTGGGGCCACGTGGCGCTCTCTGCAGGTCGTCTCGTGCGCCCTCTACCTTCTGCCTCCTTCCGCTGCAGCTTGAGGGCTTGGTAGTGGCCTTCGCGCTCCTGCCGGGGGGCATCTGCCAGCAAGTTGTTGACGTTGTCATTCATACCATTGGAACCTCCTTTGCCAGTAGCAAAATATGAGAATTGTTTTTTTTACCCTTTTATCTGGGTAGATAAAAGGGTAAAAAAAACAATTGCCAGATAAAAAGGGAAAAACCAATTTATCGTAATTTATGTCATAATTTATACGTTGTAATTTAAACGTAATTTATCGGTCGTAATTTTTACGTCGTAATGTATACGTTGCAATTAATACATTGTAATTAATACGTTGTAATTCATAGGCGCCATCTGACTTCAGTTGACGATCGCAAGCGTCACGTGACAGCAGACATCCTCGTCGTCACAAAGTGCGTGACATAGCGACGCGTGAACAAATGACAGCTACTACCATTGTTGGTCACCGATGGCGATTCCAGCACTTCGTAGTCGCTTCCTCGCTGTGGATCAGGACCTGTCGTGAAACAAAAACTCCACTGTGGACTTCACGGCGATGCCACTCCTCTCGACCCATTACCGAACGTGAGGAGGCAAAAGCATCAACGGTGACAACGCATGTTCTTGTTTTGGCTCTTTTGCCTGCACTACGGTAGCCTGTGCTTCACTGTTAACTTCAATAACTGTTCATTCAATGTAGTTATCAGGAAATCTTCAAATAACATGAGTATAATTTCATTAAATCTGACGTTTAAACATAACTGTGAACCTTTAATGGTAAAAAGCGTATAGGTCAAAGGTTCTTGAAGTTGTTACGCTATTTATGTATCCTGGGAAGCCAGCGTCTCAGTGTGGCACATTAGGAATGGATCACTCTTTTAATTATGTCCTTGTGCAGCAAGGGAGTAAAGTGTGGTTCTGTGAAAGTCCTGATGTGCTGTGCAGTGCATCAATGCATGTGTGTACAGCAGCATGGGATGACTGAGTTTGAGTTGGGCCTGTAGGTGGCCTGGGAGGGTTATTGAATGACCGCGCGGATACACTAGCCACATGGTTAATGGCGACTCGGAATAATTGCTGTGTGTGCCACGTGCTGGTGCATTTTACAGGTATAGGATCCAAAGGATGTTTTTGAGCGTTATGTAAATGTTCTAGACTTCTTCTAGACTTGTTCTAGACGTTAAGCTTGGCTTTGAATTGTTAGTTTGTGATATATGCAATTAGAGGCGTTTTAGCACTGTGCATTGCCAGGATGACGTACTGTAATTACCTACTGTCATTGTAATTCTCTAACTCTAATACTGTTTAGTCTATAACCATGCCCATGTACCCAGAGTATGATTACTTGCAATGCTATTGAGAATAGAACACATGTAAAGTAGTAAGCTGTACAATGGTGACATACAGTACGTATACTGTACACATACAGTACATATAATGGGTGTAAGATACCGATATAAGTGGATGGTATAGATAGACATACAGCTTAGGATTAAATGAATATTCGAATAGTGATGTGCAAATGTGATTGTCAAAGACAAAGATGGTTTATCAGTAGTAGAATTGGGTTTAAGAGAAAACTGTTAATGAATAACCGCACATGTAAACCAGCCACATGGTTAATGGCGACTCGGAATAATTGCTGTTTGTGCCACGTGCTGGTGCATTTTACAAAGTGACGGTGCTGTTCTTCACAAGATTGCTATTAACCACAATAAATGTGCTTGCCCCCGATTTCGAGCACCTGCCCACGTCCTTCATTTCGAGTGTGCAACATCAAGACTATGTTTCAAGTGCGTCCTGCAAAGGGATGTCTGGCCACTGTGAAGTAAGTGCGTTTTGCATATGGGTAGAAAATAGTGCCGCATAAATGCGTAAAAACTTACCATCCCTCATCGTCGATTGCAAGTTCAATGCTTGATACACCCTTTCTTGCTCTGGCTGAGACTCTGCTAAGAATATGAAATAGTGTCTTTAATTGAATCGAAATTAAACCAAGGGTTAACATTTTAGTTTCGCATAGAGTTAGCAAAACTGAACGAGTGTTATTTCCACAAAAAATAAATATACTTGTCAAGACAAAAGGTGTGGTTTACCTCTTTGAACACACAGACCACATGCTATTAAAACTGTGGTGGTCAGCACACACTACTGAATTTATTTTGAATACCAAACGTTTCATTTTATGCTGGCACGCATTTTTTTATATTCCGTTTTCTTACATTGTCCACAACTCTTAAAAAGTTTACCAACATTTACACATAGACTGTGTACACGGGTCTCAATGGCAGATTCTCAAGTGGCTCTCGGCTGGGTCATAATTAACGAGAGCTGTTTCCCCTGCTCGGAGGAGGCATGGCTGGCAGTGGCGTGTGAATAGTCTCACACCTGCACGAGTGTTGATGTGTGTAGCACACAAGGCTGACAGCCACACATAGAGACACCGCAGCAATGCCGACATCAACAGCGATCCCAGCCAAGGGGTAACCCCCTCCTCCATTAATGAAATGACATGCGGTTGTAGTGACCCTTAAAGGAGCTACGCAACGTGTGTTGGGTGAATGGGGTTCAGTGTGAGGAATGCTGTTTGGTTGTAGAGTGGTGGGTGGTGCCAATGACCTGCATTGAGCTTCCTTCTTCTGTAGCCCACCACAGCAACAACAGCAGCTCCAGCAGCGAGCAGCACAGCCAGCACCACTCCAACAGCAATCGACACGTACGGAGATGCCCATGGCACTAATGCGAAATACAAAATATGAAAACTGCAAGAACTGAGATGGAAAAAAAGTTTACGGAATCAAATACAGTTTTGTTTGGGCAATTTTTTAAAGCAGTGTGGGAACATTTACTCAAAAGTGTTTCACAGCTGCGTAGTATGACATACTAAGAGCTGTAGCTTTAAATTTACTTTCCTGATCTGCAAGATAACATTGAAAGAGAGTAATGATCATTCAAACATTAGAGACATAATTTGGAACGTACAAAATAATGTCAAGTGTTTTGTTGTAGGTTATAAAAAGGAAAGTATTGTACCTTGTGTTGTAAACAGTTCCGACATCAGTCTCCCTGACCGATAATATCCTGTCAGCTGACAAGTGTAGACACCTGCAGAACTTTCATTCACCACTGAGATGGTCAGAGAGAAGTCGTCGTCGTCAAAAGCGGAAGACGAGATGTTTACGTGGGAGTTGAGGTGGGAACTGAATGCAGCGTGAGGTCCGGCTGGGTGAGCCGCGAGTATCGTACGGATGGTGTTGTCACCACGTGGCCTCCAGTACCAGGTGACCGAACGAGACTCAGTGGAGGAGCTCCTCCACACAAACCCAGGGTCAGACTCGGTGCAGGGCAACGTGGTTCCGTGACCAATTTGATCCGCGTAATTCCTGTTTGCGTTTTGCTCTGCACCTGCAGATCGTGTTAAAGCAATGGTTTAATTACCAAACAGGCAGGACGGCACAATACAGCTACATATCTTGCACCTGAAGGTATAAGCATGGAAATTGTTTTAAGCTCACAAATTACTTTCGTCAATTTAACTGTACGTCCGATGCGTGCAGTGAGAGTCTCACACGATCCCTGGGACGGAGGAATCAAGCAGGCTGGAGTAAACACTCCACGCTCTGATTGGTGAGGGAACGGGGAGCAAGGGGATTGTCCGGAACGTTCAGAAGAGACAAGAACTGGAGGGTTCGGTAAGCGCCAGGTGGAATGGTGAGGCCAGGTGAGGGTAAGAGAGGTGATGATTGGTGGAGACGGAGTGCGACGAGGTACGGAGCGAGGAAGAGTTTAAAAGAGGGAGTTGGAGTTTGGAGTTCGGGGCTTTGCGGGAGAGAGAACGAGAAGGAAGGTGTGGACCCGCGCCGTGAAATAAAGACCTTACCTTGTGGATAAAGAAAAGGGCCAGAGACTTCTTTCATGTGTATTAATTTCTTTTGCAATTTAGAATGATGGCAATAACTGCAGTTTATATATAGGATGAAACGTAACACACTTGATCAGAGTATTTATGTTCACCATTGGAACCTCATTTGCCAGTAAAAAATATGATAATTGGTTTTTTACCCTTCTATCTGGCAACAAAACTGCAGTTAAAATAGGTGTCAGTTCTGTTGCCAGATAGAAGGGTAAAAAACCAATTATATTTATGTTCAGTATGTGATTGCAGTGTTTTTATGATGGAACTGAAGTATGGTGAGATGTGTACTTACCAATTTTCTGCACCTTCAAATTGTACGCTACCTCTGAGATCTCTCCACTCTCCCTTTTCAGGGAACACTTCCACAACCCACTCTGAGCAGCCTTCACTTTCACCAACACGAGGCTGCTTTTATTGCTGATCTCAATCCCATTGTGAATCCATCTGACCATGTGTGCATAGAACTCGTTAGAGAGTTGGCAGGTCAGACTGATGCTCTTTCCTTCTGCTACGGTGTCGGATGCGTTGGACAAAACTAAAGAACACGAAACAAAAATCAACATTTACGACTCATTGATTCAAAATCACAGGCCAAACTAGAGTACAAATCATTCTGAAGTTTGAGGTATGGCTTATCCCTGGTCACGTGGAATCCACATCTGTGCTAAGATTCCAGGAGATTGGAGCCTGGAGTCCTCACAGCGCAGTTGAGATCATGGAATGCCTCCTGCACTGCTCCTCTACTCGTGATTACAGCAGCAGAGCACAGAGACTCCAGGGTGGGGATGGTGAAGGGGTGAAGAGGAGACCACGTGGCCATTGATCACGAGAAGCACTGGCCCAGGAATCGTCTAAACCCAAATCTCTCGACCTAAACCTGATTGTGAACGTGAACTCAGAGCAGGACTTTGAATGGCCAACAGCAGCAACGCTACTCGTAATTCTCACTTGAACTCTTCATATGGCAACTTGAAAAAAACTAAACCTGTTTAAATTAGCGAGAAATATTGTGTAAATATAAGTAAGTGCGCTATACATTAACTATTGTATATGTCTCTTCAATAATTTGGACTACATTACTGTAATGAAACAAGTGAAAGTAATACCAGTGCAACAACATTTTTAGTTCCGCAAGTAAAAAACACGGGAATATTCCCACGTGAATGTGGCTGTGACACGACCGTTAACATGATAAAACACTTTGGCTTTCATCTGCAAGGGCGATGGCATGATGGGCAAAGAGAATCAGATGATGCGCATCCAATACTGAATGTAACAGCAATGACAGCTTGTATGTGCAGCAGAAGTAACAATCGTTCATGTGAACATAAACTCATTCTGGCATTTACGTCACAATCATTTTTAAGTTCACTAGGTTTGTTTTCTACCTGATGACGATTGCTTGTGTTGCAATCGAAATGTCGTGTTATATTATCTTTCGACGTGACTTTTCCGAAAGAACCAAAGAATAATTGGTAGCAGTTTACATTCATGGACTATTAATAAAGCAATTGTACACAATGAATAATGAAATGCATTCGACTTTAATATTTAAGTGAACATGCTTGTACAAAACAGTAAAATATAATTTACCTTGCATTGTGATCAGTTCTCTTGTTAAGCTGCTTGTTCTAAAGTAGCCAGCAAAGTGGCAAATGTAGAGCCCAGCATCACTGTGTTGCACTTTTGAGATTTGAATAGAGAAGTTGTCTTGATCAAAAGCAGACTTCAATGCTGTTATTCTAGCGGTATTTTTCCTAGTCCATTGACCAGTTTGCTTAGAATACTGGACAATCGTTGCGCTGCCACTACCCTGCCTCTCCCATTTCCAGATCACAGCCCGGTCAGAGGAAGGGTGATCTTTCCATTTAAACTCTGGATCAGATTCAACGCATGGCAAAATGGCCGTCTGGCCCACAGAAACAAAATACTTTCTAGGAGCAGGTTCCTTTACTTCACAAACATCTACAAAAATATAAAACCGAGAAATTATTACACTTTAAACATTGAAATTACGGACAAATATTTGACAATTTTAATGATGCTTTAAGTTATTACAACTACACAGGGGATGCATCACATACATCATATTCATCACATTTAGAAGATACTGATTGCATTGGTAACACAAATTAACCACATTGTTAACAGATCCCTGTGTGAAATTAAATTCACCGAGGGCTTCATTTATTTTGAAACATTTCTGGGGCTGCCCAAACACCTGGACGCCCCCCACCCCTTCCCCCAACTGATGGGGGTAGCAAAAGGAAGAGAGGGGAAGGGATACATATTTTCCAGGGATCAACCCCAGACAGCTCCAGCTGAAATCAATCCCTGAATACACTTACTCTGTGATGAGACTTTCAAATCGTGAGAAGCAGAGGCTTGGTCAGTTTGGGTTTTTACACCACATGTCCATGCTCCCTCTTGACATCGTTTGACTTTGTGTAATGTCAGCACAGAATTGCCTTTGTTCATCTCAATGCGACCGTGAGTCCAAACAATACTTGTTACATAGGCACTGTTTGAGATGTCACACGTCAATATGACAGTATCTCCTTCTGTCACATAGCTGGATGGGTTTGCTGAAACTAAAGAAAGCAAAAGCAGTAAAACAAACTCAGACATCAGCAGTGACTCCGTGCTCCAGACGCCTCCACTACTCCTCTTGAGGACGAGACCACAGCAGCGACGCTCAGCGAGTCTGGGCGACTCCTAAACTGTCCCCGTTCACCACAGAGACCTGACGGGCTGTGTGACAGGGGGCGGTGTGAGGGGCCTGCATCAGTACCAACGTCTCCTGTTGCACTGACACTCCTGCAAGTAAACGCGCGGCTTCGCTAGGAGAGCGCCGAACAGGACTCCCTGTGCAATGCCACCGTGGGAGCGATAGGAAGTCTGTGCCGTGTCACCTCCACAAGTCGCAGTGCCACGACGAGGCAGAGGACGTGAGGCAGCGAGGACAATCTACCGGTGGCATTGCAGTGGAAGGGCTCGTCACGTGCAGTACCAGCGCCACGCATCACCCTCGCGTAAACTCTTGCAGCGTTTAAACCACAACTTGTTCTTCACGGATGAAATGTGATGAAAGTATATCACGATTAGAAATGTACAACAAATAATCATGCATTTCACTTTGAAGTGTAGGAAGGGTGCTTGTGCAAAATAGTGTAACACATTTCCTTACCTTCCATTGTGATAATTTCCATCATGAGACTCTCTTCTCCTAATTCCCTTTCAAGGCAACTGTAAACGCCAGCGTCACTGTGCTGCACATTTGCGATTCGGATAGAAAACCTATGTTGATTATCATCTTCAGTGGCTGTTATCCTGGCCTCTCGTGAGTTTGTTAAATCGATCCCGGTAGTTTCACTGTCTTCACCACGCCACCAGGTGAGATATCTGATATTGGAATTGTCGTTCTGTGTCCATCCTGGTGTGTTTTTGTCACACGTAAAGGTGACTTCCTGTCCCACAGCAACAAAATACTCTCTGGAGGATGTCTGTAAATGAACACTCGCTTCAAAAGTGAAACGACAAAACGGCAAATTATAAATATTGAACACTCCGGTACGGTTTTTAAATGTACGGTGCGCAACAAGTTGAACGTACATGCTGTACCTAAACACAGTGTGGTGTATAACAGCACGTGAATAATAACTCACTGATGCGGGACAAGATGCAGATGACAACACTCATCCACACCGCACGCCTCCTCGTCCCCGTGTCCATGGCTCAGAGCCACGGCGCCGTCTGCTCAGTTCTCAGCACGCACCACGTTTTATGTCGCTCCTGCTGCCGCCTTCAGTTGAAGAGTCGCGACATCCCACCCACAGCTCGCTGAGGTTTCACTTCCAACCACAGCTCCCACGCCAAACCCCAGCCTCTCTCTAGAGCACGGTTTCATCATCACACTTCCTTTTACTGTATCAGCGCCAAATAAAAACAAAAACGTTACCACTGTTATCGTGCTCAAAAAGTAATTTATTGACCTAGAACAAAATACGAATTCATAACTAACATTAATCACCATGAACGTGCTTGTGTATAGAAGAGTCGCCTGACGCCGTTTGGAACGTGCGTGTTCAATTCGCGTCCGTGCACGTCAAGTCTGGTGGTGTGCGTCCATGCGCCATCCGCCTCCCTGGCCATAAAGTCGGAGGCGCTGCCTGGACGCGGCTCGCTGCTGTTTGACCCAAGGCTCAGCAGTGCCGCAGGGCCCCATCAGCGTGCAGCGAGATGGGACATTTGTCCAGGCTCCAGAACGCCAGAGGCGCAAGAAATATAACAAAAAAAAATCTGTATTTAGAAATATGACTTAATTAATTACGTATAATTGTTTTAACAATAATAAATGAACAATACTAGCTTCATTAAGTGTTATTTCTTACGTTGTTTTAATGTCAGAAGGGGAGGGAGGTCTTCTCTGATCCGGTGTCCCGGGGGTAAAGACATCTAAACCCGGCCCTTCTCCCTGCTAACATGGTCACTGTTGCGACTATTGTGCGTGTTCTCCATATGAGTAAAAACAGGGATGACGTGATGGTTCGCTGGTAAAGAGCACTACAAGCAGATGGAACAAGTCCCATTGCATGTCATTTGGGTTTTTTAAGTACAACAAAGCAGAATTACAACTTGTTTTAGAACATCAAGTTGAACAATATAACCGAATAAAAATACAGATTCCGTTTGTAGCAAATACAATACCAGTCCTTGTTTCACAAGGTAAATACCCATTCACACAATAAGTCTCTATTACAACTTGAATTTATAGTGGCAGACTCCGATTCAGAGAGACACGAATCACAGCTGGAAATTACTGATGAGCATTTAAATAGCCACGCGTTTTGTTTGCACGTCTTGATATTTGAAGCCCAAGCGAGAAGGATTTCTCATTAAATCGCATTCCGTGTGAAGAGCACAGCACACTTTGTTACTTCTGCTTTTGAACACAACTGAAAGATTACAAACCTTCAGCGATTATTCTAATATACCGAATGTTAAATATGCACAGAACCATCTTAATACTGGATTGTTGATAACTCAAAACGTGAATTTAAATCAATTAAATAACATCATCGAACCAAAACAATGTTACATGGAAATACTCGGCTCCAGAAAAGTAACTGCACAGCATTTGGAAAATGTGCATCGCTCATTAATACAGGTCGAGGAGTCTCAAAAATTTACTTCTCAGCCCGTGCAGCATTTGCCTCCTTGGTCATGAGGTCAGAGCCCGTCTCTGGACGCTGTTTGCTGCTGTTTGACCCAAGGCTCAGGTGATGCTGCTCCCCGTTGGATCCATTCAATAGCAGCAGCCACCACAGAGCCAACTGTGGGACACTGGGGTGGATTTCTCACTTCAACAACAAGATTATTACTCGTGGATACTTACATAGGTGTAAATTACTCAATATTGTCAACTGGCGTTATGTGGTGTAAATTTCAATCCCACGTGTTACGATAAAGGGACAAGTATCGCATCACATTGACAGGTGAATGTTTACTTTTAGACCATATGTTACACTTCTGTAATGATGAGGCATGGCCCATTTGATGGTTTCTACCAAAATTAAAGATGAACACTTTCATCGCAGCCATCTCTGCTTTACGTTGTCAGGCTGGGTACTTGCGTATGAAGTGGTCATTTCACAATGTCAACTTTAATTTTCATGAAAATATCACGAACAGAAATGGGCAGGGTAATTACTTCCCTTCCCTTGTTTCCCCCTGGTGCTGCACATACGTCCCATGCATCCTTATCTTACACACAACAGGCAGTCACTATTCTACTTGCATAGCAAAAACCTTGAAGAATATTTTATCATTATAGTGTGGTTTATGCATACACGAGACTGCTAGTATTAGTATAAAAATATTAATTTGCTATGCACGAACATTTTGCATGCAAACATATTAACGTTACGGTCAAACGCGACTCTACTCAGCAGGTTTCCAAGCAGTCAGTGTGGTGCCACTCCTGCCACTAACGACAAGCAGGAGTCGCAAGTTCAATAACTTGTCTTGCAACATTTAGAAAATTATTGTACGGTGTATATGGCTCTTTAAGGTACAGCAGAATGAAAAGCGACTATTTAGCAGTATCAAACAATAATTATACGGCTATAAAACTACAAAATAATCGTGAGCAGGCACAGATGTGTCATGGTGAAGGAGGCAACTTCGTAGGGTGGAAAATTTTGACGTAAGAAACCAGGACCATCTTAAGTGAAAAGGTATTGAGAACGACAAAAAATGCGTTCAGGCCTTGTGGGAAACATTCATATCGATGTTCCTAAGTGGCCCTGATGTAGATATTGCCTTTGGCAGAGACACCATGGCGGCTGATGCTGGACATCCACGCGTCACCTGTAAGTGGGCTAAGCGATTGTGGTTTTGTTATCCCCCCCTCACCGCTTCACATCAAGAGCCACGAGCAAGCCACTGCCTTTGAAACACCCTTTGGCCTCTACAAACCACTTGTGTGCTCAACGAAAACTAAAGCTGGGTCCGGAAGAAGCAGCCGAGATCCCCTGGAGATGCGAGCGACGGACGCCGTTCCCGAGGGCCACCGCAGGGGCTGGGAGGCCCAGACGGCGCCTCACGGGCACGAGTGGCCAGGGCCCCCTAGCGGACACAATGAGGCACAGCGTGCGGTACAAACACAACTATGAGACAGCGTTCGACTTTGTCATTGCTTTGGCCTTACCAAGTGAATTACAGTCAACTGAGGTGTACACATAAATAAACATAGACGTAACTTCAACCGAGAAGATGGATACAAATTGAGCAATCATTGGAAGGATGTTCTTAACCAGGTAAAACCTTAACTGCCTTATGGTGTTGTCTTCATCTCTGCATCTCCATTTTGTCTGCTCGTCCTCTAAACGCTGTCTTTAAAATGGAATTGTTTGCATCGTATGGCTTAAACTCTGCGAGTTGTATTAATTTCATAGAACAATCAAAATAACCCCAAAAAGATATACTGTACTCACAAGGCCTGTGCCGTCCTCGCATCACACGTTAAGATTGTCATATTCGTCTGCAACAAACGGAATAAGAGTTTACATTCCAGCATCAACAACGTAATGAAGACCAAAGTACACGATTAAAAATAGTTGAACAGCACAAGCAAATAAACTCCAATGGAGTGGATGGATTAAATCAGTGGACGTGTCCCTTGGACTCTCAATAAGTTAAGCAACATTGCAGCGCCTGCCGCTGGCGATGTTGTGGTCGATGGCCAAAGTGAAGTGGGGCCACGTGGCGCTCTCTGCAGGTCGTCTCGTGCGCCCTCTTCCTTCTGCCTCCTTCCGCTGCAGCTTGAGGGCTTGGTAGTGGCCTTCGCGCTCCTGCCGGGGGGCATCTGCCAGCAAGTTGTTGACGTTGTCATTCATACCATTGGAACCTCCTTTGCCAGTAGCAAAATATGATGATTGGTTTTTTAACCCCTTTTATCTCGCCAGATAAAAGGGGGTAAAAAAACAATTGCCAGATATAAGGGTAACAAAACAATTTATCGTTGTAATTTATTTCGTAATTTATACGTTGTAATTTAAACGTAATATATAGGTCGTATTTTATACGTCGTTATTTATACGTCGTAATGTATACGTCGTAATGTATACGTTGCATTTAATACGTTGCAATTTATACGTTGCAATTCATAGGCGCCATCTGACTTCAGTTGACGATCGCAAGCGTCACGTGACAGCAGACATCCTCGTCGTCACAAAGTGCGTGACATAGCGACGCGTGAACAAGTGACAGCTACTACCATTGCTGGTCACCGATGGCGATTCCAGCACTTCGGAGTCGCTTCCTCGCTGTGGATCAGGACCTGTCGTGAAACAAAAACTTCACTGTGGACTTCACGGCGATGCCACTCCTCTCGACCCATTAGCGAATGTGAGGAGGCGAAGGCATCAATGGTCACAACGCGTGTTCTTGTTTTGGCTCTGTTTGCCTGCACTACAGTAGCCTGTGCTTCACTGTCAACTTCATGAACTGTTTATTCAATGTAGTTATCAGGAAATCTTCAAATAACATGGGTATGATTTCATTGAATCTGACGTTTAAACAAAACTGTGAACCTGTAATGGTACAAAGCGTATAGATCAAAGGATATTGAAGTTGTTATGCTATTAATGTATCCTGGGAAGCCAGAGTCTCGAGAATATGTTTCAAGTGCGTCCTGCAAAGGGATGTCTGGCCACTGTGAAGTAAGTGCGTTTTGCATATGGGTAGAAAATAGTGCCGCATAAATGCGGAAACTTACCATCCCTCATCATCGATTGCAAGTTCAATCCTTGATAAGCACTGTCTTGCTCTGGCTGAGACTCTGCTAAGAATATGAAATAGTGTTTTTAATTGAATCGAAATAAAACCAAGAGTTAACATCTTTGTCTCGCATAGAGTTAGCCAAACTGAACGAGTGTTATTTCCACAAAAAATATATATACTTGTCAAAACAAAAGGTGTGGTTTACCTCTTTGAACACACAGACCACATGCTATTAAAACTGTGGTGGTCAGCACACACTACTGAATTTCTTTTGAATACCAAACGTTTAATTTGATTCTGGAACGCATTTTAAATATTACGTTTTCTTTCATTGCCCACAACTCTTAAAAAGTTTACCAACATTTACACATAGACGGTGTACACGGGTCTCAATGGCAGATTCTCAAGTGGCTCTCGGCTGGGTCATAATGAACGAGAGCTGTTTCCCCTGCTCGGAGGAGGCATTGCTGGCAGTGGCGTGTGGATGGTCTCACACCTGCACGAGTGTTGCTGTGTGTAGCACACAAGGCTGACAGCCACACATAGAGACACCGCAGCAATGCCGACATCAACAGCGATCCCAGCCAAGGGGTAACCCCCTCCTCCATTAATGAAATGACATGCGGTTGTAGTGACCCTTAAGGGAGCTACGCAACGTGTGTTGGGTGAACGGGGTTCAGTGTGAGGAATGCTGTTTGGTTGTAGAGTGGTGGGGGTGGTGCCAATGACCTGCATTGAGCTTCCTTCTTCTGTAGCCCACCACAGCAACAACAGCAGCTCCAGCAGCGAGCAGCACAGCCAGCACCACTCCAACAGCCACCGACACGTACGGAGATGCCCCTGGAACTGTTGCGAAATACAAAATAATGCATGAACTAAAGAGACGATAAAATAATTTAAGATATTTCATAAACACATTTTATATTTTCATAGATTGAAAGGAGTGCAGTAACATGCATTTCACAGCCGTATACTTTAACGTAACAAAAGATTCAGATTAACATTTACTTTCCAGATCTGCAATGTAACATTGAAAGCCAGTGATTATATCGTAAAAGCGGGAGACGTAATTTAGATAATAAAAAAGAGCAATGTGTTTGTTTTCCATGACAAAAATGGGAAGTCTTGTACCTTGTGACGTAATCAACTCCATTTCCAACCGCCATGATCGGAAATATCCTTCAACCTGACAAGTGTAAACCCCCCCTGCATCATCATTCACCACTGAGATGGTCAGAGAGAAGTCGTCGTCGTCAAAAACGGAGGACGAGATGTTTACGTTGGAGTTGAGGTGGGAACTGAATGCAGCGTGAGGTCCGGCTGGGTGAGCCGCGAGTATCGTACGGACTGTGCTGTCACCACGTGGCCTCCAGTACCAGGTGACCGAACGAGACTCATTGGAGGAGCTCCTCCACACAAACCCAGGGTCAGACTCGTTGCAGGGCAACGTGATTCCTTCACCAATTTGAGACGCGTAATTCCTGGTTGCCTGATGCTCTGAGTCTGCAAATCGTGTAAAAACAATAGTTTAATAGTTTAATCGACAACCAAACAAATACAGGATGCCACAATACAGATACATATGATAATTGGAGTTTTTTACCCTTTTATCTGGCAACAAAACTGACACCTTTTTTTACAAGGAGTCATGTTTGCATAGACCACAATACCTGCAGTCGTAATGCAAAAAAAAACATAACTCTAATAATGTTTAACACGTCGGCTTTTGCGACCAATGTTATTCATGGAGGGTTACGACACATTTATAAATAACGCGATCTAAACCCAAAAACGTTGATTATGAATAACTCTAATAATGTATGCACTTTTTCTTGGTTCTTTCGGTAAAGTCACGTAGAAGGGAAGTAATAAAATAATACTTCCCTTCTACGTGACTTTACCGAAAGAACCAAGAAGATGAATCCCTGCAGTCACGAAAGCTTTAAATCGAAATGTATGCACTGTCCTTGAAGTTGATTGGTCCACACCCGAGACAGCTTTTCCTAGAGCCTAGTCTCACATGGTGTTGGACCAAATAACGCTAAAAGGCGCACAGATACATATCTTACAGCTGCAGGTATAAGCATGGACATTGTGTCAAGCTCACCAATTCCTTTAATCAATGTAAGTGTTTTTTAATACACGCAAGATGTAACTTAATTCATGTACTTGATCAAAGTATTTATTCTCACTATGTGCTTTTATAATGTTACTGAAGTAACGTGAGATGTGTATTTACCATTTTTCAGCACGTTCACATTGTACGCTACCTCTGAGATCTCTCCACTCTCCCTTTTCACGGCACACTTCAACAACCCACTGTGAGCAGCGTTCACTTTCACCAACACGATGCTGCTTTGATGGCTGATCTCAATCCCATTGTGAATCCATCTGACCATGTGTGCATAGGAGTCGTTAGAGAGCTGGCAGGTCAGACTGGTGCTCTCTCCTTCTGCTACGGTGTCGGATGCGTTGGACAAAACTAAAGAACACGAAACAAAAATCAACATTTACGACTCATTGATTCAAAATCACAGGCCAAACTAGAGTACAAATCATTCTGAAGTTTGAGGTATGGCTTATCCCTGGTCACGTGGAATCCACATCTGTGCTAAGATTCCAGGAGATTGGAGCCTGGAGTCCTCACAGCGCAGTTGAGATCATGGAATGCCTCCTGCACTGCTCCTCTACTCGTGATTACAGCAGCAGAGCACAGAGACTCCAGGGTGGGGATGGTGAAGGGGTGAAGAGGAGACCACGTGGCCATTGATCACGAGAAGCACTGGCCCAGGAATCGTCTAAACCCAAATCTCTCGACCTAAACCTGATTGTGAACGTGAACTCAGAGCAGGACTTTGAATGGCCAACAGCAGCAACGCTACTCGTAATTCTCACTTGAACTCTTCATATGGCAACTTGAAAAAAACTAAACCTGTTTAAATTAGCGAGAAATATTGTGTAAATATAAGTAAGTGCGCTATACATTAACTATTGTATATGTCTCTTCAATAATTTGGACTACATTACTGTAATGAAACAAGTGAAAGTAATACCAGTGCAACAACATTTTTAGTTCCGCAAGTAAAAAACACGGGAATATTCCCACGTGAATGTGGCTGTGACACGACCGTTAACATGATAAAACACTTTGGCTTTCATCTGCAAGGGCGATGGCATGATGGGCAAAGAGAATCAGATGATGCGCATCCAATACTGAATGTAACAGCAATGACAGCTTGTATGTGCAGCAGAAGTAACAATCGTTCATGTGAACATAAACTCATTCTGGCATTTACGTCACAATCATTTTTAAGTTCACTAGGTTTGTTTTCTACCTGATGACGATTGCTTGTGTTGCAATCGAAATGTCGTGTTATATTATCTTTCGACGTGACTTTTCCGAAAGAACCAAAGAATAATTGGTAGCAGTTTACATTCATGGACTATTAATAAAGCAATTGTACACAATGAATAATGAAATGCATTCGACTTTAATATTTAAGTGAACATGCTTGTACAAAACAGTAAAATATAATTTACCTTGCATTGTGATCAGTTCTCTTGTTAAGCTGCTTGTTCTAAAGTAGCCAGCAAAGTGGCAAATGTAGAGCCCAGCATCACTGTGTTGCACTTTTGAGATTTGAATAGAGAAGTTGTCTTGATCAAAAGCAGACTTCAATGCTGTTATTCTAGCGGTATTTTTCCTAGTCCATTGACCAGTTTGCTTAGAATACTGGACAATCGTTGCGCTGCCACTACCCTGCCTCTCCCATTTCCAGATCACAGCCCGGTCAGAGGAAGGGTGATCTTTCCATTTAAACTCAGGATCAGATTCAACGCATGGCAAAATGGCCGTCTGGCCCACAGAAACAAAATACTTTCTAGGAGCAGGTTCCTTTACTTCACAAACATCTACAAAAATATAAAACCGAGAAATTATTACACTTTAAACATTGAAATTACGGACAAATATTTGACAATTTTAATGATGCTTTAAGTTATTACAACTACACAGGGGATGCATCACATACATCATATTCATCACATTTAGAAGATACTGATTGCATTGGTAACACAAATTAACCACATTGTTAACAGATCCCTGTGTGAAATTAAATTCACCGAGGGCTTCATTTATTTTGAAACATTTCTGGGGCTGCCCAAACACCTGGACGCCCCCCACCCCTTCCCCCAACTGATGGGGGTAGCAAAAGGAAGAGAGGGGAAGGGATACATATTTTCCAGGGATCAACCCCAGACAGCTCCAGCTGAAATCAATCCCTGAATACACTTACTCTGTGATGAGACTTTCAAATCGTGAGAAGCAGAGGCTTGGTCAGTTTGGGTTTTTACACCACATGTCCATGCTCCCTCTTGACATCGTTTGACTTTGTGTAATGTCAGCACAGAATTGCCTTTGTTCATCTCAATGCGACCGTGAGTCCAAACAATACTTGTTACATAGGCACTGTTTGAGATGTCACACGTCAATATGACAGTATCTCCTTCTGTCACATAGCTGGATGGGTTTGCTGAAACTAAAGAAAGCAAAAGCAGTAAAACAAACTCAGACATCAGCAGTGACTCCGTGCTCCAGACGCCTCCACTACTCCTCTTGAGGACGAGACCACAGCAGCGACGCTCAGCGAGTCTGGGCGACTCCTAAACTGTCCCCGTTCACCACAGAGACCTGACGGGCTGTGTGACAGGGGGCGGTGTGAGGGGCCTGCATCAGTACCAACGTCTCCTGTTGCACTGACACTCCTGCAAGTAAACGCGCGGCTTCGCTAGGAGAGCGCCGAACAGGACTCCCTGTGCAATGCCACCGTGGGAGCGATAGGAAGTCTGTGCCGTGTCACCTCCACAAGTCGCAGTGCCACGACGAGGCAGAGGACGTGAGGCAGCGAGGACAATCTACCGGTGGCATTGCAGTGGAAGGGCTCGTCACGTGCAGTACCAGCGCCACGCATCACCCTCGCGTAAACTCTTGCAGCGTTTAAACCACAACTTGTTCTTCACGGATGAAATGTGATGAAAGTATATCACGATTAGAAATGTACAACAAATAATCATGCATTTCACTTTGAAGTGTAGGAAGGGTGCTTGTGCAAAATAGTGTAACACATTTCCTTACCTTCCATTGTGATAATTTCCATCATGAGACTCTCTTCTCCTAATTCCCTTTCAAGGCAACTGTAAACGCCAGCGTCACTGTGCTGCACATTTGCGATTCGGATAGAAAACCTATGTTGATTATCATCTTCAGTGGCTGTTATCCTGGCCTCTCGTGAGTTTGTTAAATCGATCCCGGTAGTTTCACTGTCTTCACCACGCCACCAGGTGAGATATCTGATATTGGAATTGTCGTTCTGTGTCCATCCTGGTGTGTTTTTGTCACACGTAAAGGTGACTTCCTGTCCCACAGCAACAAAATACTCTCTGGAGGATGTCTGTAAATGAACACTCGCTTCAAAAGTGAAACGACAAAACGGCAAATTATAAATATTGAACACTCCGGTACGGTTTTTAAATGTACGGTGCGCAACAAGTTGAACGTACATGCTGTACCTAAACACAGTGTGGTGTATAACAGCACGTGAATAATAACTCACTGATGCGGGACAAGATGCAGATGACAACACTCATCCACACCGCACGCCTCCTCGTCCCCGTGTCCATGGCTCAGAGCCACGGCGCCGTCTGCTCAGTTCTCAGCACGCACCACGTTTTATGTCGCTCCTGCTGCCGCCTTCAGTTGAAGAGTCGCGACATCCCACCCACAGCTCGCTGAGGTTTCACTTCCAACCACAGCTCCCACGCCAAACCCCAGCCTCTCTCTAGAGCACGGTTTCATCATCACACTTCCTTTTACTGTATCAGCGCCAAATAAAAACAAAAACGTTACCACTGTTATCGTGCTCAAAAAGTAATTTATTGACCTAGAACAAAATACGAATTCATAACTAACATTAATCACCATGAACGTGCTTGTGTATAGAAGAGTCGCCTGACGCCGTTTGGAACGTGCGTGTTCAATTCGCGTCCGTGCACGTCAAGTCTGGTGGTGTGCGTCCATGCGCCATCCGCCTCCCTGGCCATAAAGTCGGAGGCGCTGCCTGGACGCGGCTCGCTGCTGTTTGACCCAAGGCTCAGCAGTGCCGCAGGGCCCCATCAGCGTGCAGCGAGATGGGACATTTGTCCAGGCTCCAGAACGCCAGAGGCGCAAGAAATATAACAAAAAAAAATCTGTATTTAGAAATATGACTTAATTAATTACGTATAATTGTTTTAACAATAATAAATGAACAATACTAGCTTCATTAAGTGTTATTTCTTACGTTGTTTTAATGTCAGAAGGGGAGGGAGGTCTTCTCTGATCCGGTGTCCCGGGGGTAAAGACATCTAAACCCGGCCCTTCTCCCTGCTAACATGGTCACTGTTGCGACTATTGTGCGTGTTCTCCATATGAGTAAAAACAGGGATGACGTGATGGTTCGCTGGTAAAGAGCACTACAAGCAGATGGAACAAGTCCCATTGCATGTCATTTGGGTTTTTTAAGTACAACAAAGCAGAATTACAACTTGTTTTAGAACATCAAGTTGAACAATATAACCGAATAAAAATACAGATTCCGTTTGTAGCAAATACAATACCAGTCCTTGTTTCACAAGGTAAATACCCATTCACACAATAAGTCTCTATTACAACTTGAATTTATAGTGGCAGACTCCGATTCAGAGAGACACGAATCACAGCTGGAAATTACTGATGAGCATTTAAATAGCCACGCGTTTTGTTTGCACGTCTTGATATTTGAAGCCCAAGCGAGAAGGATTTCTCATTAAATCGCATTCCGTGTGAAGAGCACAGCACACTTTGTTACTTCTGCTTTTGAACACAACTGAAAGATTACAAACCTTCAGCGATTATTCTAATATACCGAATGTTAAATATGCACAGAACCATCTTAATACTGGATTGTTGATAACTCAAAACGTGAATTTAAATCAATTAAATAACATCATCGAACCAAAACAATGTTACATGGAAATACTCGGCTCCAGAAAAGTAACTGCACAGCATTTGGAAAATGTGCATCGCTCATTAATACAGGTCGAGGAGTCTCAAAAATTTACTTCTCAGCCCGTGCAGCATTTGCCTCCTTGGTCATGAGGTCAGAGCCCGTCTCTGGACGCTGTTTGCTGCTGTTTGACCCAAGGCTCAGGTGATGCTGCTCCCCGTTGGATCCATTCAATAGCAGCAGCCACCACAGAGCCAACTGTGGGACACTGGGGTGGATTTCTCACTTCAACAACAAGATTATTACTCGTGGATACTTACATAGGTGTAAATTACTCAATATTGTCAACTGGCGTTATGTGGTGTAAATTTCAATCCCACGTGTTACGATAAAGGGACAAGTATCGCATCACATTGACAGGTGAATGTTTACTTTTAGACCATATGTTACACTTCTGTAATGATGAGGCATGGCCCATTTGATGGTTTCTACCAAAATTAAAGATGAACACTTTCATCGCAGCCATCTCTGCTTTACGTTGTCAGGCTGGGTACTTGCGTATGAAGTGGTCATTTCACAATGTCAACTTTAATTTTCATGAAAATATCACGAACAGAAATGGGCAGGGTAATTACTTCCCTTCCCTTGTTTCCCCCTGGTGCTGCACATACGTCCCATGCATCCTTATCTTACACACAACAGGCAGTCACTATTCTACTTGCATAGCAAAAACCTTGAAGAATATTTTATCATTATAGTGTGGTTTATGCATACACGAGACTGCTAGTATTAGTATAAAAATATTAATTTGCTATGCACGAACATTTTGCATGCAAACATATTAACGTTACGGTCAAACGCGACTCTACTCAGCAGGTTTCCAAGCAGTCAGTGTGGTGCCACTCCTGCCACTAACGACAAGCAGGAGTCGCAAGTTCAATAACTTGTCTTGCAACATTTAGAAAATTATTGTACGGTGTATATGGCTCTTTAAGGTACAGCAGAATGAAAAGCGACTATTTAGCAGTATCAAACAATAATTATACGGCTATAAAACTACAAAATAATCGTGAGCAGGCACAGATGTGTCATGGTGAAGGAGGCAACTTCGTAGGGTGGAAAATTTTGACGTAAGAAACCAGGACCATCTTAAGTGAAAAGGTATTGAGAACGACAAAAAATGCGTTCAGGCCTTGTGGGAAACATTCATATCGATGTTCCTAAGTGGCCCTGATGTAGATATTGCCTTTGGCAGAGACACCATGGCGGCTGATGCTGGACATCCACGCGTCACCTGTAAGTGGGCTAAGCGATTGTGGTTTTGTTATCCCCCCCTCACCGCTTCACATCAAGAGCCACGAGCAAGCCACTGCCTTTGAAACACCCTTTGGCCTCTACAAACCACTTGTGTGCTCAACGAAAACTAAAGCTGGGTCCGGAAGAAGCAGCCGAGATCCCCTGGAGATGCGAGCGACGGACGCCGTTCCCGAGGGCCACCGCAGGGGCTGGGAGGCCCAGACGGCGCCTCACGGGCACGAGTGGCCAGGGCCCCCTAGCGGACACAATGAGGCACAGCGTGCGGTACAAACACAACTATGAGACAGCGTTCGACTTTGTCATTGCTTTGGCCTTACCAAGTGAATTACAGTCAACTGAGGTGTACACATAAATAAACATAGACGTAACTTCAACCGAGAAGATGGATACAAATTGAGCAATCATTGGAAGGATGTTCTTAACCAGGTAAAACCTTAACTGCCTTATGGTGTTGTCTTCATCTCTGCATCTCCATTTTGTCTGCTCGTCCTCTAAACGCTGTCTTTAAAATGGAATTGTTTGCATCGTATGGCTTAAACTCTGCGAGTTGTATTAATTTCATAGAACAATCAAAATAACCCCAAAAAGATATACTGTACTCACAAGGCCTGTGCCGTCCTCGCATCACACGTTAAGATTGTCATATTCGTCTGCAACAAACGGAATAAGAGTTTACATTCCAGCATCAACAACGTAATGAAGACCAAAGTACACGATTAAAAATAGTTGAACAGCACAAGCAAATAAACTCCAATGGAGTGGATGGATTAAATCAGTGGACGTGTCCCTTGGACTCTCAATAAGTTAAGCAACATTGCAGCGCCTGCCGCTGGCGATGTTGTGGTCGATGGCCAAAGTGAAGTGGGGCCACGTGGCGCTCTCTGCAGGTCGTCTCGTGCGCCCTCTTCCTTCTGCCTCCTTCCGCTGCAGCTTGAGGGCTTGGTAGTGGCCTTCGCGCTCCTGCCGGGGGGCATCTGCCAGCAAGTTGTTGACGTTGTCATTCATACCATTGGAACCTCCTTTGCCAGTAGCAAAATATGATGATTGGTTTTTTAACCCCTTTTATCTCGCCAGATAAAAGGGGGTAAAAAAACAATTGCCAGATATAAGGGTAACAAAACAATTTATCGTTGTAATTTATTTCGTAATTTATACGTTGTAATTTAAACGTAATATATAGGTCGTATTTTATACGTCGTTATTTATACGTCGTAATGTATACGTCGTAATGTATACGTTGCATTTAATACGTTGCAATTTATACGTTGCAATTCATAGGCGCCATCTGACTTCAGTTGACGATCGCAAGCGTCACGTGACAGCAGACATCCTCGTCGTCACAAAGTGCGTGACATAGCGACGCGTGAACAAGTGACAGCTACTACCATTGCTGGTCACCGATGGCGATTCCAGCACTTCGGAGTCGCTTCCTCGCTGTGGATCAGGACCTGTCGTGAAACAAAAACTTCACTGTGGACTTCACGGCGATGCCACTCCTCTCGACCCATTAGCGAATGTGAGGAGGCGAAGGCATCAATGGTCACAACGCGTGTTCTTGTTTTGGCTCTGTTTGCCTGCACTACAGTAGCCTGTGCTTCACTGTCAACTTCATGAACTGTTTATTCAATGTAGTTATCAGGAAATCTTCAAATAACATGGGTATGATTTCATTGAATCTGACGTTTAAACAAAACTGTGAACCTGTAATGGTACAAAGCGTATAGATCAAAGGATATTGAAGTTGTTATGCTATTAATGTATCCTGGGAAGCCAGAGTCTCGAGAATATGTTTCAAGTGCGTCCTGCAAAGGGATGTCTGGCCACTGTGAAGTAAGTGCGTTTTGCATATGGGTAGAAAATAGTGCCGCATAAATGCGGAAACTTACCATCCCTCATCATCGATTGCAAGTTCAATCCTTGATAAGCACTGTCTTGCTCTGGCTGAGACTCTGCTAAGAATATGAAATAGTGTTTTTAATTGAATCGAAATAAAACCAAGAGTTAACATCTTTGTCTCGCATAGAGTTAGCCAAACTGAACGAGTGTTATTTCCACAAAAAATATATATACTTGTCAAAACAAAAGGTGTGGTTTACCTCTTTGAACACACAGACCACATGCTATTAAAACTGTGGTGGTCAGCACACACTACTGAATTTCTTTTGAATACCAAACGTTTAATTTGATTCTGGAACGCATTTTAAATATTACGTTTTCTTTCATTGCCCACAACTCTTAAAAAGTTTACCAACATTTACACATAGACGGTGTACACGGGTCTCAATGGCAGATTCTCAAGTGGCTCTCGGCTGGGTCATAATGAACGAGAGCTGTTTCCCCTGCTCGGAGGAGGCATTGCTGGCAGTGGCGTGTGGATGGTCTCACACCTGCACGAGTGTTGCTGTGTGTAGCACACAAGGCTGACAGCCACACATAGAGACACCGCAGCAATGCCGACATCAACAGCGATCCCAGCCAAGGGGTAACCCCCTCCTCCATTAATGAAATGACATGCGGTTGTAGTGACCCTTAAGGGAGCTACGCAACGTGTGTTGGGTGAACGGGGTTCAGTGTGAGGAATGCTGTTTGGTTGTAGAGTGGTGGGGGTGGTGCCAATGACCTGCATTGAGCTTCCTTCTTCTGTAGCCCACCACAGCAACAACAGCAGCTCCAGCAGCGAGCAGCACAGCCAGCACCACTCCAACAGCCACCGACACGTACGGAGATGCCCCTGGAACTGTTGCGAAATACAAAATAATGCATGAACTAAAGAGACGATAAAATAATTTAAGATATTTCATAAACACATTTTATATTTTCATAGATTGAAAGGAGTGCAGTAACATGCATTTCACAGCCGTATACTTTAACGTAACAAAAGATTCAGATTAACATTTACTTTCCAGATCTGCAATGTAACATTGAAAGCCAGTGATTATATCGTAAAAGCGGGAGACGTAATTTAGATAATAAAAAAGAGCAATGTGTTTGTTTTCCATGACAAAAATGGGAAGTCTTGTACCTTGTGACGTAATCAACTCCATTTCCAACCGCCATGATCGGAAATATCCTTCAACCTGACAAGTGTAAACCCCCCCTGCATCATCATTCACCACTGAGATGGTCAGAGAGAAGTCGTCGTCGTCAAAAACGGAGGACGAGATGTTTACGTTGGAGTTGAGGTGGGAACTGAATGCAGCGTGAGGTCCGGCTGGGTGAGCCGCGAGTATCGTACGGACTGTGCTGTCACCACGTGGCCTCCAGTACCAGGTGACCGAACGAGACTCATTGGAGGAGCTCCTCCACACAAACCCAGGGTCAGACTCGTTGCAGGGCAACGTGATTCCTTCACCAATTTGAGACGCGTAATTCCTGGTTGCCTGATGCTCTGAGTCTGCAAATCGTGTAAAAACAATAGTTTAATAGTTTAATCGACAACCAAACAAATACAGGATGCCACAATACAGATACATATGATAATTGGAGTTTTTTACCCTTTTATCTGGCAACAAAACTGACACCTTTTTTTACAAGGAGTCATGTTTGCATAGACCACAATACCTGCAGTCGTAATGCAAAAAAAAACATAACTCTAATAATGTTTAACACGTCGGCTTTTGCGACCAATGTTATTCATGGAGGGTTACGACACATTTATAAATAACGCGATCTAAACCCAAAAACGTTGATTATGAATAACTCTAATAATGTATGCACTTTTTCTTGGTTCTTTCGGTAAAGTCACGTAGAAGGGAAGTAATAAAATAATACTTCCCTTCTACGTGACTTTACCGAAAGAACCAAGAAGATGAATCCCTGCAGTCACGAAAGCTTTAAATCGAAATGTATGCACTGTCCTTGAAGTTGATTGGTCCACACCCGAGACAGCTTTTCCTAGAGCCTAGTCTCACATGGTGTTGGACCAAATAACGCTAAAAGGCGCACAGATACATATCTTACAGCTGCAGGTATAAGCATGGACATTGTGTCAAGCTCACCAATTCCTTTAATCAATGTAAGTGTTTTTTAATACACGCAAGATGTAACTTAATTCATGTACTTGATCAAAGTATTTATTCTCACTATGTGCTTTTATAATGTTACTGAAGTAACGTGAGATGTGTATTTACCATTTTTCAGCACGTTCACATTGTACGCTACCTCTGAGATCTCTCCACTCTCCCTTTTCACGGCACACTTCAACAACCCACTGTGAGCAGCGTTCACTTTCACCAACACGATGCTGCTTTGATGGCTGATCTCAATCCCATTGTGAATCCATCTGACCATGTGTGCATAGGAGTCGTTAGAGAGCTGGCAGGTCAGACTGGTGCTCTCTCCTTCTGCTACGGTGTCGGATGTGTTGTACAAAACTAAAGAACACGAAACAAAAATCAATATTTACGACTCATTGATTCAAAATCACAAGCCAAACTAGAATACAAATCGTTCTGAGGTTTGAGGTATGGCTTATCCCTGGTCACGTGGAATCCACAACTGTGATAAGATTCCAGGAGATCGGAGCCTGGAGTCCTCACAGCGCAGTTGAGATCATGGAATGCCTCCTGCACTGCTCCTCTACTCGTGATTACAGCAGCAGAGCACAGAGACTCCAGGGTGGGGATGGTGAAGGGGTGAAGAGGAGACCACGTGGCCACTGATCACGAGAAGCACTGGCCCAGGAATTGTCTAAACCCAAATCCCTCGACCTAAACCTGATTGTGAACGTGAACTCAGAGCCGGACTCTGAATGGCCAACAGCAGCAGCGCTACTCGTAATTCTCACTTGAACTCTTCATATGGCAACTTGAAAAAAACTCAACCTGTTTAAATTAGCAAGAAATATTGTGTAAATATAAGTAAGTACGCTATACATTAACTATTGTATATGTCTCTTCAATAATTTGGACAACATTACTGTAATGAAACAAGTGAAAGTAATACCAGTGCAACAACATTTTTAGTTCCGCAAGTAAAAAACACGGGAATATTCCCACGTGAATGTGGCTGTGACACGACCGTTAACATGATAAAACACTTTGGCTTTCATCTGCAAGGGCGATGGCATGATGGGCAAAGAGAATCAGATAATGCGCATCCAATACTGAATGTAACAGCAATGACAGCTTGTATGTGCAGCAGAAGTAACAATCGTTCATGTGAACATAAACTCATTCTGGCATTTACGTCACAATCATTTCTAAGTTCACTAGGTTTGTTTTCTACCTGATGACAATTGCTTGTGTTGCAATCGAAATGTCGTATTATATTATCTTTCGACGTGACTTTACCGAAAGGAGCAAATAATAATTGGTAGCAGTTTACATTCATAGACTATTATTAAAGCAATTGTACACAATGCATAATGAAATGCATTCGACTTTAATATTTAAGTGAACATGCTTGTACAAAACAGTAAAATATAATTTACCTTGCATTGTGATCAGTTCTCTTGTTAAGCTGCTTGTTCTAAAGTAGCCAGCAAAGTGGCAAATGTAGAGCCCAGCATCACTGTGTTGCACTTTTGAGATTCCAATAGAGAAGTTGTCTTTATCAAAAGCAGACTTCAATGCTGTTATTCTAGCGGTATTTTTCGATACATCTCCATTCCATTGACCAGTTTGCTTTTGATACTGGACAATCGTTGCGCTGCCACTACCCTGCCTCTCCCATCTCCAGGTCAGAGCCCGGTCAGAGGAAGGGTGATCTTCCCATTTAAATTCTGGATCAGATTCAACGCATGGCAAAATGGCCGTCTGGCCCACAGAAACAAAATACTTTCTGGGAGCAGGTGCCTTTACTTCACAAACATCTACAAAAATATAAAACCGAGAAATTATTACACTTTAAACATTGAAATTAGGGACAAATATTTGACAATTTTAATGATACTTTAAGTTATTACACCTCCACAGGGGATGATCACATACATCATATTCATCACATTTAGAAGATACTGATTGCATTGGTAACGCAAATTAACCACATTGTTAACAGATCCCGGTGTGAAATTAAATTCACCGAGGGCTTAATTTATTTTGAAACATTTCTGGGGCTGCCCAAACCCCTGGACCCCCCCACCCCTTCCCCCAACTAACGGGGATAGAACAAGGTAGATAGGGGAAGGGATACATATTTTCCAGGGATCAACCCCAGACAGCTCCAGCTGAAATCAATCCCTGAATACACTTACTCTGTGATGAGACTTTCAAATCGAGAGAAGCAGAGGCTTGGTCAGTTTGGGTTTTTACACCACATGTCCATTCTCCCTCTTGACATCGTTTGACTTTGTGTAATGTCAGTACAGAATTGCCTTTGTTCATCTCAATGCCACCGTGAGTCCAAACTATATTTTGAACATAGGCACTGTTTGAGATGTTACACATCAATGTGACAGTCTCTCCTTCTGTCACAGAGCGGGATGGGTTGGCTGAAACTAAAGAAAGCAAAAGCAGTAAAACAAACTCAGGACTCAGCAGTGACTCCGTGCTCCAGACGCCTCCACTACTCCTCTTGTGGACGAGACCACAGCAGCGACGCTCAGCGACTCTGGCCGACTCCTAAACGGTCCCCGTTCACCACAGAGACCTCACGGGCTGTGTGACAGGGGGCGGTGTGAGGGGCCTACGTAGCACTGAGAGTTCTGCAAGTAAACACGCAGTTTCACTAAAACAGTATCGCCCGTGGCAGGAGTCAATGTCAGGCGAGGTTCAGAAACATAAATTGCCATTCCATGAACAGTTCCGCATGAAATCGCGTGGCTCCACTGGAACACGGGTGACATCGCACGGGCACCGTGGCACTGACGTGGCACCACAGGTCGTGTGACGTCACCAGAGGGCACGGAGTGACGGAGAGTCAGGAGGGGCTCATCCAATGTCAGACATCTCCACCAGGGCAGGACCCAATGTGCAGCACCTCCGATTAGCAAGGTTGGCTACGTACGGTGCGAAAGAAGTTCAACATACATGCTGCATGACTACCTATGATACCCATTGAAGTGTACTCCAAAAATGCTACAGGTTTTGCGTGAGCATTACTGAAACTTATTTGAATACCATGGTATGTGATATGAAGGTGTCATTTATCTTATATAGAAATTTGTACTATTGTATGAAAGTATTTGAATTATTTACACAAAAATCGCCTTACCTTTTATTGTGACCAGTTCCATAGTGAGGGTGCCTGTCCTATAGTAGCCAGTAAACTCACATGTGTAAACCCCACCACCTGTAAACTTAACGTTGGACATTGTTAAAGGAAACTGATCGTTATCAAAATCACGTGATCGTGGCGTATATTGTATTGTCTGATCAGATCCCTTCGTTGTACCACGTGGTTTCCATTTCCAAGTGACAGCGCGTTGCAGCTGTGAACCATCTTTCCACTCAAATCCATAATCAGATTCATCACATGACAAAGAAACCTCCCCACCCTCGTGTTTAAAATACTTCTTCGCTGCGGGTGCCTGCCCAACAGCAGTTCCTATAAAATAAACAGCAGGGAATTAACTAACCCACAATAGTTATCAAAACATATACTAAATGTAAACATGTATTTGTTGATTTGTACAGATTAAAATTCAATGTAATAACAAACACGTGAGTTAATAACAGTACAAATAAATGTATATAACAGTAGACTTACCAGTTGATCTAAACTCCAATGTGTACGAGGCAAAGGGACGGCTGTGCTGGTCATGTAGAACACATTTCCATTCTCCCTGTTGAGATCGTTTCACTTTGTACAGTGTCAGCGAATTGCCTTCTGAAATGTAAGTGACACCATGATACCAAACCAGACCTCTTCTATAGGCACTGTTTGAGATGAGACAGGTCAATGTGACAGTCTCTCGTTCTGTCACAGAGCGAGATGGGTCGGCTGAAACTAAAGAAAGCAAAATCAGTCAAACAAACTCAGACATCAGCAGTGACTCCGTGCTCCAGACTTCTCCACTACTCCTCTTGTGGACGAGACCACAGCAGCGACGCTCAGCGAGTCTGGGCGACTCCTAACCGGTCCCCGTTCACCACAGAACTCTGTCCATGTGAGTGCGATGGGTCTGCATCAGCAGGAGACTCTTCTGTTCACAGGTGTGCTGGAAAACACGTGGCTGCACTACACCACAGGCAGAATGTCAGGGGCGATGGCTGTGGATGTGACGCCAGTGCGAGTGCCATGGGAAGCCTGGGTTGCCATTTCCATGGATCGTGGTACAATCGTCAGTCTCGTGGGATTCCTCGGACGTGCGGTGTTATCACGTTGGAAGAATTCATAATGTGCAATTGCAGCACGGTTGGCTACGTACGGTGCGAAAGAAGTTCAAAATACATGCTGCAGAAGGACTACCTATGATACCCATTAAAGCGTACTCATTAAACATGCAACAGCTTTTACCTGAACATTACTGGAAATATGCGTATTTTCATACCATAGTATGTTGCATGAAGGTGTCATTTATCTTGATATAGAAGTTGCACTATTGTATGAAAGTGTTTTAATGATATATATAAAATCACATTACCTTTCATCGTGACCAGTTCCATTGTGAGGGTGCCTGTCCTATAGTAGCCAGTAAAATCACATGTGTAAACCCCACCACGTGAAAACGTAACTTGCGACAATGTTAAAGGAAACTGATTGTTAACAAAATCAGGTAATTGTGGCGTATATTGTATTATCTGATCAGAACCCTTCGTTGTGCCATCATGCGATCTCCATTTCCAAGTGACAGCGCGTGTCCACAGTGAATGATCTTTCCACTTAAATCCAGGATCAGATTCATCACATGACAAAGAGACCTCCCCACCCTCGTGTTTAAAATACTTCTTCGCTGCGGGTGCCTTCCGAACACCACTTCCTAAAAAATAAACAGCAGCAAATTAACCAATGCACAGTAATTGTGAAAACATATCCTAAATATAAATATGTATTTGCTACATTTGACATTACAAAAAAATTAAATTCAACATATAACCACTTATATTAGTTAATAACAGTACATTTAAATGTATACACCAGTAGACTTACCAGTTGATCTAAACTCCAATTTGTATGAGGCAAAGGAACTGTTTTGCTGCTTTTGTAGAAAACATTTCCATTCTCCCTGTTGAGATCGTTTTACTTTGTTCAGTGTCAGCGAATTGCCTTGTGAAATGTAAGTTCCACCATGATACCAAACCAGACCTGTTTCATAGGTCCTGTTTGAGATGAGACAGGTCAATGTGACAGTCTCTCCTTCTGTCACAGAGCGGGATGGGTTGGCTGAAACTAAAGAAAACAAAAGCAGTAAAACAAACTCAGACATCAGCAGTGACTCCGTGCTCCAGACTCCTCCACCACTCCTCTTGTGGACGAGACCACAGCAGCGACGCTCAGCGAGTCTGGGCGACTCCTAACCGGTCCCCGTTCACCACAGAGACCTGACGGGCTGTGTGACTGGGGGCGGTGTGAGGGGCCTGCATCAGTATCAACGTCTCCTGTTGCACTGACACTCCTGCAAGTAAACGCGCGGCTTCGCTCGGAGAGCGCCGCACAGGACTCCCGGTGCAATGCCACGTGGGAGCGATAGGAAGTCTGTGCCGTGTCACCTCCACGAGTCGCAGTGCCACGGTGAGGCAGAGGACGTGAGGCAGCGAGGACAATCTACCGCTAGCATTGCAGTGGAAGGGCTCGTCACGTGCAGTACCAGCGAGACGCATCACCCTCGTGTCAACTCTTTGCAGCGTTTAAACCACAACTTGATCTTGACGGATAAAATGTGATGAAATAATATCACGATTAAAATTTTACAACAAATAATCATACATTTCACTTTGAAGTGTAGGAAGGGTGCTTGTGCAAAATAGTGTAACACATTTCCTTACCTTCCATTGTGATAATTTCCATCGTGAGACTCTCTGTTCCCAATTCCCTTTCAACCAGACAACTGTAAACGCCAGCGTCACTGCACTGCACATTTGCGATTCGGATAGAAGCCCTATGTTGATCAACATCCTCAGTGAATGTTATCCTGGCCTCTCCTGAGTTTGTTAAATCGATCTCGGTTGCTCCACTGCCTTCACCACGCCGCCAGGTGATAGAGCTGATATTGGGATTGTCGTGCTGTGTCCATCCTGGAGTGGTTCTGTCACACGTCAAGGTGACTGTCTTTCCCACAGCAACAACATACTCTCTGGAGGATGCCTGTAAATGAACACTCGCTTCAAAAGTGAAAAGACAAAACGGCAAATTATTAATATTGAACACTCCAGTACGGTTTTTTAATGTACGGTGCGCAACAAGTTGAACGTACATACTGTGCGTAAACACAGTGTGGTGTATAACCGCACGTGAATAATAACTCACTGATGCGGGACAAGATGCAGATGGCAACACTCATCCACACCGCACGTCTCCTCGTCCCCGTGTCCATGGCTCAGAGCCACGGCGCCGTCTGCTCAGTTCTCAGCACGCACCACGTTTTATGTCGCTCCTGCTGCCGCCTTCAGTCGAAGTGTCGCGACATCCCACCCACAGCTCGCTGAGGTTTCACTTCCAACCACAGCTCCCACACCAAACCCCAGCCTCTCTTTAGAGCACGACTTCATCGTCACACTTCCTTTTACTGTATCAGCGTCAAATAAAAAAAACGTTACCACTGTTATCGTGCTCAGAAAGCAATTTATTTACCAAAATAAAATACGAATTCGTAACTAACATTAAATACCATGAACGTGCTTTGGCATAGAAGAGTCGCCTGACACCATTTGGAACGTGCGTGTTCAATTCGCGTCCGTGCACGTCAAGTCTGGTGGTGTGCGTCCATGCGCCATCCGCCTCCCTGGCCATGAAGTCGGAGGCGCTGCCTGGACACGGCTCGCTGCTGTTTGACCCAAGGCTCAGCAGTGCCGCAGGGCCCCATCAGCGTGCAGCGAGATGGGACATTTGTTAAGGCTCCAGAACGCCAGAGGCCCAATAAATATAACAAACAAAAACATCTGTATTTAGAAATGACTTTATTAATTCTGTATAATTGTTTTAACAAGAATAACATGACCAATACTAGCTTCATTAAGTGTTATTTCTTACGTTGTTTAAATGTCAGAAGGGGGGGGGGAGGTCTTTTCTGATCCGGTGTCCCGGGGGTAAAGACCATGTCCGTCCTTTGTTTCACGAGATAAAAACCCAGACAATTCGTTGCTGTTACAACTGTTGCATTTACAGTGGTAGACTTCTATTCAGAAAGACCGTAATAACAGCTGGCAATGACGACTAATGAGCATTTAAATAGCCACGCGTTTGGTTTTCACGTCTTCATATTTGAAGCCCAAGCCAGAATGATTTCTCATTAAATCGCATTCCGTGTGAACAGCACAGCACACTGTTACTTCTGCTTTTGAACACAACTGAAAGATTACGAACCTTCAGCGATTATTCTAATATACCGAATGTTAAATATGCACATAACCCATCTTAATACTGGATTGTTGATAACTCAAAACGTGAATTTAAATCAAGTAAATAACATCATCGAACTAAAACAATGTTACATGGAAATACTCGGCTCCATAAAAGTAACTGCACCGCATATGGAAAATGTGTATCGCTCATTCATACAGGTCGAGGAGTCTCAAAAATGGACTTCTCAACCCGTGCAGCATTTGCCTCCTTGGTCATGAGGTCAGAGCCCGTCTCTGGACGCTGTTTGCTGCTGTCTGACCCAAGGCTCAGGTGATGCTGCTCCCCGTTGGATCCATTCCAATAGAAGCAGCCACCACAGAGCCAACTGTGGGACACTGGGGTGGGATTATTACTGGTGGAAACTTACAGATATGTGTAAATTGCTCAAGATAACAAACTGGCATCATGTGGTGTAAAATTCAATCCCACGTGCTACGATAAAGAGACACGTACCGTATCACATTGACAGGTGAATGTTTACTTTTAGACCATATGTTACACTTCTGTAATGATGAGGCATGGACCGTTCGATGGTTTCTACCAAAATAAATGAACACTTTCATCGCAGCCATCTCTGCTTCACGTTGTCAGACTGGGTACATGCGTATACAGTGGTCATTTCACAATGTCAACTTAAATTTTCATAAAAAAATCATAAACAGGAATGGGCAGGGTAATTACTTCCCTTCCCTTGTGTTTCCCCCTGGTGTCGCACATACATACCATGCAGCCTTTTCTAACACACAACAGGCAGTCACTATTCTACTTGCATAGCAAAAACCTTGAAGAATATTTCATCATTATAGTGTGGTTGATGCGTACACGAGACTGAGGGTATTAGTATAAAAAATATATAAATTTGCTATGCACGAACATTTTGCATGCAAACATATTAACCTTACGATCAAACGTGACTCTATACTCAGCAGAAGGTTTTCAAGCAGTCAGTGTGGCGCCACTCCTGCTACTAACGACAAGCAGGAGTCGCAAGTTCAATAACTTGGCCTTGAAAGCATTTGAAAATTATTACGGTATGGCTTTTTAAGGTACAGCAGAAAGAAAAGCGACTTGTTAGCATTATCAAACAATTATGGAACTATACAAGTACAAAATAATCAAATGAAAATGTAGCAATAGTTTGATGAATTAGCATTGTCCTCATCAACTTCACTTGGCCAGGCAAGGACCCGCTGACACATCAAGTTTCCATTAGAAGCGTCACCTGGGCCAAACAGGTTTCAGGGCAGCAGTGCAATCCAGCCCAGATGTACAAAGACAAATAATGGCACAGATGGCAACGACGGATATACTGTAATGCCTATTCTACTCTACTATTACATCCCATGTTTGACGAGTTACATAATTAAATCGGCAGGCAACATTTAGAAATTAGTAACTTGACAATTAGTATACGCGGATTTGTACACTGTAATATCAATTACATTGATAACATTTTTAACTGAATGCAGCGGTTCCCAACATTTTCCAGTGTGCGGACCCCTTTTCAACCTCCAAGCATTTTGCGAAACACCACATGCCACTAGTTATTTGAATTTTCCCCGGTGAGAATGCTGTTGTTTTTATTTTCCGCGAACCTCCTGCAGTAGCCTCACCGACCACCAGGGGTCCCCGGACCACCGGTTGAGAAACGATGATAGAATGCATTTCATCTACCCTTTATTCTTTTTGTAAGGACAAGGCAGGTGAATATTGTCATCACATTACATTCTGTGCAATGATTGGCTCTACATGTCAGAAAGTCGCGACGGTGCGGTTGACCACCAGTGTTGCCAACTCAGCAATTTTGTAAGATCAGGTTTATTTATTTACACGATTTTATTTAACTCACTTCGTTTGTTGTATCCTCAAAAAATAATTCTTGCAACTCAATTTTTACACACTTCCCAATGTGCTATCGACAGCAAACTTCGTATAAGTATGTCATGCTGATGACAACACGATATTCTATCATAAAATATCCAAAACATATATTTTATTTATTTAACTTACTGTATGTGTTGTCATATCCAAAAATCTTGTAACTCAATATCAACCGTATTCCCAATGTCGTATCGACTGCAAACTTGGTATAGGTATGTCATACTGATGACAAAACGATATTCTATCATTGAAAATTTTTATTATATTTAAAAATATATATTTTTTACGGCTCTAATTGTCGACGATCAACTCACGTTGGCTGTAAATCACCACGGTCCCTTACGTTGGGGAATGTCGGAGGGGAGGGGCGAAGGGGGCAGGGGGAGGGGCAGCTCGGAGAGTACATTTCATTAAAGCGTGTTTTTTAAAGTATGTTTACATATTTTATTATTAACCTGTTGAGAACTCTAAGAGGCCAGTAGCATCTCGTTTGCAAGAATGTTGAGGCATTAATCTGCCTGTAGGGGGCGATGATCACTACGTACAATATTAATCATTCAGACACTGTCTCCCCGACAGACCTGGTCTTCACCTGAGGACGGCTGCTTGCGTTGTGGCCGAAACGTCGTGAGAATAATTTTATGTTTTATTTTTATTATTTCATTATTTCCCTTCTACGTGACTTTACCGAAAGAACCAAGAAGATGAATCCCTGCAGTCACGAAAGCTTTAAATCGAAATGTTAATCGAGTTATTTATTGTAATTTTTGTTGTGTGTCCCCCGCCATCGCTTCACATCAAGAGCCACGAGCAAGCCACTGCCTTTGAAACACCCTTTGGCCTTCACAAACCACTTGTGTGCTCAACGAAAACTAAAGCTGGGTCCGGAAGAAGCAGCCGAGATCTCCTGGAGATGCGAGCGACGGACGCCGGTCCCGAGGGCCACCGCTGGGGCTGGGAGGCCCATACGGCGCCTCGCGGGCACGAGTGGCCAGGGCCCCCTAGCGGACACAATGAGGCACAGCGTGCGGTACAAACACAACTATGAGACAGCGTTCGACTTTGTCATTGCTTTGGCCTTACCAAGTGAATTACAGTCAACTGAGTTGTAAACATGTATAAACATAGACGTAACTTCAACCGAGAAGATGGATACAAATTGAGCAATCATTGGAAGGATGTTATTAACCAGGTAAAACCTTAACGGATGGTGTTGGCGTCATTTCCGCATCTCCAGCTTTCTTCAGCCTCCCAATCTCTCTTTTAATTGTTGATTTGTTTGCATCGTATGGCTTAAACTCTGCGAGTTGTATTAATTTCATAGAACAATGAAAATAACCCCAGAAAAATATACTGTACTCACAAGGCCCGTGCCGTCCTCGCGTCACACGTTAAGATTGTCATATTCGTCTGCAACAAACGGAATAAGAGTTTACATTCCAGCATCAACAACGTAATTATGACCAAAGTACACGATTAAAAATAGTTGAACCGCACAAGCAAATAAACTCCAATGGAGTGGATGGATGAAATCAGTGGACGTGTCCCTTGGACTCTCAATAAGTTAAGCAACATTGCAGCGCCTGCCGCTGGCGATGTTGTGGTCGATGGCCAAAGTGAAGTGGGGCCACGTGGCGCTCTCTGCAGGTCGTCTCGTGCGCCCTCTACCTTCTGCCAGAGGTGGGACAAAGTCATTGTTATGCAAGTCCAAGTCGAGTCGCAAGTCATCAAATTCATGACTCGAGTCTGACTCGAGTCCAAGTCACATGACTCGAGTCCACACCTCTGCCTTCTGCCTCCTTCCGCTGCAGCTTGAGGGCTTGGTAGTGGCCTTCGCGCTCCTGCCGGGAGGCATCTGCCAGCAAGTTGTTGACGTTGTCATTCATACCATTGGAACCTCCTTTGCCAGTAGCAAAATATGATGATTGGTTTTTTAACCCCTTTTATCTGGCCAGATAAAAGGGGGTAAAAAAAACAATTGCCAGATAAAAGAGTAAAAAAACAATTTATCGTAATTTATGTCGTAATTTATACGTTGTAATTTAAACGTAATTTATAGGTCGTAATTTCGACGTCGTAATGTATACGTTGCAATTAATACATTGTAATTAATACGTTGTAATTCATAAGCGCCATCTGACTTCAGTTGACGATCGCAAGCGTCACGTGACAGCAGACATCCTCGTCGTCACAAAGTGCGTGACATAGCGACGCGTGAACAAATGACAGCTACTACCATTGTTGGTCACCGATGGCGATTCCAGCACTTCGTAGTCGCTTCCTCGCTGTGGATCAGGACCTGTCGTGAAACAAAAACTCCACTGTGGACTTCACGGCGATGCCACTCCTCTCGACCCATTAGCGAACGTGAGGAGGCAAAAGCATCAATGGTCACAACGCGTGTTCTTGATTTTGCTCTGTTGCCTGCACTACAGTAGCCTGTGCTTCACTGTCAACTTCATGAACTGTTTATTCAATGTAGTTATCAGGAAATCTTCAAATAACATGGGTATGATTTCATTGAATCTGACGTTTAAACAAAACTGTGAACCTGTAATGGTACAAAGCGTATAGATCAAAGCATATTGAAGTTGTTATGCTATTAATGTATCCTGGGAAGCCAGAGTCTCAAGAATATTTTTCAAGTGCGTCCTGCAAAGGGATGTCTGGCCACTGTGAAGTAAGTGTGTTTTGCATATGGGTGGAAAATAGTGCCGCATAAATGCGGAAAATTACCATCCCTCATCATCGATTGCAAGTTCAATCCTTGATAAGCACTGTCTTGCTCTGGCTGAGACTCTGCTAAGAATATGAAATAGTGTTTTTAATTGAATCGAAATAAAACCAAGAGTTAACATATTTGTGTCGCATAGAGTTAGCCAAACTGAACGAGTGTTATTTCCACAAAAAATATATATACTTGTCAAAACAAAAGGTGTGGTTTACCTCTTTGAACACACAGACCACATGCTATTAAAACTGTGGTGGTCAGCACACACTACTGAATTTCTTTTAAATACCAAACGTTTAATTTGATTCTGGAACGCATTTTAAATATTACGTTTTCTTTCATTGCCCACAACTCTTAAAAAGTTTACCAACATTTACACATAGACGGTGTACACGGGTCTCAATGGCAGCTTCTCAAGTGGCTCTCGGCTGGGTCATAATGAACGAGAGCTGTTTCCCCTGCTAGGAGGAGGCATTGCTGGCAGTGACGTGTGGATGGTCTCACATCTGCACGAGTGTTGCTGTGTGTAGCGCACAAGGCTGACAGCCACACATAGAGACACCGCAGCAATGCCGACATCAACAGCGATCCCAGACAAGGGGTAACCCCCTCCTCCATTAATGAAATGACATGCGGTTGTAGTGACCCTTAAAGGAGCTACACAACGTGTATTGGGTGAACGGGGTTCAGTGTGAGGAATGCTGTTTGGTTGTAGAGTGGTGGGTGGTGCCAATGACCTGCATTGAGCTTCCTTCTTCTGTAGCCCAACACAGCAACAACAGCAGCTCCAGCAGAGAGCAACACAGCCAGCACCACTCCAACAGCCACCAACACGTACGGAGATGCCCCTGGAACTGTTGCGAAATACAAAATAATGCATGAACTAAATAAACGATGAAATAATTTAAGTAATTTCATAAACACATTTTATATTTTCATAGAATGAAAGGAGTGCAGTAACATACATTTCACAGCCGTATACTTTGACGTAACAAGAGCTTTAGATTAAAATTAACTTTCCCGACCTGCAATTTAATATTGAGAGCCAGTGATTATATCGTAAAAGCGGGAGACGTAATTTAGATAATAAAAATAGAGCAAAGTGTTTGTTTTCCATGACAAAAATGGGAAGTCTTGTACCTTATGACGTAATCAACTCCATTTCCAACCGCCATGATCGGAAATATCCTTCAACCTGACAAGTGTAAACCCCCCCTGCATCATCATTCACCACTGAGATGGTCAGAGAAAAGTCGTCGTCGTCAAAAGCCGAGGACAAGATGTTTACGTTGGAGTTGAGGTGGGAACTGAATGCAGCGTGAGGTCCGGCTGGGTGAGCCGCGAGTAACGTACGGACTGTGCTGTCACCACGTGGCCTCCAGTACCAGGTGACCGAACGAGACTCATTGGAGGAGCTCCTCCACACAAACCCAGGGTCAGACTCGTTGCAGGGCAACGTGATTCCTTCACCAATTTGAGACGCGTAATTCCTGGTTGCCTGATGCTCTGAGTCTGCAAATCGTGTAAAAACAATAGTTTAATAGTTTAATCGACAACCAAACAAATACAGGATGCCACAATACAGATACATATGATAATTGGAGTTTTTTACCCTTTTATCTGGCAACAAAACTGACACCTTTTTTTTACAAGGAGTCATGTTTGCATAGACCACAATACCTGCAGTCGTAATGCAAAAAAAACATAACTCTAATAATGTATACACTGTCCTTGAAGTTGATTGGTCCACACTCGAGACAGCTTTTCCTAGAGCCTAGTCTCACATGGTGTTTGACCAAATGACGCTAAAAGGCGCACAGATACATATCTTACAGCTGCAGGTATAAGCATGGACATTGTGTCAAGCTCACCAATTCCTTTAATCAATGTAAGTGTTTTTTAATACACGCAAGATGTAACTTAATTCATGTACTTGATCAAAGTATTTATTCTCACTATGTGCTTTTAGAATGTAACTGAAGTAACGTGAGATGTGTATTTACCATTTTTCAGCACGTTCACATTGTACGCTACCTCTGAGGTCTCTCCACTCTCCCTTTTCACGGCACACTTCAACAACCCACTGTGAGCAGCGTTCACTTTCACCAACACGATGCTGCTTTGATGGCTGATCTCAATCCCATTGTGAATCCATCTGACCATGTGTGCATAGGAGTCGTTAGAGAGCTGGCAGGTCAGACTGATGCTCTCTCCTTCTGCTACGGTGTCGGATGTGTTGGACAAAACTAAAGAACACGAAACAAAAATCAATATTTACGACTCATTGATTCAAAATCACAAGCCAAACTAGAGTACAAATCATTCTGAAGTTTGAGGTATGGCTTATCCCTGGTCACGTGGAATCCACAACTGTGATAAGATTCCAGGAGATCGGAGCCTGGAGTCCTCACAGCGCAGTTGAGATCATGGAATGCCTCCTGCACTGCTCCTCTACTCGTGATTACAGCAGCAGAGCACAGAGACTCCAGGGTGGGGATGGTGAAGGGGTGAAGAGGAGACCACGTGGCCACTGATCACGAGAAGCACTGGCCCAGGAATTGTCTAAACCTAAACCCTCGACCTAAACCTGATTGTGAACGTGAACTCAGAGCAGGACTCTGAATGGCCAACAGCAGCAGCGCTACTCGTAATTCTCACGTGAACTTTTCATATGGCAACTTAAAAGAAACTAAACCTGTTTAAATTTGCGAGAAATATTGTGTAAATATAAGTAAGTGCGCTATACATTATCTATTGTATATGTCTCTTCAATAATTTGGACTACATTACTGTAATAAAACAAGTGAATGTAATACCAGTGCAACTACATTTTTATTGGTAAACCAATCATTGTAAAAGATATCAGTTCCACAAGTAAAAAACACGGGAATATTCCCGTGAATGTGGCTGTGATACGACCGTTCACATGATGGAACACTTAGGCTTTCATCTGCAAGGGCGATGGCATGATGGGCAATGAGAATCAGATGATGCGCATCCAATGCTGAATGCTACAGACATGACAGCTTGTATGTGCAGCAGCAGTAACAATCGTTCATGTGAACATAAACTCACTCTGGCATTTACGTCACAATCATGAACAATACTGTCCGACATTTCATTTTAATAAGATGCTGAAACGTGTTAATACGTAGAATATATAAATTTTCATTTTATATAACTTATGTATGTATACATTTATATATAAAAATATATAAATTTTCTTTTTTAATGAAATTAAATATGAATAGAATATATACGTAGAATATATAAATTTCATTTTATATAATTTATATATATATACATTTATATATAAATATATAAATTTTCATTTTTAATGAAAATTAAATATAAATAGAATACATACGTAGACTATATAAATTTTCATTTCATATAATTTACATAAATAAATGTATATCTAAATATATGTAAATATACGTTTTAATTTTTAATGAAAATGAAATATAATGAAAATGTATTAATTTTAATTTTGAATGGAAATTTATATTCTATGACTTAATATTGTCTTACCTTTGATTGTGATCAGTTCCATTGTGAGGGTGCCTATCCTATAGTAGCCAGTAAACTCACATGTGTAAACCCCACCACGTGAAAATGTAACTGTCGACAATGTTAAAGGAAACTGATCTGTATAATAAGACGATTGCGGTGGATCTTGTAGGTTCTGATCAGAACCCTGTGTTGTGCCATCATGCGATCTCCATTTCCAAGTGACAGCGCGTGACAGCTGTGAATGATCTTTCCACTTAAATCCAGGATCAGATTCATCACATGACAAAGTGACCTTCCCACCCTCGTGTATGAAATATTTCTTCACTGCGGGTGCCTGCCCATCATCACTTCCTATAAAACAAGCAGCAGTGAATTAACCAATGCACAGTAATTATCAAAACATATGCTAAATGTAAATATGTAATTGTACATTTAACATTAAAATTATTTAAATTCAAAAAATAAAAAAACGTGAGTTAATAACAGTACATTTAAATGTATATAACAGTAGACTTACCAGTTGATGTAAACTCCAATTTGTACGAGGCAAAGCGACTGTTGTGCTGCTTTTGTAGAAAACATTTCCATTCTCCCTGTTGAGATCGTTTTACTTTGTTCAGTGTCAGCCGATTGCCTTGTGAAATGTAAGTGTCACCATGATACCAAACCAGACCTGTTCCATAGGCACTGTTTGAGATGTCACACGTCAATGTGACATTATCTCCTTCTGTCACAGAGCGAGATGGATTGGCTGAAACTAAAGAGAGCAAAAGCAGTAAAACAAACTCAGACATCAGCAGTGACTCCGTGCTCCAGACTTCTCCACTACTCCTCTTGTGGACAAGGCCACATCAGCGACGCTCAGCGAGTCTGGGCGACTCCTAAACTGTCCCCGTTCACCACAGAGCTCTGTCCATGTGAGTAGGATGGGTCTGCATCAGCAGGAGATTCTTCTGTTCACAGATGTGCGTAAAACACGTGGCTGCACTACACCACAGGCAGAATGTCACGGGCGATGGCTGTGGATGTGACGCCAGTGCGAGTGCCATGGGAAGCCTGGGTTGCCATCTCCATGGATCGTGGTACAATCGTCAGTCTCGTGGGATTCCTCGGACGTGCGGTGCCATCACGTTGGAAGAATTCATAATGGGCAATAGCAGCAGTGTGTTTTATGCTTGACTAAACTCATTACAGCCATCAAAATTAATACTTTTATATAATTGGTAGCAGTTTACATTCATGGACTATTAATACAAAATCGTACACTATGAATAATGAAATGCATTCCACTTTTATATTTAAGTGCATATGCTTGTGCAAAAAAGTAAAATATAATTTACCTTGCATTGTGATAAGTTCTCGTGTTAAGCTGCTTGTTCTAAAGTAGCCAGCAAAGTGGCAAATGTAGAGCCCAGCATCACTGTATTGTGCGTTTGAGATTTGAATAGAGAAGCTGTCTTGATCAAAAGCAGACTTCAATGCTGTTATTCTGGAAACCAGTGCTATAGCGGTATTTTTCCTTACATCTCTAGTCCATTGACCAGTTTGCTTTTGATACTGGACAATCGTTGCGCTGCCACTACCCTGCCTCACCCATTTCCAGATCACAGCCCGGTCAGAGGAAGGGTGATCTTCCCATTTAAATTCTGGATCAGATTCAACGCATGGCAAAATGGCCGTCTGGCCCACAGAAACAAAATACTTTCTGGGAGCAGGTTCCTTTACTTCACAAACATCTACAAAAATATAAAACCGAGAAATTATTACACTTTAAACATTGAAATTACGGACAAATATTTGACAATTTTAATGATACTTTAAGTTATTACACCTCCACAGGGGATGTATCACATACATCATATTCATTACATTTAGAAGATACTAATTGCATTGGTAACGCAAATTAACCACATTGTTAACAGATCCCGGTGTGAAATTAAATTCACCGAGGGCTTAATTTATTTTGAAACATTTCTGGGGCTGCCCAAACCCCTGGACCCCCCCACCCCTTCCCCCAACTGACGGGGATAGCAAAAGGTAGAGAGGGGAAGGGATAAATATTTTCCAGGGATCAACCCCAGACAGCTCCAGCTAAAATCAATCCCTGAATACACTTACTCAGTGATGAGACTTTCAAATCGAGAGAAGCAGAGGCTTGGTCAGTTTGGGTTTTTACACCACATGTCCATTCTCCCTCTTGACATCGTTTGACTTTGTGTAATGTCAGTACAGAATTGCCTTTGTTCATCTCAATGCCACCGTGAGTCCAAACAATACTTAGAACATAGGCACTGTTTGAGATGTTACACATCAATGTGACAGTCTCTCCTTCTGTCACAGAGCGGAGTGGGTTGGCTGAAACTAAAGAAAACAAAACCAGTAAAACAAACTCAGACATCAGCAGTGACTCCGTGCTCAAGACTCCTCCACTACTCCTCTTGTGGACGAGACCACAGCAGCGACGCTCAGCGAGTCTGGGCGACACTTGACCGGTCCCCGTTCACCACAGAGACCTGACGGGCTGTGTGATAGGAGTCGGTGTGAGGAGCCTACGTAGCACTGACAGTTCTGCAAGTAAACACGCAGTTTCACTAAAACAGTATCGCCCGTGACAGGAGTCAATGTCAGGCGAGGTTCAGAAACATAAATTGCCATTCCATGAACAGTTCCGCATGAAATCGCGTGGCTCCACTGGAACACGGGTGACGTCGCACGGGCACCGTGGCACTGACGTGGCACCACAGGTCGTGTGACGTCACCAGAGGGCACGGAGTGACAGGGAGAGTCAGGAGGGGCTCATCCAATGTCAGATATCTCCACCAGGGCAGGACCCAATGTGCAGCACCTCCGATTAGCAAGGTTGGCTACGTACGGTGCGAAAGAAGTTCAACATACATGCTGCATGACTACCTATGATACCCATTGAAGTGTACTCCAAAAATGCTACAGGTGAAGTATTGGAAAATGACGGCAGGAAACTCCTTGACGGGAACACACTTCTTTTATTAAATCTTGACTTGTAACGATACAACGCGTGGCCTCTCTTCTTCACAATGCGGTCACCATACAACGGTACAACTCGTGACCTCTTCTCTCCGCCCTACGCTTCTCTTGACTCTCTTAGATTCTGTGCTGCTGGCTCTCTGTGCCTCGTGTAGACTCCGCGCCTCGGCTACACTCTTCTCTCGTCTCGTGTAGACTCCGCGCCTCTGCTACACTCTCCACTCGCCTCGTGTAGACTTTGCATCTCTCTCTGGCTACACCGTATGCATACTCGGCTCGTGTAGATCTTTCTCTCTCTCTGGCTACACCGTATGCATACTCGGCTCGTGTAGACCTTTCTCTCTCTCTGGCTACACACTATACATCGCTCAGCTCGTGTAGACCTTTCTCTCTCTCTGGCTACACACTATACATTACTCAGCTCGTGTAGACCGTTCTCTCTCTCTGGCTACACACTATACATTACTCAGCTCGTGTAGACCGTTCTCTCTCTCTGGCTACACACCTATACCTTACTCTCCTCTACTCTCCATTACTCTCCTTTACTCTCCTCTCCGGGCTCTATCTCTGCACCTTCGTCTTCATTCTTAGATGGTTCCACTTCTGCCCCCCTACTCCTCTGTGCATCACCTTATATATCTCTTCTTCCCGGGAGACGGAGCGGATGCGGACCTCAACGTCGGCACCGCTCCTCAGTTACCCAATCACCACGCGCTATCTCTACGATCCGTTTCCGCCCAGCGCGTGTTTCCACTCCCCGACCAATCACACCACGCTGCCACCCGATCACTCCCTCTCAGCGCGTCACCGGCACACAGCCAATCAGCAGCACTACCCCCACCCGCGCACTGACGCCTGCTCCTCCCCGTCAGCGCGCGTCACCACACACACACCCGTACATACGCGCTGGCACACGACGTATACACCCAGCGCGTATCACCACTACATCACCCCCTCCCACATAGCTCGCAGCCGGCCCGGCTGCTAACAACAACCAACCGCAACGATAAGACGACAACCAACAAAAAAAAACCCGTAACCCCCCCAGTGTGCCCCGTAACATAACAACAACAACAACAAGAATAACTATGTACAGATTGACAATGAACACGAAAAGTCAACAATAACACGATACAAGCAAATTCCAAAAACGAACGCGCCCCACGTCCCTGCGACTACACGCAGTGACGAGGCGCTCCAACTGCCCCGACTCCTCACAAGGCAGGTCATGCAAAGTAGCACGACCTGGCGCGAGTCCGTCTGGCTGGTCCGTCGTATGGGGCGGGACACTGACGACCGTCCGGCGGTTCCGGCTGCTCCAGACGGCGCGGAACGGGCCTGAAAGGGCCGGCCCCGCCGCGGAGATCCGGCCGCCGGTGATCGGCAGCTGTCAGTTCCGAGACACCTGGGAGCAGATCAGGCGAAAATACGTGTGGATCAGGCAGAGACATTTCCCCCTCTGGGTCGCCGGTCACGTCACACGCCCGGCCATCACGACACAAGGGGAGGCCATATGGAGGCGAGAACGGTTTCAGTCGGGAGGGGTGAACGTACCAACGGCGCTTTCCCCACTTTATCTGAACGCACTGGGGCCGTGCAACGCGCACGACCTCCACGGGTCCCCTCCACGGTCTCAACAATTTAGGCGACGTAGCCAAGGGTGCCTGAGGGCAATGCAGCCAGGCCCTGTCACCTGGTTTCCATTCGTGCATGGACACCTTCCGTGCCCGCAACCGTTCATTAGCAATTTGGCGAGCCCGCGAATTAAGCCGTGCGGCCTCCCTCGCCTCTGTCAGCTTGTGAATATTAAACTTAATATGTTCTGCCAAATTAGAATTAGTTCGTGGAGCGGACAGGCCAAGTTGCGTTTCCATTGGCGGGTCAGCTTCCCGACCGTACATCAAATAGAATGGGGAAAATCCCGTAGCTGCATGGGGGGCCATTCTATACGCGGCAAGGACTCCCGGGACCTGCAGGTCCCAATCTACATGTGCCTCGCACACCTGCTGGCACAGCATGGAAGTCAAAGTTTTGTGGAGTCTCTCCACCATCCCGTCTGTCTGCGGGTGGTACGGGGAGGTGCGCACCTTCTTGGTACCCAACAGATCGCACACCTCTTGCAACAATTTACTAGAAAAATTTTTACCTTGGTCGGTCAGCAGGCGTTCGGGAGCCCCCTTGTCCAGGACATAGCCCTGGACGAAGGCATCCGTCACAGCCGCTGCCGACTGGTTAGCGAGAGGCCACGCCATAGGCCATCGGGTAAAGTATTCGACCCCCACTAACAAATATTTATTCCCTCTCGGCGTGACTGGGAAGGGCCCCAAAATACCGAGTGTAACGAGCTCGTTGGTACGCGAGACCTGAATAGATTGCAGCGGTGGATTAGCTGCCACGGGCGGTGGTTTACGCCTGGCGCACTCAACGCACCCCTTCAGAATATTTACCACATCACTTCCCATTCCCGGCCAGTAATAGTCACGCTGAAGCAGGGCAAGCGTCTTGTTAACTCCCAAGTGCAAGAGGCGTTCGTGTGCCGCCAAGACAACTTTCCCCCTCACAGCGGAAGGCACCACGAGTGCGTTCCGCCGGGACAAACTGTCCCATCTCAATAACATGCCCTGCTCAAGTACATAGGAGCCGGTACGCTCCTGGTCCCCCTCGGGACCCCCAACCTTGCGGCGCAATGCTAGCAGCGAGCTGTCCGCCATCTGGAGGCGGCCCCATTCGCTGAGCGACAACGAGAGCAGCGAGTCCCGACCCTGAGAGGCAGTGGAATCATCCACGATCGGTGCGCCCGCTGTCGCAGCCAGTGCCCCCATCTCCCCCGCAAGCGTCGGTTTACAGCGCGCCGATCCCGACAAACACGCGCATTCATCACAAGGCAACAACCGCGACAAGCAATCGGCATTTGTGTGTCGCAACCCCTTACGGTACGTAGTCGTAAACTGATAGTCCTGGAGGACTTCCAACCAACGCGACAACTGGCCCGAGGGCTGGGCGACCCTCAATGAATACTGTAGCGCCGCGTGGTCCGTTCGGACCGTAAAGTGACGACCATAGAGATATGGCCTAAACTGCTGCACAAAAAAGACAATGGCAAGCAGCTCGCGACGGGTGACGCAGTAGCGCTGCTCCGCCGGAGACAACACCCTACTACCGTAGGCGACAACTCTTTCGACACCCCCAACGACTTGGGATAGCACCCCCCCAATGCCCGTGTTGCTAGCATCCGTGTCCAGCAAAAAGGGACTGGCAAAATCGGGATAACACAAGGGTGGGGCACCCACCAAGGCGTCCCGGAGGGAGCGAAACGCGGCCTCCTCCTCCGGTCCCCATTTGAACTTCACTCCCTTCGCCGTTAGAGCGTGCAAGGGTTTTGCAATAGTGGCGAAGTGCTCAACGAACCGCCGATAATAAGAAGCAAACCCGATGAAACTACGCACGTCGGAAACGGACGTAGGTGTCGGCCACGAACCGACACAATCCGTCTTCGCGGGATCGGTGGAGATCCCCGAAGAATCGACAATGTGACCCAAGTATCTAACCGACCTACGAAGGAGGTGACATTTGGCCGGTTTAAATTTCAACTTAGCCGATCGCATTCGCAAGAACACCCCTCTCAATCGCTGGAGGTGTTCTTCAAACGTTTTACTGAAAACAATGACATCGTCCATATAAATCAAGCATGTATCCCACTGCAAGCCCGACAAAACCAGCTCCATAAGTCGCTGAAACGTCGCTGGAGAGGAGTGAAGTCCCATGGGTAACCGGTTAAACTGGAACAGCCCCCCTGGAGTCCGAAATGCTGTCTTAGGTTTCGACTCTTCGTCGAGCGGCAACTGCCAAAACCCCGATAACAAATCAAGAGTCGAAAAATATCGCGCACCAGACAATGCATCGAGGGACTCATCCATCCTGGGGAGCGGATACGCGTCAGCCACAGAGATCTTATTCAGGCGACGGAAATCAACGCAGAATCGCAGGGACCCGTCCTGCTTCTTAACCAGCACAATAGGCGCTCCCCACGGGCTAGAGGAGGGCGAAATAATATCGGCTTCTAGCATTTCGTTAACAGCCGACTGAACATGTTCCTTCTCCACGGGACTCAGTCGGAAGGGATTTAGCTTGACCGGCGCCGCATCGCCCGTTTCAATGTGATGGTGCAACAAATCCGTGCACCCAATGTCATACTTATGTTTACTGAATACATCAGAGAATTCAATGAGCAACTCGCGCAGCGCACCCAACTGCGCCGCCGACAAATCGTCCGAGGCGGCGCATAGCGAATGGACCCACTCAAGGTCTTCCCTTGGCTCAACGTTCCGCGCGGGGCTCGAGCCCACCTGCGCAACCAACCCATCATCCACAGGGACCCGCGCCGCGTGAGCCAGCACGGTGCCCTGCGGAATGACAGCTGGTCGCGACCCCGCGTTCAAAACCATCACAAACGGATCCCTGTCAGCCCGCACCAAAGTGTGAGCCACCGATAAATCAAGACCCCCGACAGCCTTGTTAGAAGGACCCAAAAGCATACTTTGTCCCGAAGCCTCCCTCACCCATGGTTTCCGCAACCGGAGGGGAATCAACATCTGTGAACCCGGGGGCACTTGCACGGTCTGCGTCGCCACCGCTTGTATCGTAGCGCACGCCGTCCGAATGTCAGTAGGGCCCGTCAAAAATGAAATCCGGCGACCCGATGGCAGTTCAATGCATCGTTGATCGATAAGAATTTTAATAGGCATTTTAGCCAAAAAATCAGTGCCCAAAAGACACGGAACTGCCAAAGAAGACGAAACGAAAACGGGTCCCGACAATTTGATATCTCCAATGCAAATGGACGCCCTAACCTGACCGATAATGCCCAACGATCCCCCATTAGCGGCGTAAAATGGCACATCCACCGGAAGCAGCGGACGACATTGGACTGGAAGAATATTATAAATGAGGTCCGATATAATAGTTGCCGATGCCCCCGTGTCCACTAACACCCTAATCTCAACCCCATCAATAGATCCCGTAACAACGGACGAACCCGCCGAAGCAGCCACAATTCTATGCCCCAATTCCGCCCATTCAATGTCTCCCTGGTCCCGGCCGAACCCCCCTCGCCGAACCGAATCCCCGAACCTTAACCGGCCCTCCTCCGCCGCAACGCGGCGTCCCATGTGTGCCGAATAAACAGGCCGAGCGTGTGAGGTGCCGCGACTTGCCGGGGATTGTAGAGATGACTTGGGCTCTCGGTCGTCGTCCAGCCGAGCTCCCATGGCGCGCTGCCGCGGAGCGCGGCACCCGGACGCCACGTGGCCCCGGAGGCCGCAGTTATAGCACGTGACGAGGGTCGGAGTAGATCTTGGTTGCTCCGACTTTCGGCCCGATCGCAGAGGCGACCGGGCCCCCGGCCTCCAGTCCCCTGGTCGTCCCGTGGCGAACGCCTCCTCTCGTGGGCTGACGACTTGGGGTTCGGTGACCACCGAACCCGGGGCTGCGACGACAGCAGCGTTGCAACCAACGCCTTGTTTCCGTTGTAGGGCCTCGTGCGCTTGAATACTCGTGGCGACTCTCAAAGAAGAAATATCAATCTCGTCAGCTGTGTTGATAGGGACCCCCAGGTCCTGCGCCAACTTAAGCAGCTGCTCCAAAACCATCGCGTCTTGGCCCTCCTCGTCCATCCGAGGGAACGCAGCATCAGCAAGAGCCAGCAACGCCGTGCGATAGGCCAGCGCGGTCTCCGTGGCCGCTTTCCGTCTTGCGTAGAAATGATGGCGGCACGCCGAGGGAGGTCCGTAGACCCTGGCCAACAAACCCAGCGCATCCTTCAGCGTGGAGCGGTCCGACTTCCGTGCAGCCCTGAAGGCCGCGAGCGCATCGTCGTCCAGCATGGCGGGCAACGCCCGCAGCGCCGTAGCATCGGACCACGCTGACATCTCTTGATGCGCCAAAAACCTTCGCTGAAATTGGCCCCAGTCTCCGCCTTCCGCCTTGAAGGCTGACAACGTGGGCAGGCGCTGCTGAAAAATGAAGTCATCCGCCTCGTGGTTCCTCTCCGCCTCTCCGTCGGTGTGTAAGATGGCGGCTCCAGCAGCAGACGTAAAATGGCGGACCCCCTCGCGCGCTGATGACGTCGATGCGCGCGCTTGGGAACCCACCACCACGTGGCGCTCGCCGTTCCCGCCAAAAGTAGGCCCAGGCGCAATGGCGGGAATCCCCCATTCGTTTTGGCGGGAATCTGCGGGGCGACCTTGTAAAATGTCCCCCACTGTCCCCGCTCCTCCCGACGAGCTGATCTCCGCCAAGATGGACGCGGCGGCGAGCAGCAGCTCCGCCAGTCGGGAGTGCGCCTCACGAAGCCCGGCGTCGGTCCCCGGTCGCTCGGCCGGCGCCGTCGACGGATCCTGTAGCGTGGGCAAGTCCTCCTCCTCACCCCCCGCCACCAGCGGCCCCGAGTCGTCCAGGTTTTCCTCGCGGTCAATCCCGTGGGTCCTACGGGTCTTCCTTGTCTCCATGCTTGGAAGCCCGTTTCACTTCTGACGCCAGATGAAGTATTGGAAAATGACGGCAGGAAACTCCTTGACGGGAACACACTTCTTTTATTAAATCTTGACTTGTAACGATACAACGCGTGGCCTCTCTTCTTCACAATGCGGTCACCATACAACGGTACAACTCGTGACCTCTTCTCTCCGCCCTACGCTTCTCTTGACTCTCTTAGATTCTGTGCTGCTGGCTCTCTGTGCCTCGTGTAGACTCCGCGCCTCGGCTACACTCTTCTCTCGTCTCGTGTAGACTCCGCGCCTCTGCTACACTCTCCACTCGCCTCGTGTAGACTTTGCATCTCTCTCTGGCTACACCGTATGCATACTCGGCTCGTGTAGACCTTTCTCTCTCTCTGGCTACACCGTATGCATACTCGGCTCGTGTAGACCTTTCTCTCTCTCTGGCTACACACTATACATCGCTCAGCTCGTGTAGACCTTTCTCTCTCTCTGGCTACACACTATACATTACTCAGCTCGTGTAGACCGTTCTCTCTCTCTGGCTACACACTATACATTACTCAGCTCGTGTAGACCGTTCTCTCTCTCTGGCTACACACCTATACCTTACTCTCCTCTACTCTCCATTACTCTCCTTTACTCTCCTCTCCGGGCTCTATCTCTGCACCTTCGTCTTCATTCTTAGATGGTTCCACTTCTGCCCCCCTACTCCTCTGTGCATCACCTTATATATCTCTTCTTCCCGGGAGACGGAGCGGATGCGGACCTCAACGTCGCCACCGCTCCTCAGTTACCCAATCACCACGCGCTATCTCTACGATCCGTTTCCGCCCAGCGCGTGTTTCCACTCCCCGACCAATCACACCGCGCTGCCACCCGATCACTCCCTCTCAGCGCGTCACCGGCACACAGCCAATCAGCAGCACTACCCCCACCCGCGCACTGACGCCTGCTCCTCCCCGTCAGCGCGCGTCACCACACACACACCCGTACATACGCGCTGGCACACGACGTATACACCCAGCGCGTATCACCACTACACAGGTTTTGCGTGAGCATTACTGAAACTTATTTGAATACCATGGTATGTGATATGAAGGTGTCATTTATCTTATATAGAAATTTGTACTATTGTATGAAAGTATTTGAATTATTTACACAAAAATCGCCTTACCTTTTATTGTGACCAGTTCCATAGTGAGGGTGCCTGTCCTATAGTAGCCAGTAAACTCACATGTGTAAACCCCACCACCTGTAAACTTAACGTTGGACATTGTTAAAGGAAACTGATCGTTATCAAAATCACGTGATCGTGGCGTATATTGTATTGTCTGATCAGATCCCTTCGTTGTACCACGTGGTTTCCATTTCCAAGTGACAGCGCGTTGCAGCTGTGAACCATCTTTCCACTCAAATCCAGGATCAGATTCATCACATGACAAAGAAACCTCCCCACCCTCGTGTTTAAAATACTTCTTCGCTGCGGGTGCCTGCCCAACAGCAGTTCCTATAAAATAAACAGCAGGGAATTAACTAACCCACAATAGTTATCAAAACATATACTAAATGTAAACATGTATTTGTTGATTTGTACAGATTAAAATTCAATGTAATAACTCATCACGTGAGTTAATAACGTGACATTTAAATACATTTAACAGGACACTTACCAGTTGATCTAAACTCCAGTTTGTACGAGGCAAAGGGACGGCTGTGCTGGGATTGTAGAACACATTTCCATTCCCCCTGTTGAATTCGTTTTACTTTGTTCAGTGTCAGCGGATTGCCTTTGTCAATGTAAGTGTCACCATGATACCAAACCAGACCTGTTCCATAGGCACTGTTTGAGATGAGACAGGTCAATGTGACAGTCTCTCCTTCTGTCACAGAGCGGAGTGGGTTGGCTGAAACTAAAGAAAACAAAAGCAGTAAAACAAACTCAGACATCAGCAGTGACTCCGTGCTCCAGACTCCTCCACTACTCCTCTTGTGGACGAGACCACAGCAGCGACGCTCAGAGACCTGACGGGCTGTGTGACTGGGGGCGGTGTGAGGGGCCTGCATCAGTACCAACGTCTCCTGTTGCACTGACACTCCTGCAAGTAAACGCGCGGCTTCGCTAGGAGAGCGCCGCACAGGACTCCCGGTGCAATGCCACCGTGGGAGCGATAGGAAGTCTGTGCCGTGTCACCTTCACGAGTCGCAGTGCCACGGGGAGGCAGAGGACGTGAGGCAGCGAGGACAATCTACCGCTAGCATTGCAGTGGAAGGGCTCGTCACGTGCAGTACCAGCGAGACGCATCACCCTCGTGTCAACTCTTTGCAGCGTTTAAACCACAACTTGATCTTGACGGATAAAATGTGATGAAAGAATATCACGATTAAAATTTTACAACAAATAATCATACATTTCACTTTGAAGTGTAGGAAGGGTGCTTGTGCAAAATAGTGTAACACATTTCCTTACCTTCCATTGTGATAATTTCCATCGTGAGACTCTCTGTTCCCAATTCCCTTTCAACCAGACAACTGTAAACGCCAGCGTCACTGCACTGCACATTTGCGATTCGGATAGAAGCCCTATGTTGATCAACATCCTCAGTGAATGTTATCCTGGCCTCTCCTGAGTTTGTTAAATCGATCTCGGTTGCTCCACTGCCTTCACCACGCCGCCAGGTGATAGAGCTGATATTGGGATTGTCGTGCTGTGTCCATCCTGGAGTGGTTCTGTCACACGTCAAGGTGACTGTCTTTCCCACAGCAACAACATACTCTCTGGAGGATGCCTGTAAATGAACACTCGCTTCAAAAGTGAAAAGACAAAACGGCAAATTATTAATATTGAACACTCCAGTACGGTTTTTTAATGTACGGTGCGCAACAAGTTGAACGTACATACTGTGCGTAAACACAGTGTGGTGTATAACCGCACGTGAATAATAACTCACTGATGCGGGACAAGATGCAGATGGCAACACTCATCCACACCGCACGTCTCCTCGTCCCCGTTTCCATGGCTCAGAGCCACGGCGCCGTCTGCTCAGTTCTCAGCACGCACCACGTTTTATGTCGCTCCTGCTGCCGCCTTCAGTCGAAGTGTCGCGACATCCCACCCACAGCTCGCTGAGGTTTCACTTCCAACCACAGCTCCCACACCAAACCCCAGCCTCTCTTTAGAGCACGACTTCATCGTCACACTTCCTTTTACTGTATCAGCGTCAAATAAAAAAAACGTTACCACTGTTATCGTGCTCAGAAAGCAATTTATTTACCAAAATAAAATACGAATTCGTAACTAACATTAAATACCATGAACGTGCTTTGGCATAGAAGAGTCGCCTGACACCATTTGGAACGTGCGTGTTCAATTCGCGTCCGTGCACGTCAAGTCTGGTGGTGTGCGTCCATGCGCCATCCGCCTCCCTGGCCATGAAGTCGGAGGCGCTGCCTGGACACGGCTCGCTGCTGTTTGACCCAAGGCTCAGCAGTGCCGCAGGGCCCCATCAGCGTGCAGCGAGATGGGACATTTGTTAAGGCTCCAGAACGCCAGAGGCCCAATAAATATAACAAACAAAAACATCTGTATTTAGAAATGACTTTATTAATTCTGTATAATTGTTTTAACAAGAATAACATGACCAATACTAGCTTCATTAAGTGTTATTTCTTACGTTGTTTAAATGTCAGAAGGGGGGGGGAGGTCTTTTCTGATCCGGTGTCCCGGGGGTAAAGACCATGTCCGTCCTTTGTTTCACGAGATAAAAACCCAGACAATTCGTTGCTGTTACAACTGTTGCATTTACAGTGGTAGACTTCTATTCAGAAAGACCGTAATAACAGCTGGCAATGACGACTAATGAGCATTTAAATAGCCACGCGTTTTGTTTTCACGTCTTCATATTTGAAGCCCAAGCCAGAATGATTTCTCATTAAATCGCATTCCGTGTGAACAGCACAGCACACTGTTACTTCTGCTTTTGAACACAACTGAAAGATTACGAACCTTCAGCGATTATTCTAATATACCGAATGTTAAATATGCACATAACCCATCTTAATACTGGATTACTCAAAACGTGAATTTAAATCAAGTAAATAACATCATCGAACTAAAACAATGTTACATGGAAATACTCGGCTCCATAAAAGTAACTGCACCGCATATGGAAAATGTGTATCGCTCATTCATACAGGTCGAGGAGTCTCAAAAATGGACTTCTCAACCCGTGCAGCATTTGCCTCCTTGGTCATGAGGTCAGAGCCCGTCTCTGGACGCTGTTTGCTGCTGTCTGACCCAAGGCTCAGGTGATGCTGCTCCCCGTTGGATCCATTCCAATAGAAGCAGCCACCACAGAGCCAACTGTGGGACACTGGGGTGGGATTATTACTGGTGGAAACTTACAGATATGTGTAAATTGCTCAAGATAACAAACTGGCATCATGTGGTGTAAAATTCAATCCCACGTGCTACGATAAAGAGACACGTACCGTATCACATTGACAGGTGAATGTTTACTTTTAGACCATATGTTACACTTCTGTAATGATGAGGCATGGACCGTTCGATGGTTTCTACCAAAATAAATGAACACTTTCATCGCAGCCATCTCTGCTTCACGTTGTCAGACTGGGTACATGCGTATACAGTGGTCATTTCACAATGTCAACTTAAATTTTCATAAAAAAATCATAAACAGGAATGGGCAGGGTAATTACTTCCCTTCCCTTGTGTTTCCCCCTGGTGTCGCACATACATACCATGCAGCCTTTTCTAACACACAACAGGCAGTCACTATTCTACTTGCATAGCAAAAACCTTGAAGAATATTTCATCATTATAGTGTGGTTGATGCGTACACGAGACTGAGGGTATTAGTATAAAAAATATATAAATTTGCTATGCACGAACATTTTGCATGCAAACATATTAACCTTACGATCAAACGTGACTCTATACTCAGCAGAAGGTTTTCAAGCAGTCAGTGTGGCGCCACTCCTGCCACTAACGACAAGCAGGAGTCGCAAGTTCAATAACTTGGCCTTGAAAGCATTTGAAAATTATTACGGTATGGCTTTTTAAGGTACAGCAGAAAGAAAAGCGACTTGTTAGCATTATCAAACAATTATGGAACTATACAAGTACAAAATAATCAAATGAAAATGTAGCAATAGTTTGATGAATTAGCATTGTCCTCATCAACTTCACTTGGCCAGGCAAGGACCCGCTGACACATCAAGTTTCCATTAGAAGCGTCACCTGGGCCAAACAGGTTTCAGGGCAGCAGTGCAATCCAGCCCAGATGTACAAAGACAAATAATGGCACAGATGGCAACGACGGATATACTGTAATGCCTATTCTACTCTACTATTACATCCCATGTTTGACGAGTTACATAATTAAATCGGCAGGCAACATTTAGAAATTAGTAACTTGACAATTAGTATACGCGGATTTGTACACTGTAATATCAATTACATTGATAACATTTTTAACTGAATGCAGCGGTTCCCAACATTTTCCAGTGTGCGGACCCCTTTTCAACCTCCAAGCATTTTGCGAAACACCACATGCCACGAGTTATTTGAATTTTCCCCGGTGAGAATGCTGTTGTTTTTATTTTCCGCGAACCTCCTGCAGTAGCCTCACCGACCACCAGGGGTCCCCGGACCACCGGTTGAGAAACGCTGATAGAATGCATTTCATCTACCCTTTATTCTTTTTGTAAGGACAAGGCAGGTGAATATTGTCATCACATTACATTCTGTGCAATGATTGGCTCTACATGTCAGAAAGTCGCGACGGTGCGGTTGACCACCAGTGTTGCCAACTCAGCAATTTTGTAAGATCAGGTTTATTTATTTACACGATTTTATTTAACTCACTTCGTTTGTTGTATCCTCAAAAAATAATTCTTGCAACTCAATTTTTACACACTTCCCAATGTGCTATCGACAGCAAACTTCGTATAAGTATGTCATGCTGATGACAACACGATATTCTATCATAAAATATCCAAAACATATATTTTATTTATTTATCTTACTGTATGTTTTGTCATATCCAAAAATCTTGTAACTCAATTTCAACCGTATTCCCAATGTCGTATCGACTGCAAACTTGGTATAGGTATGTCATACTGATGACAAAACGATATTCTATCATTGAAAATTTTTAATATATTTAAAAATATATTTTTTTTACGGCTCTAATTGTCGACGCTCAACTCACGTTGGCTGTAAATCACCACGGTCCCTTACGTTGGGGAATGTCGGAGGGGAGGGGCGAAGGGGGCAGGGGGAGGGGCAGCTCGGACAGTACATTTCATTAAAGCGTGTTTTTTAAAGTATGTTTACATATTTTATTATTAACCTGTTGAGAACTCTAAGAGGCCAGTAGCATCTCGTTTGCAAGAATGTTGAGGCATTAATCTGCCTGTAGGGGGCGATGATCACTACGTACAATATTAATCATTCAGACACTGTCTCCCCGACAGACCTGGTCTTCACCTGAGGACGGCTGCTTGCGTTGTGGCCGAAACGTCGTGAGAATAATTTTATGTTTTATTTTTATTATTTTATTATTTCCCTTCTACGTGACTTTACCGAAAGAACCAAGAAGATGAATCCCTGCAGTCACGAAAACTTTAAATCGAAATGTTAATCGAGTTATTTGTTTTAATTTTTTTGTGTGTCCCCCGCCATCGCTTCACATCAAGAGCCACGAGCAAGCCACTGCCTTTGAAACACCCTTTGGCCTTCACAAACCACTTGTGTGCTCAACGAAAACTAAAGCTGGGTCCGGAAGAAGCAGCCGAGATCTCCTGGAGATGCGAGCGACGGACGCCGGTCCCGAGGGCCACCGCTGGGGCTGGGAGGCCCAGACGGCGCCTCGCGGGCACGAGTGGCCAGGGCCCCCTAGCGGACACAATGAGGCACAGCGTGCGGTACAAACACAACTATGAGACAGCGTTCGACTTTGTCATTGCTTTGGCCTTACCAAGTGAATTACAGTCAACTGAGTTGTAAACATGTATAAACATAGACGTAACTTCAACCGAGAAGATGGATACAAATTGAGCAATCATTGGAAGGATGTTATTAACCAGGTAAAACCTTAACGGATGGTGTTGGCGTCATTTCCGCATCTCCAGCTTTCTTCAGCCTCCCAATCTCTCTTTTAATTGTTGATTTGTTTGCATCGTATGGCTTAAACTCTGCGAGTTGTATTAATTTCATAGAACAATGAAAATAACCCCAGAAAAATATACTGTACTCACAAGGCCCGTGCCGTCCTCGCGTCACACGTTAAGATTGTCATATTCGTCTGCAACAAACGGAATAAGAGTTTACATTCCAGCATCAACAACGTAATTATGACCAAAGTACACGATTAAAAATAGTTGAACCGCACAAGCAAATAAACTCCAATGGAGTGGATGGATGAAATCAGTGGACGTGTCCCTTGGACTCTCAATAAGTTAAGCAACATTGCAGCGCCTGCCGCTGGCGATGTTGTGGTCGATGGCCAAAGTGAAGTGGGGCCACGTGGCGCTCTCTGCAGGTCGTCTCGTGCGCCCTCTACCTTCTGCCAGAGGTGGGACAAAGTCATTGTTATGCAAGTCCAAGTCGAGTCGCAAGTCATCAAATTCATGACTCGAGTCTGACTCGAGTCCAAGTCACATGACTCGAGTCCACACCTCTGCCTTCTGCCTCCTTCCGCTGCAGCTTGAGGGCTTGGTAGTGGCCTTCGCGCTCCTGCCGGGAGGCATCTGCCAGCAAGTTGTTGACGTTGTCATTCATACCATTGGAACCTCCTTTGCCAGTAGCAAAATATGATGATTGGTTTTTTAACCCCTTTTATCTGGCCAGATAAAAGGGGGTAAAAAAAACAATTGCCAGATAAAAGAGTAAAAAAACAATTTATCGTAATTTATGTCGTAATTTATACGTTGTAATTTAAACGTAATTTATAGGTCGTAATTTCGACGTCGTAATGTATACGTTGCAATTAATACATTGTAATTAATACGTTGTAATTCATAAGCGCCATCTGACTTCAGTTGACGATCGCAAGCGTCACGTGACAGCAGACATCCTCGTCGTCACAAAGTGCGTGACATAGCGACGCGTGAACAAATGACAGCTACTACCATTGTTGGTCACCGATGGCGATTCCAGCACTTCGTAGTCGCTTCCTCGCTGTGGATCAGGACCTGTCGTGAAACAAAAACTCCACTGTGGACTTCACGGCGATGCCACTCCTCTCGACCCATTAGCGAACGTGAGGAGGCAAAAGCATCAATGGTCACAACGCGTGTTCTTGATTTTGCTCTGTTGCCTGCACTACAGTAGCCTGTGCTTCACTGTCAACTTCATGAACTGTTTATTCAATGTAGTTATCAGGAAATCTTCAAATAACATGGGTATGATTTCATTGAATCTGACGTTTAAACAAAACTGTGAACCTGTAATGGTACAAAGCGTATAGATCAAAGCATATTGAAGTTGTTATGCTATTAATGTATCCTGGGAAGCCAGAGTCTCAAGAATATTTTTCAAGTGCGTCCTGCAAAGGGATGTCTGGCCACTGTGAAGTAAGTGTGTTTTGCATATGGGTGGAAAATAGTGCCGCATAAATGCGGAAAATTACCATCCCTCATCATCGATTGCAAGTTCAATCCTTGATAAGCACTGTCTTGCTCTGGCTGAGACTCTGCTAAGAATATGAAATAGTGTTTTTAATTGAATCGAAATAAAACCAAGAGTTAACATATTTGTGTCGCATAGAGTTAGCCAAACTGAACGAGTGTTATTTCCACAAAAAATATATATACTTGTCAAAACAAAAGGTGTGGTTTACCTCTTTGAACACACAGACCACATGCTATTAAAACTGTGGTGGTCAGCACACACTACTGAATTTCTTTTAAATACCAAACGTTTAATTTGATTCTGGAACGCATTTTAAATATTACGTTTTCTTTCATTGCCCACAACTCTTAAAAAGTTTACCAACATTTACACATAGACGGTGTACACGGGTCTCAATGGCAGCTTCTCAAGTGGCTCTCGGCTGGGTCATAATGAACGAGAGCTGTTTCCCCTGCTAGGAGGAGGCATTGCTGGCAGTGACGTGTGGATGGTCTCACATCTGCACGAGTGTTGCTGTGTGTAGCGCACAAGGCTGACAGCCACACATAGAGACACCGCAGCAATGCCGACATCAACAGCGATCCCAGACAAGGGGTAACCCCCTCCTCCATTAATGAAATGACATGCGGTTGTAGTGACCCTTAAAGGAGCTACACAACGTGTATTGGGTGAACGGGGTTCAGTGTGAGGAATGCTGTTTGGTTGTAGAGTGGTGGGTGGTGCCAATGACCTGCATTGAGCTTCCTTCTTCTGTAGCCCAACACAGCAACAACAGCAGCTCCAGCAGAGAGCAACACAGCCAGCACCACTCCAACAGCCACCAACACGTACGGAGATGCCCCTGGAACTGTTGCGAAATACAAAATAATGCATGAACTAAATAAACGATGAAATAATTTAAGTAATTTCATAAACACATTTTATATTTTCATAGAATGAAAGGAGTGCAGTAACATACATTTCACAGCCGTATACTTTGACGTAACAAGAGCTTTAGATTAAAATTAACTTTCCCGACCTGCAATTTAATATTGAGAGCCAGTGATTATATCGTAAAAGCGGGAGACGTAATTTAGATAATAAAAATAGAGCAAAGTGTTTGTTTTCCATGACAAAAATGGGAAGTCTTGTACCTTATGACGTAATCAACTCCATTTCCAACCGCCATGATCGGAAATATCCTTCAACCTGACAAGTGTAAACCCCCCCTGCATCATCATTCACCACTGAGATGGTCAGAGAAAAGTCGTCGTCGTCAAAAGCCGAGGACAAGATGTTTACGTTGGAGTTGAGGTGGGAACTGAATGCAGCGTGAGGTCCGGCTGGGTGAGCCGCGAGTAACGTACGGACTGTGCTGTCACCACGTGGCCTCCAGTACCAGGTGACCGAACGAGACTCATTGGAGGAGCTCCTCCACACAAACCCAGGGTCAGACTCGTTGCAGGGCAACGTGATTCCTTCACCAATTTGAGACGCGTAATTCCTGGTTGCCTGATGCTCTGAGTCTGCAAATCGTGTAAAAACAATAGTTTAATAGTTTAATCGACAACCAAACAAATACAGGATGCCACAATACAGATACATATGATAATTGGAGTTTTTTACCCTTTTATCTGGCAACAAAACTGACACCTTTTTTTTACAAGGAGTCATGTTTGCATAGACCACAATACCTGCAGTCGTAATGCAAAAAAAACATAACTCTAATAATGTATACACTGTCCTTGAAGTTGATTGGTCCACACTCGAGACAGCTTTTCCTAGAGCCTAGTCTCACATGGTGTTTGACCAAATGACGCTAAAAGGCGCACAGATACATATCTTACAGCTGCAGGTATAAGCATGGACATTGTGTCAAGCTCACCAATTCCTTTAATCAATGTAAGTGTTTTTTAATACACGCAAGATGTAACTTAATTCATGTACTTGATCAAAGTATTTATTCTCACTATGTGCTTTTAGAATGTAACTGAAGTAACGTGAGATGTGTATTTACCATTTTTCAGCACGTTCACATTGTACGCTACCTCTGAGGTCTCTCCACTCTCCCTTTTCACGGCACACTTCAACAACCCACTGTGAGCAGCGTTCACTTTCACCAACACGATGCTGCTTTGATGGCTGATCTCAATCCCATTGTGAATCCATCTGACCATGTGTGCATAGGAGTCGTTAGAGAGCTGGCAGGTCAGACTGATGCTCTCTCCTTCTGCTACGGTGTCGGATGTGTTGGACAAAACTAAAGAACACGAAACAAAAATCAATATTTACGACTCATTGATTCAAAATCACAAGCCAAACTAGAGTACAAATCATTCTGAAGTTTGAGGTATGGCTTATCCCTGGTCACGTGGAATCCACAACTGTGATAAGATTCCAGGAGATCGGAGCCTGGAGTCCTCACAGCGCAGTTGAGATCATGGAATGCCTCCTGCACTGCTCCTCTACTCGTGATTACAGCAGCAGAGCACAGAGACTCCAGGGTGGGGATGGTGAAGGGGTGAAGAGGAGACCACGTGGCCACTGATCACGAGAAGCACTGGCCCAGGAATTGTCTAAACCTAAACCCTCGACCTAAACCTGATTGTGAACGTGAACTCAGAGCAGGACTCTGAATGGCCAACAGCAGCAGCGCTACTCGTAATTCTCACGTGAACTTTTCATATGGCAACTTAAAAGAAACTAAACCTGTTTAAATTTGCGAGAAATATTGTGTAAATATAAGTAAGTGCGCTATACATTATCTATTGTATATGTCTCTTCAATAATTTGGACTACATTACTGTAATAAAACAAGTGAATGTAATACCAGTGCAACTACATTTTTATTGGTAAACCAATCATTGTAAAAGATATCAGTTCCACAAGTAAAAAACACGGGAATATTCCCGTGAATGTGGCTGTGATACGACCGTTCACATGATGGAACACTTAGGCTTTCATCTGCAAGGGCGATGGCATGATGGGCAATGAGAATCAGATGATGCGCATCCAATGCTGAATGCTACAGACATGACAGCTTGTATGTGCAGCAGCAGTAACAATCGTTCATGTGAACATAAACTCACTCTGGCATTTACGTCACAATCATGAACAATACTGTCCGACATTTCATTTTAATAAGATGCTGAAACGTGTTAATACGTAGAATATATAAATTTTCATTTTATATAACTTATGTATGTATACATTTATATATAAAAATATATAAATTTTCTTTTTTAATGAAATTAAATATGAATAGAATATATACGTAGAATATATAAATTTCATTTTATATAATTTATATATATATACATTTATATATAAATATATAAATTTTCATTTTTAATGAAAATTAAATATAAATAGAATACATACGTAGACTATATAAATTTTCATTTCATATAATTTACATAAATAAATGTATATCTAAATATATGTAAATATACGTTTTAATTTTTAATGAAAATGAAATATAATGAAAATGTATTAATTTTAATTTTGAATGGAAATTTATATTCTATGACTTAATATTGTCTTACCTTTGATTGTGATCAGTTCCATTGTGAGGGTGCCTATCCTATAGTAGCCAGTAAACTCACATGTGTAAACCCCACCACGTGAAAATGTAACTGTCGACAATGTTAAAGGAAACTGATCTGTATAATAAGACGATTGCGGTGGATCTTGTAGGTTCTGATCAGAACCCTGTGTTGTGCCATCATGCGATCTCCATTTCCAAGTGACAGCGCGTGACAGCTGTGAATGATCTTTCCACTTAAATCCAGGATCAGATTCATCACATGACAAAGTGACCTTCCCACCCTCGTGTATGAAATATTTCTTCACTGCGGGTGCCTGCCCATCATCACTTCCTATAAAACAAGCAGCAGTGAATTAACCAATGCACAGTAATTATCAAAACATATGCTAAATGTAAATATGTAATTGTACATTTAACATTAAAATTATTTAAATTCAAAAAATAAAAAAACGTGAGTTAATAACAGTACATTTAAATGTATATAACAGTAGACTTACCAGTTGATGTAAACTCCAATTTGTACGAGGCAAAGCGACTGTTGTGCTGCTTTTGTAGAAAACATTTCCATTCTCCCTGTTGAGATCGTTTTACTTTGTTCAGTGTCTGCCGATTGCCTTGTGAAATGTAAGTGTCACCATGATACCAAACCAGACCTGTTCCATAGGCACTGTTTGAGATGTCACGCGTCAATGTGACATTATCTCCTTCTGTCACAGAGCGAGATGGATTGGCTGAAACTAAAGAGAGCAAAAGCAGTAAAACAAACTCAGACATCAGCAGTGACTCCGCGCTCCAGACTCCTCCACGACTCCTCTTGTGGACAAGGCCACATCAGCGACGCTCAGCGAGTCTGGGCGACTCCTAACCGGTCCCCGTTCACCACAGAGCTCTGTCCATGTGAGTAGGATGGGTCTGCATCAGCAGGAGATTCTTCTGTTCACAGATGTGCCGTAAAACACGTGGCTGCACTACACCACAGGCAGAATGTCACGGGCGATGGCTGTGGATGTGACGCCAGTGCGAGTGCCATGGGAAGCCTGGGTTGCCATCTCCATGGATCGGGGTACAATCGTCAGTCTCGTGGGATTCCTCGGACGTGCGGTGCCATCACGTTGGAAGAATTCATAATGGGCAATAGCAGCAGTGTGTTTTATGCTTGACTAAACTCATTACAGCCATCAAAATTAATACTTTTATATAATTGGTAGCAGTTTACATTCATGGACTATTAATACAAAATCGTACACTATGAATAATGAAATGCATTCCACTTTTATATTTAAGTGCATATGCTTGTGCAAAAAAGTAAAATATAATTTACCTTGCATTGTGATAAGTTCTCGTGTTAAGCTGCTTGTTCTAAAGTAGCCAGCAAAGTGGCAAATGTAGAGCCCAGCATCACTGTATTGTGCGTTTGAGATTTGAATAGAGAAGCTGTCTTGATCAAAAGCAGACTTCAATGCTGTTATTCTGGAAACCAGTGCTATAGCGGTATTTTTCCTTACATCTCTAGTCCATTGACCAGTTTGCTTTTGATACTGGACAATCGTTGCGCTGCCACTACCCTGCCTCACCCATTTCCAGATCACAGCCCGGTCAGAGGAAGGGTGATCTTCCCATTTAAATTCTGGATCAGATTCAACGCATGGCAAAATGGCCGTCTGGCCCACAGAAACAAAATACTTTCTGGGAGCAGGTTCCTTTACTTCACAAACATCTACAAAAATATAAGAAAAGAGAGAAATTATTACACTTTAAACATTGAAATTACGGACAAATATTTGACAATTTTAATGATACTTTAAGTTATTACACCTCCACAGGGGATGTATCACATACATCATATTCATCACATTTAGAAGATACTGATTGCATTGGTAACGCAAATTAACCACATTGTTAACAGATCCCGGTGAGAAATTAAATTCACCGAGGGCTTAATTTATTTTGAAACATTTCTGGGGCTGCCCAAACCCCTGGACCCCCCCACCCCTTCCCCCAACTGATGGGGATAGCAAAAGGAAGAGAGGGGAAGGGATAAATATTTTCCAGGGATCAACCCCAGACAGCTCCAGCTGAAATCAATCCTTGAATACACTTACTCAGTGATGAGACTTTCAAATCGAGAGAAGCAGAGGCTTGGTCAGTTTGGGTTTTTACACCACATGTCCATTCTCCCTCTTGACATCGTTTGACTTTGCGTAATGTCAGCACAGAATAGCCTTTGTTCATTTCAATGCCACCGTGAGTCCAAACAATACTTTGTACATAGGCACTGTTTGAGATGTCACACTCAAATGTGACAGTCGTTCCTTCTGTCACAGAGCGGGATGGGTTGGCTGAAACTAAAGAAAGCAAAAGCAGTAAAACAAACTCAGACATCAGCAGTGACTCCCTGCTCCAGACTCCTCCACTACTCCTCTTGTGGACGAGACCACAGCAGCGACGCGCAGCGACTCTGGGCGACTCGTAACCGGTCCCCGTTCACCACAGAGACCTGACGGGCTGTGTGACAGGGGGCGGTGTGGGGGGCCTGCATCGGTACCAACGTCTCCTGTTGCACTGCCACTCCTGCAAGTAAACGCGCGGCATCGCTAGGAGAGCGCCGCACAGGACTCCCGGTGCAATGCCACCGTGGGAGCGATAGGAAGTCTGTGCCGTGTCACCTCCACGAGTCGCAGTGCCACGGTGAGGCAGAGGACGTGAGGCAGCGAGGACAATCTACCGGTGGTATTGCAGTGGAAGGGCTCGTCACGTGCAGTACCAGCGCCACGCATCACCCTCGTGTCAACTCTTTGTAGCGTTTAAACCACAACTTGATATTGACGGATAAAATGTGATGAAAGTATATCACGATGAAAAATGTACAACAAATAATCATACATTTCACTTTGAAGTATTGGAAGGGTGCTTGTGCAAAATAGTGCAACACATTTCTTTACCTTCCATTGTGATAATATCCATCATGAGACTCTCTGTTCCAAATTCGCTTTCAACCAGGCAACTGTAAACGCCTGCGTCACTGCGCTGCACATTTTTGATTCGGATAGAAGCCCTATGTTGATTAACATCCGTAGTGAATGTTATCCTGGCCTCTCGTGATTTTGTTAAATCGATCTCGGTTGCTCCACTGCCTTCACCACGCCGCCAGGTGATAGATCTGACATTGGGATTGTCGTGCTGTGTCCATCCTGGAGTGTTTCTGTCACACGTCAAGGTGACTTCCTGTCCCACAGCAACAAAATACTCTCTGGGGGATGCCTGTAAATAAACACTCGCTTCAAAAGTGGAACGACAAAACGGCAAATTATACATATTGAACACTCCGGTGCGGTTTTTAAATGTATGGTGCGCAACAAGTTGAACGTACATACTGTAGGTAAACACAGTGTGGTGTATAACAGCACGTGAATAACAACTCACTGATGCTGGACAAGATGCAGATGACAACACTCATCCACACCGCACGCCTCCTCGTCCCCGTGTCCATGGCTCAGAGCCACGGCGCCGTCTGCTCAGTTCTCAGCACGCACCACGTTTTATGTCGCTCCTGCTGCCGCCTTCAGTTGAAGAGTCGCGACATCCCACCCACAGCTCGCTGAGGTTTCACTTCCAACCACAGCTCCCACGCCAAACCCCAACCTCTCTCTAGAGCACGACTTCATCGTCACACTTCCTTTGACTGTTTCAGCGCCAAATAAATAAAAAAAAACGTTACCACTGTTATCGTGCTCAAACAGCAATTTATTGACCTAGAACAAAATACGAATTCATAACTAACATTAAAAACAATGAACGTGCTTGGGTATAGAAGAGTCGCCTGACGCCATTTGGAACGTGCGTGTTCAATTCGCGTCCGTGCATGTCAAGTCTGGTGGTGTGCGTCCATGCGCCATCCGCCTCCCTGGCCATGAAGTCGGAGGCCCTGCCTGGACGCGGCTCGCTGCTGTTTGACCCAAGGCTCAGCAGAGCCGCAGGGCCCCATCAGCGTGCAGCGAGATGCAACATTTGTCCAGGCTCCAGAACGCCAGAGGCCCAATAAATATAACAAACAAAATCTGTATTCAGAAATATGACTTTATTAATTATGTATAATTGTTTAACAAGAATACAATGAATACTCTCTGGTTTTTTCGGTAAAATCACGTAGATAGAAAAAAGAATGAAATAAATAACATGAATACTAGCTTCATTAAGTGTTATTTTTTACGTTTTAATGTCAGAAGGGGCTTGGGTCTTTTCTGCTTCGGTGTCCCGGGGGTAAAGACGTCTAAACCCGGCCCTTCTCTCTGCTCACACGGTCACTGTTGCTACTACCAGACCCTCTGTGCGTGCGCTCCATCTGAGTCAGAACAGGGATGACGTGAATGGTTCGCTGGTAAACAACTGCAGGATATAGAGCAAGTTCCATAACTTCCCTTGCACAGCCAATAGATTATAAATGCTTGTCATTTGGGTTTTTTAAGTACAGCAAAGCAGAATTACAACTTGCTTTACAGAATCAAGTTGAACAATATAACCGAAAAAATATACAGATTTCGTTTTTTATCAAATACCATGACCGTCCGTTGTTTCACAATTGCTGCATTAATAGTGGGAGACTTCTATTCAGAAAGACCGTAATAACAGCTGGCAATGACGACTGATGAGCATTTAAATAGCCACGCGTTTTGTTTTCACGTCTTCATATTTGAAGCCCAAGCCAGAAGGATTTCTCATTAAATCGCATTCCGTGTGAATAGCACTTACTTCTGCTTTTGAACACAACTGAAAGATTACGAACCTTCAGCGATTATTCCAATATACCGAATGTTAAATATGCACAGAACACATCTTAATACTGGATTGTTAATAACTCAAAACGTGAATTTAAATCAAGTAAATAACATCATCGAACTAAAACAATGTTACATGGAAATACTCGGCTCCAGAAAAGTAACTGCAAAGCATTTGGAAAATGTGTATCGCTCATTCATACAGGTCGAGGAGTCTCAAAAATGGACTTCTCAACCCGTGCAGCATTTGCCTCCTTGGTCATGAGGTCAGAGCCCGTCTCTGGACGCTGTTTGCTGCTGTTTGACCCAAAGCTCCGGTGATGCTGCTCCCCGTTGCATCCATTCAAACTCTGAGACACTGGGGTGGGATTTATAACTTCAAAAACAAGATTATTACTTGTGGATACTTACAGATGTTGTTCTGCCTCATGGCAGGGGTTTTGCCTCACGGCAGGTGGCGGGGGGGGCAGTATGTACACAGGAATTTCCTGTTTTTGATGCTAATTTTGGTCACGTGACCAGGAAGTTGCGATTTAAGATTCCCGCTCAACCACGCGGGCGTCGGCCATTACACACATAATTTAAGATGGCGGCACACATTGCGTCCCAGTGAAGCCAGCCGCAATTGTATACCCCCCTTACGTTAACATCCACTGTTCTGCCTCACAGCAGGTGTTTTACTCCACGGCAGGAGTGGGGGTGTGAGTACACCGGAATTTCCTGTTTTGAGGTTGAGTTTGGTCACGTGAACAGCAAGTTACGATTTGACAGTCTTTCAACCATGAGGCTGGCGTCTGCCGTTACACAGAATTCAAAATGGCGGCACACATCGCGTCCCAGTGAAGACAACTGTAACTGTACATTGTGGGACTTTAAGAATCATTGTCTGTAAGTTCGTTTATGTTCTTATAATATTGGCAATGCTGGTATAATGTTAGAATGACCGTTATAATTATGTAAATGCCTTTATAATGCTGTTAAAGTGTTATTATAAATACGAGGCCTAGTTAACAACGAAGCCTGCAACTTTCCTTATTGTGAATGTTACTTGTAATTTAATAAGTCGAGTCAAACTTGTACCCAAGTAACTATATTGCGATCCTGAGAGCAAGGATGACGAAATATCTCATCCACAATTTAGTGTTATGTGTAATACTGTACATTTGGGGTGCAGTGTGATGAATACATGATGTGCCTTTATGTAACACAGCAGCGTATGCTCTTGTATAGTTATTCAGTGGTAATGTAAGGGCCTGGTCCATCCAGGATCTATTGTTTAGAAACATGTTATCTAAGACAATGTTATGATGCTGTGGTGTTCATTCATTGTGTTGGTGTTTCCGGGTATTAACAGATGTTGTATCTGTGCTGTTTTCTTACCAGTTTTACCTCGTTAAAATCAATAAATGACGTTTGGAGTCGGATGTTTACCCTAGCTCTGAGGGTTTATTGGACGCGAGGTTATCTACTCAGGTTGTGGTGCAACGCAGCACACAGCGAGGCCGAGACAGATGTGTAAATTACTCAATATTGTCAACTGCCATTATGTGGTGTAAAATTCAATCTCATGTGCTCCCCGTTGGATCCATTCCAATCGAAGCAGCCACCACAGAGCCAACTGTGGGACACTGGGGTGGATTTCTCACTTCAAAAACAAGATTATTACTCGTGGATACTTACAGATACGTGTAAATTGCTCAAGATTACAAACTGGCATCATGTGGTGTAAAATTAAATCCCACGTGTTACGATAAAGAGACATGTACCGCAACACACTTCTGTAATGATGAGGTATGGCCCGTTCGATGGTTTCTACCAATATAAAAGATGAACACTTTCATCGCAGCCATTTCTGCTTCACGTTGTCATGCTGGGTACATGCGTATGAAGTGGTCATTTCACAATGTCAACTTTAATTTTCATAAAAATATCATGAACAGGAATGGGCAGGGTAATTACTTTCCTTCCCTTGTGTTTCCCCCTGGTGCCGCACATACTTCCCATGCAGCCTTATCTTACACACAACAGGCAGTCACTATTCTACTTGCATAGCAAAAACCTTGAAGAATATTTCATCATTATAGTATGGTTGATGCATACACGAGACTGAGGGTATTAGTATAAAAAAAGATTAATTTGCTATGCACGAACATTTTGCATGCAAACATATTAACGTTACGGTCAAATGCGACTCTACTCAGCAGAATGTTTCCAAGCAGTCAGTGTGATGCCACTCCTGCCACTAACGACAAGCAGGAGTAGCAAGGTCAATAACTTGTCTTGAAACATTTGAAAATTATTGTACGGTATATATGGCTTTTTAAGGTACAGCAGAATGAAAAGCGACGTTTTATCAGTATCAAACAATAATTCTACGGCTATAAAACTACAAAATAATCAAATAAAAATTCATCAATAGTTTGATTAATTAGCATTGTACTCAACAACTTCACTTGGCCAGGCAAGGACCCGCTGACACATCAAGTCTCCATTAGAAGCGTCACCTGGGCCAAACAGGTTTCAGGGCAGCAGTGCAATCCAGCCCAGATGTACAAAGACAAATAATGGCACAGATGGCAACCACGGATATACTGTAATGCCTATTCTACTCTACTATTACATCCCATGTTTGACGAGTTACATAATTAAATCAGCAGGCAAAATTTAGAAATTAGTAACTTGAGAACAATTAGTATACGCGGATGTGTACACTGTAATATAAATCACATTGATAAAATGTTTAACTGAATGCAGCGGTTCCCAACATTTTCCAGTGTGCGGACCCTTTTTCAACCTCCAAGCATTTCGCGGACCACCACATGCCACGAGTTATTTGAAATTCCCTCGGTGAGGATGTTGTTTTTATTTTCCGCGAACCCCATGCAGTAGCCTCACCGACCACCAGGGGTCCGCGGACCACCGGTTGAGAACCGCTGATAGAATGCATTTCATTTACCCTTTATTCTTTTTGTAAGGACAAGGCAGGTGCATATTGTCATCACATTGCATTCTGTGCAGTGATTGGCTCTACATCTCAGAAAGTCGCGACTGTGCGGTTGACCACCCGTGTTGCCAATTCAGCGATTTTGTAAGATCAGGTTTATTTATTTACACGCTTTTATTTAACTCACTTCGTCTGTTGTATCCTCAAAAAATAAATCTTGCAACTCAATTTTTACACACTTCCCAATGTGCTATCGACAGCAAACTTCGTATAAGTATGTCATACTGATGACAACACGATATTCTATCATAAAATATCCAAAACATATATTTTAAAACTTTTTAAACGTTTTTATTGAACTTACTGTATGTGTTGTCATATCCAAAAATCTTGTAACTCCATTTCAACCGTATTCCCAATGTCGTATCGACTGCAAACTTGGTATAGGTATGTCATACTGATGACAATACTATATTCTATCATTGAAAATTTTTCATATATTTAAAAATATATATTTTTTACGGCTTTAATTGTCGACGCTCAACTCACGTTGGCTGTAAATCACCACGGTCCCTTACGTTGGGGAATGTCGAAAGAGGGGAGGGGCGAAGGGGGCAGGGGGAGGGGCAGCTCGGACAGTACATTTCATTAAAGCGTGTTTTTTTAAGTATTTTTACATATTTTATTATTAACCTGTTGAGAACTCAAGATGCCAGTAGCATCTCGTTTGCAAGAGTGTTGAGGCATTAATCTGCCTGCAGGGGGCGATGATCACTACGTACAATATTAATTTAGTTATTTGTTGAGTAATTTTTTGGTGTGTACCCCGCCACCGCTTCACATCAAGAGCCACGAGCAAGCCACTGCCTTTGAAACACCTTTTGGCCTCTACAAACCACTTGTGTGCTCAACGAAAACTAAAGCTGGGTCCGGAAGAAGCAGCCGAGATCCCCTGGAGATGCGAGCGACGGCCGCCGTTCCCGAGGGCCACCGCTGGGGCTGGGAGGCCCAGACGGCGCCTCACGGGCACGAGTGGCCAGGGCCCCCTAGCGGACACAATGAGGCACAGTGTGCGGTACAAACAACTATGAGACAGCGTTCGACTTTGTCATTGCTTTGGCCTTACCAAGTGAATTACAGTCAACTGAATTGTAAACATGTATAAACATAGACGTAACTACAACCGAGAAGATGGATACAAATTGAGCAATCATTGGAAGGATGTTCTTAACAAGGTAAAACCTTAACGGATTCATGGTGTTGGCGTCATTTCCGCATCGCCAGCTTTCTACAGCCTCCCACTCCCAGCCCCACCTACTTCCCCCCCCCCCCCCTGGCATTTTGTCTGCTCGTCCTCTAAACGCTCCCCCCCTCCCTCTATCTCTATTTTAATTGTTGATTTGTTTGCATCGTATGGCTTAAACTCTGCGAGTTGTATTAAGTGCATAGAACAATCAAAATAACCCCAGAAAAATATACTGTACTCACAAGGCCTGTGCCGTCCTCGCGTCACACGTTAAGATTGTCATATTCGTCTGCAACAAACAGAATAACAGTTTACATTCCAGCATCAACAACGTATTAATGACCAAAGTACACGATTAAAAATAGTTGAACAGCACAAGCAAATAAACTCCAATGGAGTGGATGGATGAAATCAGTGGACGTGTCCCTTGGACTCTCAATAAGTTAAGCAACATTGCAGCGCCTGCCGCTGGCGATGTTGTGGTCGATGGCCAAAGTGAAGTGGGGCCACGTGGCGCTCTCTGCAGGTCGTCTCGTGCGCCCTCTACCTTCTGCCTCCTTCCGCTGCAGCTTGAGGGCTTGGTAGTGGCCTTCGCGCTCCTGCCGGGGGGCATCTGCCAGCAAGTTGTTGACGTTGTCATTCATACCATTGGAACCTCCTTTGCCAGTAGCAAAATATGAGAATTGTTTTTTTTACCCTTTTATCTGGGTAGATAAAAGGGTAAAAAAAACAATTGCCAGATAAAAAGGGAAAAACCAATTTATCGTAATTTATGTCATAATTTATACGTTGTAATTTAAACGTAATTTATCGGTCGTAATTTTTACGTCGTAATGTATACGTTGCAATTAATACATTGTAATTAATACGTTGTAATTCATAGGCGCCATCTGACTTCAGTTGACGATCGCAAGCGTCACGTGACAGCAGACATCCTCGTCGTCACAAAGTGCGTGACATAGCGACGCGTGAACAAATGACAGCTACTACCATTGTTGGTCACCGATGGCGATTCCAGCACTTCGTAGTCGCTTCCTCGCTGTGGATCAGGACCTGTCGTGAAACAAAAACTCCACTGTGGACTTCACGGCGATGCCACTCCTCTCGACCCATTACCGAACGTGAGGAGGCAAAAGCATCAACGGTGACAACGCATGTTCTTGTTTTGGCTCTTTTGCCTGCACTACGGTAGCCTGTGCTTCACTGTTAACTTCAATAACTGTTCATTCAATGTAGTTATCAGGAAATCTTCAAATAACATGAGTATAATTTCATTAAATCTGACGTTTAAACATAACTGTGAACCTTTAATGGTAAAAAGCGTATAGGTCAAAGGTTCTTGAAGTTGTTACGCTATTTATGTATCCTGGGAAGCCAGCGTCTCAGTGTGGCACATTAGGAATGGATCACTCTTTTAATTATGTCCTTGTGCAGCAAGGGAGTAAAGTGTGGTTCTGTGAAAGTCCTGATGTGCTGTGCAGTGCATCAATGCATGTGTGTACAGCAGCATGGGATGACTGAGTTTGAGTTGGGCCTGTAGGTGGCCTGGGAGGGTTATTGAATGACCGCGCGGATACACTAGCCACATGGTTAATGGCGACTCGGAATAATTGCTGTGTGTGCCACGTGCTGGTGCATTTTACAGGTATAGGATCCAAAGGATGTTTTTGAGCGTTATGTAAATGTTCTAGACTTCTTCTAGACTTGTTCTAGACGTTAAGCTTGGCTTTGAATTGTTAGTTTGTGATATATGCAATTAGAGGCGTTTTAGCACTGTGCATTGCCAGGATGACGTACTGTAATTACCTACTGTCATTGTAATTCTCTAACTCTAATACTGTTTAGTCTATAACCATGCCCATGTACCCAGAGTATGATTACTTGCAATGCTATTGAGAATAGAACACATGTAAAGTAGTAAGCTGTACAATGGTGACATACAGTACGTATACTGTACACATACAGTACATATAATGGGTGTAAGATACCGATATAAGTGGATGGTATAGATAGACATACAGCTTAGGATTAAATGAATATTCGAATAGTGATGTGCAAATGTGATTGTCAAAGACAAAGATGGTTTATCAGTAGTAGAATTGGGTTTAAGAGAAAACTGTTAATGAATAACCGCACATGTAAACCAGCCACATGGTTAATGGCGACTCGGAATAATTGCTGTTTGTGCCACGTGCTGGTGCATTTTACAAAGTGACGGTGCTGTTCTTCACAAGATTGCTATTAACCACAATAAATGTGCTTGCCCCCGATTTCGAGCACCTGCCCACGTCCTTCATTTCGAGTGTGCAACATCAAGACTATGTTTCAAGTGCGTCCTGCAAAGGGATGTCTGGCCACTGTGAAGTAAGTGCGTTTTGCATATGGGTAGAAAATAGTGCCGCATAAATGCGTAAAAACTTACCATCCCTCATCGTCGATTGCAAGTTCAATGCTTGATACACCCTTTCTTGCTCTGGCTGAGACTCTGCTAAGAATATGAAATAGTGTCTTTAATTGAATCGAAATTAAACCAAGGGTTAACATTTTAGTTTCGCATAGAGTTAGCAAAACTGAACGAGTGTTATTTCCACAAAAAATAAATATACTTGTCAAGACAAAAGGTGTGGTTTACCTCTTTGAACACACAGACCACATGCTATTAAAACTGTGGTGGTCAGCACACACTACTGAATTTATTTTGAATACCAAACGTTTCATTTTATGCTGGCACGCATTTTTTTATATTCCGTTTTCTTACATTGTCCACAACTCTTAAAAAGTTTACCAACATTTACACATAGACTGTGTACACGGGTCTCAATGGCAGATTCTCAAGTGGCTCTCGGCTGGGTCATAATTAACGAGAGCTGTTTCCCCTGCTCGGAGGAGGCATGGCTGGCAGTGGCGTGTGAATAGTCTCACACCTGCACGAGTGTTGATGTGTGTAGCACACAAGGCTGACAGCCACACATAGAGACACCGCAGCAATGCCGACATCAACAGCGATCCCAGCCAAGGGGTAACCCCCTCCTCCATTAATGAAATGACATGCGGTTGTAGTGACCCTTAAAGGAGCTACGCAACGTGTGTTGGGTGAATGGGGTTCAGTGTGAGGAATGCTGTTTGGTTGTAGAGTGGTGGGTGGTGCCAATGACCTGCATTGAGCTTCCTTCTTCTGTAGCCCACCACAGCAACAACAGCAGCTCCAGCAGCGAGCAGCACAGCCAGCACCACTCCAACAGCAATCGACACGTACGGAGATGCCCATGGCACTAATGCGAAATACAAAATATGAAAACTGCAAGAACTGAGATGGAAAAAAAGTTTACGGAATCAAATACAGTTTTGTTTGGGCAATTTTTTAAAGCAGTGTGGGGACATTTACTCAAAAGTGTTTCACAGCTGCGTAGTATGACATACTAAGAGCTGTAGCTTTAAATTTACTTTCCTGATCTGCAAGATAACATTGAAAGAGAGTAATGATCATTCAAACATTAGAGACATAATTTGGAACGTACAAAATAATGTCAAGTGTTTTGTTGTAGGTTATAAAAAGGAAAGTATTGTACCTTGTGTTGTAAACAGTTCCGACATCAGTCTCCCTGACCGATAATATCCTGTCAGCTGACAAGTGTAGACACCTGCAGAACTTTCATTCACCACTGAGATGGTCAGAGAGAAGTCGTCGTCGTCAAAAGCGGAAGACGAGATGTTTACGTGGGAGTTGAGGTGGGAACTGAATGCAGCGTGAGGTCCGGCTGGGTGAGCCGCGAGTATCGTACGGATGGTGTTGTCACCACGTGGCCTCCAGTACCAGGTGACCGAACGAGACTCAGTGGAGGAGCTCCTCCACACAAACCCAGGGTCAGACTCGGTGCAGGGCAACGTGGTTCCGTGACCAATTTGATCCGCGTAATTCCTGTTTGCGTTTTGCTCTGCACCTGCAGATCGTGTTAAAGCAATGGTTTAATTACCAAACAGGCAGGACGGCACAATACAGCTACATATCTTGCACCTGAAGGTATAAGCATGGAAATTGTTTTAAGCTCACAAATTACTTTCGTCAATTTAACTGTACGTCCGATGCGTGCAGTGAGAGTCTCACACGATCCCTGGGACGGAGGAATCAAGCAGGCTGGAGTAAACACTCCACGCTCTGATTGGTGAGGGAACGGGGAGCAAGGGGATTGTCCGGAACGTTCAGAAGAGACAAGAACTGGAGGGTTCGGTAAGCGCCAGGTGGAATGGTGAGGCCAGGTGAGGGTAAGAGAGGTGATGATTGGTGGAGACGGAGTGCGACGAGGTACGGAGCGAGGAAGAGTTTAAAAGAGGGAGTTGGAGTTTGGAGTTCGGGGCTTTGCGGGAGAGAGAACGAGAAGGAAGGTGTGGACCCGCGCCGTGAAATAAAGACCTTACCTTGTGGATAAAGAAAAGGGCCAGAGACTTCTTTCATGTGTATTAATTTCTTTTGCAATTTAGAATGATGGCAATAACTGCAGTTTATATATAGGATGAAACGTAACACACTTGATCAGAGTATTTATGTTCACCATTGGAACCTCATTTGCCAGTAAAAAATATGATAATTGGTTTTTTACCCTTCTATCTGGCAACAAAACTGCAGTTAAAATAGGTGTCAGTTCTGTTGCCAGATAGAAGGGTAAAAAACCAATTATATGTATGTTCAGTATGTGATTGCAGTGTTTTTATGATGGAACTGAAGTATGGTGAGATGTGTACTTACCAATTTTCTGCACCTTCAAATTGTACGCTACCTCTGAGATCTCTCCACTCTCCCTTTTCAGGGAACACTTCCACAACCCACTCTGAGCAGCCTTCACTTTCACCAACACGAGGCTGCTTTTATTGCTGATCTCAATCCCATTGTGAATCCATCTGACCATGTGTGCATAGAACTCGTTAGAGAGTTGGCAGGTCAGACTGATGCTCTTTCCTTCTGCTACGGTGTCGGATGCGTTGGACAAAACTAAAGAACACGAAACAAAAATCAACATTTACGACTCATTGATTCAAAATCACAGGCCAAACTAGAGTACAAATCATTCTGAAGTTTGAGGTATGGCTTATCCCTGGTCACGTGGAATCCACATCTGTGCTAAGATTCCAGGAGATTGGAGCCTGGAGTCCTCACAGCGCAGTTGAGATCATGGAATGCCTCCTGCACTGCTCCTCTACTCGTGATTACAGCAGCAGAGCACAGAGACTCCAGGGTGGGGATGGTGAAGGGGTGAAGAGGAGACCACGTGGCCATTGATCACGAGAAGCACTGGCCCAGGAATCGTCTAAACCCAAATCTCTCGACCTAAACCTGATTGTGAACGTGAACTCAGAGCAGGACTTTGAATGGCCAACAGCAGCAACGCTACTCGTAATTCTCACTTGAACTCTTCATATGGCAACTTGAAAAAAACTAAACCTGTTTAAATTAGCGAGAAATATTGTGTAAATATAAGTAAGTGCGCTATACATTAACTATTGTATATGTCTCTTCAATAATTTGGACTACATTACTGTAATGAAACAAGTGAAAGTAATACCAGTGCAACAACATTTTTAGTTCCGCAAGTAAAAAACACGGGAATATTCCCACGTGAATGTGGCTGTGACACGACCGTTAACATGATAAAACACTTTGGCTTTCATCTGCAAGGGCGATGGCATGATGGGCAAAGAGAATCAGATGATGCGCATCCAATACTGAATGTAACAGCAATGACAGCTTGTATGTGCAGCAGAAGTAACAATCGTTCATGTGAACATAAACTCATTCTGGCATTTACGTCACAATCATTTTTAAGTTCACTAGGTTTGTTTTCTACCTGATGACGATTGCTTGTGTTGCAATCGAAATGTCGTGTTATATTATCTTTCGACGTGACTTTTCCGAAAGAACCAAAGAATAATTGGTAGCAGTTTACATTCATGGACTATTAATAAAGCAATTGTACACAATGAATAATGAAATGCATTCGACTTTAATATTTAAGTGAACATGCTTGTACAAAACAGTAAAATATAATTTACCTTGCATTGTGATCAGTTCTCTTGTTAAGCTGCTTGTTCTAAAGTAGCCAGCAAAGTGGCAAATGTAGAGCCCAGCATCACTGTGTTGCACTTTTGAGATTTGAATAGAGAAGTTGTCTTGATCAAAAGCAGACTTCAATGCTATTATTCTAGCGGTATTTTTCCTAGTCCATTGACCAGTTTGCTTAGAATACTGGACAATCGTTGCGCTGCCACTACCCTGCCTCTCCCATTTCCAGATCACAGCCCGGTCAGAGGAAGGGTGATCTTTCCATTTAAACTCTGGATCAGATTCAACGCATGGCAAAATGGCCGTCTGGCCCACAGAAACAAAATACTTTCTAGGAGCAGGTTCCTTTACTTCACAAACATCTACAAAAATATAAAACCGAGAAATTATTACACTTTAAACATTGAAATTACGGACAAATATTTGACAATTTTAATGATGCTTTAAGTTATTACAACTACACAGGGGATGCATCACATACATCATATTCATCACATTTAGAAGATACTGATTGCATTGGTAACACAAATTAACCACATTGTTAACAGATCCCTGTGTGAAATTAAATTCACCGAGGGCTTCATTTATTTTGAAACATTTCTGGGGCTGCCCAAACACCTGGACGCCCCCCACCCCTTCCCCCAACTGATGGGGGTAGCAAAAGGAAGAGAGGGGAAGGGATACATATTTTCCAGGGATCAACCCCAGACAGCTCCAGCTGAAATCAATCCCTGAATACACTTACTCTGTGATGAGACTTTCAAATCGTGAGAAGCAGAGGCTTGGTCAGTTTGGGTTTTTACACCACATGTCCATGCTCCCTCTTGACATCGTTTGACTTTGTGTAATGTCAGCACAGAATTGCCTTTGTTCATCTCAATGCGACCGTGAGTCCAAACAATACTTGTTACATAGGCACTGTTTGAGATGTCACACGTCAATATGACAGTATCTCCTTCTGTCACATAGCTGGATGGGTTTGCTGAAACTAAAGAAAGCAAAAGCAGTAAAACAAACTCAGACATCAGCAGTGACTCCGTGCTCCAGACGCCTCCACTACTCCTCTTGAGGACGAGACCACAGCAGCGACGCTCAGCGAGTCTGGGCGACTCCTAAACTGTCCCCGTTCACCACAGAGACCTGACGGGCTGTGTGACAGGGGGCGGTGTGAGGGGCCTGCATCAGTACCAACGTCTCCTGTTGCACTGACACTCCTGCAAGTAAACGCGCGGCTTCGCTAGGAGAGCGCCGAACAGGACTCCCTGTGCAATGCCACCGTGGGAGCGATAGGAAGTCTGTGCCGTGTCACCTCCACAAGTCGCAGTGCCACGACGAGGCAGAGGACGTGAGGCAGCGAGGACAATCTACCGGTGGCATTGCAGTGGAAGGGCTCGTCACGTGCAGTACCAGCGCCACGCATCACCCTCGCGTAAACTCTTGCAGCGTTTAAACCACAACTTGTTCTTCACGGATGAAATGTGATGAAAGTATATCACGATTAGAAATGTACAACAAATAATCATGCATTTCACTTTGAAGTGTAGGAAGGGTGCTTGTGCAAAATAGTGTAACACATTTCCTTACCTTCCATTGTGATAATTTCCATCATGAGACTCTCTTCTCCTAATTCCCTTTCAAGGCAACTGTAAACGCCAGCGTCACTGTGCTGCACATTTGCGATTCGGATAGAAAACCTATGTTGATTATCATCTTCAGTGGCTGTTATCCTGGCCTCTCGTGAGTTTGTTAAATCGATCCCGGTAGTTTCACTGTCTTCACCACGCCACCAGGTGAGATATCTGATATTGGAATTGTCGTTCTGTGTCCATCCTGGTGTGTTTTTGTCACACGTAAAGGTGACTTCCTGTCCCACAGCAACAAAATACTCTCTGGAGGATGTCTGTAAATGAACACTCGCTTCAAAAGTGAAACGACAAAACGGCAAATTATAAATATTGAACACTCCGGTACGGTTTTTAAATGTACGGTGCGCAACAAGTTGAACGTACATGCTGTACCTAAACACAGTGTGGTGTATAACAGCACGTGAATAATAACTCACTGATGCGGGACAAGATGCAGATGACAACACTCATCCACACCGCACGCCTCCTCGTCCCCGTGTCCATGGCTCAGAGCCACGGCGCCGTCTGCTCAGTTCTCAGCACGCACCACGTTTTATGTCGCTCCTGCTGCCGCCTTCAGTTGAAGAGTCGCGACATCCCACCCACAGCTCGCTGAGGTTTCACTTCCAACCACAGCTCCCACGCCAAACCCCAGCCTCTCTCTAGAGCACGGTTTCATCATCACACTTCCTTTTACTGTATCAGCGCCAAATAAAAACAAAAACGTTACCACTGTTATCGTGCTCAAAAAGTAATTTATTGACCTAGAACAAAATACGAATTCATAACTAACATTAATCACCATGAACGTGCTTGTGTATAGAAGAGTCGCCTGACGCCGTTTGGAACGTGCGTGTTCAATTCGCGTCCGTGCACGTCAAGTCTGGTGGTGTGCGTCCATGCGCCATCCGCCTCCCTGGCCATAAAGTCGGAGGCGCTGCCTGGACGCGGCTCGCTGCTGTTTGACCCAAGGCTCAGCAGTGCCGCAGGGCCCCATCAGCGTGCAGCGAGATGGGACATTTGTCCAGGCTCCAGAACGCCAGAGGCGCAAGAAATATAACAAAAAAAAATCTGTATTTAGAAATATGACTTAATTAATTACGTATAATTGTTTTAACAATAATAAATGAACAATACTAGCTTCATTAAGTGTTATTTCTTACGTTGTTTTAATGTCAGAAGGGGAGGGAGGTCTTCTCTGATCCGGTGTCCCGGGGGTAAAGACATCTAAACCCGGCCCTTCTCCCTGCTAACATGGTCACTGTTGCGACTATTGTGCGTGTTCTCCATATGAGTAAAAACAGGGATGACGTGATGGTTCGCTGGTAAAGAGCACTACAAGCAGATGGAACAAGTCCCATTGCATGTCATTTGGGTTTTTTAAGTACAACAAAGCAGAATTACAACTTGTTTTAGAACATCAAGTTGAACAATATAACCGAATAAAAATACAGATTCCGTTTGTAGCAAATACAATACCAGTCCTTGTTTCACAAGGTAAATACCCATTCACACAATAAGTCTCTATTACAACTTGAATTTATAGTGGCAGACTCCGATTCAGAGAGACACGAATCACAGCTGGAAATTACTGATGAGCATTTAAATAGCCACGCGTTTTGTTTGCACGTCTTGATATTTGAAGCCCAAGCGAGAAGGATTTCTCATTAAATCGCATTCCGTGTGAAGAGCACAGCACACTTTGTTACTTCTGCTTTTGAACACAACTGAAAGATTACAAACCTTCAGCGATTATTCTAATATACCGAATGTTAAATATGCACAGAACCATCTTAATACTGGATTGTTGATAACTCAAAACGTGAATTTAAATCAATTAAATAACATCATCGAACCAAAACAATGTTACATGGAAATACTCGGCTCCAGAAAAGTAACTGCACAGCATTTGGAAAATGTGCATCGCTCATTAATACAGGTCGAGGAGTCTCAAAAATTTACTTCTCAGCCCGTGCAGCATTTGCCTCCTTGGTCATGAGGTCAGAGCCCGTCTCTGGACGCTGTTTGCTGCTGTTTGACCCAAGGCTCAGGTGATGCTGCTCCCCGTTGGATCCATTCAATAGCAGCAGCCACCACAGAGCCAACTGTGGGACACTGGGGTGGATTTCTCACTTCAACAACAAGATTATTACTCGTGGATACTTACATAGGTGTAAATTACTCAATATTGTCAACTGGCGTTATGTGGTGTAAATTTCAATCCCACGTGTTACGATAAAGGGACAAGTATCGCATCACATTGACAGGTGAATGTTTACTTTTAGACCATATGTTACACTTCTGTAATGATGAGGCATGGCCCATTTGATGGTTTCTACCAAAATTAAAGATGAACACTTTCATCGCAGCCATCTCTGCTTTACGTTGTCAGGCTGGGTACTTGCGTATGAAGTGGTCATTTCACAATGTCAACTTTAATTTTCATGAAAATATCACGAACAGAAATGGGCAGGGTAATTACTTCCCTTCCCTTGTTTCCCCCTGGTGCTGCACATACGTCCCATGCATCCTTATCTTACACACAACAGGCAGTCACTATTCTACTTGCATAGCAAAAACCTTGAAGAATATTTTATCATTATAGTGTGGTTTATGCATACACGAGACTGCTAGTATTAGTATAAAAATATTAATTTGCTATGCACGAACATTTTGCATGCAAACATATTAACGTTACGGTCAAACGCGACTCTACTCAGCAGGTTTCCAAGCAGTCAGTGTGGTGCCACTCCTGCCACTAACGACAAGCAGGAGTCGCAAGTTCAATAACTTGTCTTGCAACATTTAGAAAATTATTGTACGGTGTATATGGCTCTTTAAGGTACAGCAGAATGAAAAGCGACTATTTAGCAGTATCAAACAATAATTATACGGCTATAAAACTACAAAATAATCGTGAGCAGGCACAGATGTGTCATGGTGAAGGAGGCAACTTCGTAGGGTGGAAAATTTTGACGTAAGAAACCAGGACCATCTTAAGTGAAAAGGTATTGAGAACGACAAAAAATGCGTTCAGGCCTTGTGGGAAACATTCATATCGATGTTCCTAAGTGGCCCTGATGTAGATATTGCCTTTGGCAGAGACACCATGGCGGCTGATGCTGGACATCCACGCGTCACCTGTAAGTGGGCTAAGCGATTGTGGTTTTGTTATCCCCCCCTCACCGCTTCACATCAAGAGCCACGAGCAAGCCACTGCCTTTGAAACACCCTTTGGCCTCTACAAACCACTTGTGTGCTCAACGAAAACTAAAGCTGGGTCCGGAAGAAGCAGCCGAGATCCCCTGGAGATGCGAGCGACGGACGCCGTTCCCGAGGGCCACCGCAGGGGCTGGGAGGCCCAGACGGCGCCTCACGGGCACGAGTGGCCAGGGCCCCCTAGCGGACACAATGAGGCACAGCGTGCGGTACAAACACAACTATGAGACAGCGTTCGACTTTGTCATTGCTTTGGCCTTACCAAGTGAATTACAGTCAACTGAGGTGTACACATAAATAAACATAGACGTAACTTCAACCGAGAAGATGGATACAAATTGAGCAATCATTGGAAGGATGTTCTTAACCAGGTAAAACCTTAACTGCCTTATGGTGTTGTCTTCATCTCTGCATCTCCATTTTGTCTGCTCGTCCTCTAAACGCTGTCTTTAAAATGGAATTGTTTGCATCGTATGGCTTAAACTCTGCGAGTTGTATTAATTTCATAGAACAATCAAAATAACCCCAAAAAGATATACTGTACTCACAAGGCCTGTGCCGTCCTCGCATCACACGTTAAGATTGTCATATTCGTCTGCAACAAACGGAATAAGAGTTTACATTCCAGCATCAACAACGTAATGAAGACCAAAGTACACGATTAAAAATAGTTGAACAGCACAAGCAAATAAACTCCAATGGAGTGGATGGATTAAATCAGTGGACGTGTCCCTTGGACTCTCAATAAGTTAAGCAACATTGCAGCGCCTGCCGCTGGCGATGTTGTGGTCGATGGCCAAAGTGAAGTGGGGCCACGTGGCGCTCTCTGCAGGTCGTCTCGTGCGCCCTCTTCCTTCTGCCTCCTTCCGCTGCAGCTTGAGGGCTTGGTAGTGGCCTTCGCGCTCCTGCCGGGGGGCATCTGCCAGCAAGTTGTTGACGTTGTCATTCATACCATTGGAACCTCCTTTGCCAGTAGCAAAATATGATGATTGGTTTTTTAACCCCTTTTATCTCGCCAGATAAAAGGGGGTAAAAAAACAATTGCCAGATATAAGGGTAACAAAACAATTTATCGTTGTAATTTATTTCGTAATTTATACGTTGTAATTTAAACGTAATATATAGGTCGTATTTTATACGTCGTTATTTATACGTCGTAATGTATACGTCGTAATGTATACGTTGCATTTAATACGTTGCAATTTATACGTTGCAATTCATAGGCGCCATCTGACTTCAGTTGACGATCGCAAGCGTCACGTGACAGCAGACATCCTCGTCGTCACAAAGTGCGTGACATAGCGACGCGTGAACAAGTGACAGCTACTACCATTGCTGGTCACCGATGGCGATTCCAGCACTTCGGAGTCGCTTCCTCGCTGTGGATCAGGACCTGTCGTGAAACAAAAACTTCACTGTGGACTTCACGGCGATGCCACTCCTCTCGACCCATTAGCGAATGTGAGGAGGCGAAGGCATCAATGGTCACAACGCGTGTTCTTGTTTTGGCTCTGTTTGCCTGCACTACAGTAGCCTGTGCTTCACTGTCAACTTCATGAACTGTTTATTCAATGTAGTTATCAGGAAATCTTCAAATAACATGGGTATGATTTCATTGAATCTGACGTTTAAACAAAACTGTGAACCTGTAATGGTACAAAGCGTATAGATCAAAGGATATTGAAGTTGTTATGCTATTAATGTATCCTGGGAAGCCAGAGTCTCGAGAATATGTTTCAAGTGCGTCCTGCAAAGGGATGTCTGGCCACTGTGAAGTAAGTGCGTTTTGCATATGGGTAGAAAATAGTGCCGCATAAATGCGGAAACTTACCATCCCTCATCATCGATTGCAAGTTCAATCCTTGATAAGCACTGTCTTGCTCTGGCTGAGACTCTGCTAAGAATATGAAATAGTGTTTTTAATTGAATCGAAATAAAACCAAGAGTTAACATCTTTGTCTCGCATAGAGTTAGCCAAACTGAACGAGTGTTATTTCCACAAAAAATATATATACTTGTCAAAACAAAAGGTGTGGTTTACCTCTTTGAACACACAGACCACATGCTATTAAAACTGTGGTGGTCAGCACACACTACTGAATTTCTTTTGAATACCAAACGTTTAATTTGATTCTGGAACGCATTTTAAATATTACGTTTTCTTTCATTGCCCACAACTCTTAAAAAGTTTACCAACATTTACACATAGACGGTGTACACGGGTCTCAATGGCAGATTCTCAAGTGGCTCTCGGCTGGGTCATAATGAACGAGAGCTGTTTCCCCTGCTCGGAGGAGGCATTGCTGGCAGTGGCGTGTGGATGGTCTCACACCTGCACGAGTGTTGCTGTGTGTAGCACACAAGGCTGACAGCCACACATAGAGACACCGCAGCAATGCCGACATCAACAGCGATCCCAGCCAAGGGGTAACCCCCTCCTCCATTAATGAAATGACATGCGGTTGTAGTGACCCTTAAGGGAGCTACGCAACGTGTGTTGGGTGAACGGGGTTCAGTGTGAGGAATGCTGTTTGGTTGTAGAGTGGTGGGGGTGGTGCCAATGACCTGCATTGAGCTTCCTTCTTCTGTAGCCCACCACAGCAACAACAGCAGCTCCAGCAGCGAGCAGCACAGCCAGCACCACTCCAACAGCCACCGACACGTACGGAGATGCCCCTGGAACTGTTGCGAAATACAAAATAATGCATGAACTAAAGAGACGATAAAATAATTTAAGATATTTCATAAACACATTTTATATTTTCATAGATTGAAAGGAGTGCAGTAACATGCATTTCACAGCCGTATACTTTAACGTAACAAAAGATTCAGATTAACATTTACTTTCCAGATCTGCAATGTAACATTGAAAGCCAGTGATTATATCGTAAAAGCGGGAGACGTAATTTAGATAATAAAAAAGAGCAATGTGTTTGTTTTCCATGACAAAAATGGGAAGTCTTGTACCTTGTGACGTAATCAACTCCATTTCCAACCGCCATGATCGGAAATATCCTTCAACCTGACAAGTGTAAACCCCCCCTGCATCATCATTCACCACTGAGATGGTCAGAGAGAAGTCGTCGTCGTCAAAAACGGAGGACGAGATGTTTACGTTGGAGTTGAGGTGGGAACTGAATGCAGCGTGAGGTCCGGCTGGGTGAGCCGCGAGTATCGTACGGACTGTGCTGTCACCACGTGGCCTCCAGTACCAGGTGACCGAACGAGACTCATTGGAGGAGCTCCTCCACACAAACCCAGGGTCAGACTCGTTGCAGGGCAACGTGATTCCTTCACCAATTTGAGACGCGTAATTCCTGGTTGCCTGATGCTCTGAGTCTGCAAATCGTGTAAAAACAATAGTTTAATAGTTTAATCGACAACCAAACAAATACAGGATGCCACAATACAGATACATATGATAATTGGAGTTTTTTACCCTTTTATCTGGCAACAAAACTGACACCTTTTTTTACAAGGAGTCATGTTTGCATAGACCACAATACCTGCAGTCGTAATGCAAAAAAAAACATAACTCTAATAATGTTTAACACGTCGGCTTTTGCGACCAATGTTATTCATGGAGGGTTACGACACATTTATAAATAACGCGATCTAAACCCAAAAACGTTGATTATGAATAACTCTAATAATGTATGCACTTTTTCTTGGTTCTTTCGGTAAAGTCACGTAGAAGGGAAGTAATAAAATAATACTTCCCTTCTACGTGACTTTACCGAAAGAACCAAGAAGATGAATCCCTGCAGTCACGAAAGCTTTAAATCGAAATGTATGCACTGTCCTTGAAGTTGATTGGTCCACACCCGAGACAGCTTTTCCTAGAGCCTAGTCTCACATGGTGTTGGACCAAATAACGCTAAAAGGCGCACAGATACATATCTTACAGCTGCAGGTATAAGCATGGACATTGTGTCAAGCTCACCAATTCCTTTAATCAATGTAAGTGTTTTTTAATACACGCAAGATGTAACTTAATTCATGTACTTGATCAAAGTATTTATTCTCACTATGTGCTTTTATAATGTTACTGAAGTAACGTGAGATGTGTATTTACCATTTTTCAGCACGTTCACATTGTACGCTACCTCTGAGATCTCTCCACTCTCCCTTTTCACGGCACACTTCAACAACCCACTGTGAGCAGCGTTCACTTTCACCAACACGATGCTGCTTTGATGGCTGATCTCAATCCCATTGTGAATCCATCTGACCATGTGTGCATAGGAGTCGTTAGAGAGCTGGCAGGTCAGACTGGTGCTCTCTCCTTCTGCTACGGTGTCGGATGTGTTGGACAAAACTAAAGAACACGAAACAAAAATCAATATTTACGACTCATTGATTCAAAATCACAAGCCAAACTAGAATACAAATCGTTCTGAGGTTTGAGGTATGGCTTATCCCTGGTCACGTGGAATCCACAACTGTGATAAGATTCCAGGAGATCGGAGCCTGGAGTCCTCACAGCGCAGTTGAGATCATGGAATGCCTCCTGCACTGCTCCTCTACTCGTGATTACAGCAGCAGAGCACAGAGACTCCAGGGTGGGGATGGTGAAGGGGTGAAGAGGAGACCACGTGGCCACTGATCACGAGAAGCACTGGCCCAGGAATTGTCTAAACCCAAATCCCTCGACCTAAACCTGATTGTGAACGTGAACTCAGAGCCGGACTCTGAATGGCCAACAGCAGCAGCGCTACTCGTAATTCTCACTTGAACTCTTCATATGGCAACTTGAAAAAAACTCAACCTGTTTAAATTAGCAAGAAATATTGTGTAAATATAAGTAAGTACGCTATACATTAACTATTGTATATGTCTCTTCAATAATTTGGACAACATTACTGTAATGAAACAAGTGAAAGTAATACCAGTGCAACAACATTTTTAGTTCCGCAAGTAAAAAACACGGGAATATTCCCACGTGAATGTGGCTGTGACACGACCGTTAACATGATAAAACACTTTGGCTTTCATCTGCAAGGGCGATGGCATGATGGGCAAAGAGAATCAGATAATGCGCATCCAATACTGAATGTAACAGCAATGACAGCTTGTATGTGCAGCAGAAGTAACAATCGTTCATGTGAACATAAACTCATTCTGGCATTTACGTCACAATCATTTCTAAGTTCACTAGGTTTGTTTTCTACCTGATGACAATTGCTTGTGTTGCAATCGAAATGTCGTATTATATTATCTTTCGACGTGACTTTACCGAAAGGAGCAAATAATAATTGGTAGCAGTTTACATTCATAGACTATTATTAAAGCAATTGTACACAATGCATAATGAAATGCATTCGACTTTAATATTTAAGTGAACATGCTTGTACAAAACAGTAAAATATAATTTACCTTGCATTGTGATCAGTTCTCTTGTTAAGCTGCTTGTTCTAAAGTAGCCAGCAAAGTGGCAAATGTAGAGCCCAGCATCACTGTGTTGCACTTTTGAGATTCCAATAGAGAAGTTGTCTTTATCAAAAGCAGACTTCAATGCTGTTATTCTAGCGGTATTTTTCGATACATCTCCATTCCATTGACCAGTTTGCTTTTGATACTGGACAATCGTTGCGCTGCCACTACCCTGCCTCTCCCATCTCCAGGTCAGAGCCCGGTCAGAGGAAGGGTGATCTTCCCATTTAAATTCTGGATCAGATTCAACGCATGGCAAAATGGCCGTCTGGCCCACAGAAACAAAATACTTTCTGGGAGCAGGTGCCTTTACTTCACAAACATCTACAAAAATATAAAACCGAGAAATTATTACACTTTAAACATTGAAATTAGGGACAAATATTTGACAATTTTAATGATACTTTAAGTTATTACACCTCCACAGGGGATGATCACATACATCATATTCATCACATTTAGAAGATACTGATTGCATTGGTAACGCAAATTAACCACATTGTTAACAGATCCCGGTGTGAAATTAAATTCACCGAGGGCTTAATTTATTTTGAAACATTTCTGGGGCTGCCCAAACCCCTGGACCCCCCCACCCCTTCCCCCAACTAACGGGGATAGAACAAGGTAGATAGGGGAAGGGATACATATTTTCCAGGGATCAACCCCAGACAGCTCCAGCTGAAATCAATCCCTGAATACACTTACTCTGTGATGAGACTTTCAAATCGAGAGAAGCAGAGGCTTGGTCAGTTTGGGTTTTTACACCACATGTCCATTCTCCCTCTTGACATCGTTTGACTTTGTGTAATGTCAGTACAGAATTGCCTTTGTTCATCTCAATGCCACCGTGAGTCCAAACTATATTTTGAACATAGGCACTGTTTGAGATGTTACACATCAATGTGACAGTCTCTCCTTCTGTCACAGAGCGGGATGGGTTGGCTGAAACTAAAGAAAGCAAAAGCAGTAAAACAAACTCAGGACTCAGCAGTGACTCCGTGCTCCAGACGCCTCCACTACTCCTCTTGTGGACGAGACCACAGCAGCGACGCTCAGCGACTCTGGCCGACTCCTAAACGGTCCCCGTTCACCACAGAGACCTCACGGGCTGTGTGACAGGGGGCGGTGTGAGGGGCCTACGTAGCACTGAGAGTTCTGCAAGTAAACACGCAGTTTCACTAAAACAGTATCGCCCGTGGCAGGAGTCAATGTCAGGCGAGGTTCAGAAACATAAATTGCCATTCCATGAACAGTTCCGCATGAAATCGCGTGGCTCCACTGGAACACGGGTGACATCGCACGGGCACCGTGGCACTGACGTGGCACCACAGGTCGTGTGACGTCACCAGAGGGCACGGAGTGACGGAGAGTCAGGAGGGGCTCATCCAATGTCAGACATCTCCACCAGGGCAGGACCCAATGTGCAGCACCTCCGATTAGCAAGGTTGGCTACGTACGGTGCGAAAGAAGTTCAACATACATGCTGCATGACTACCTATGATACCCATTGAAGTGTACTCCAAAAATGCTACAGGTTTTGCGTGAGCATTACTGAAACTTATTTGAATACCATGGTATGTGATATGAAGGTGTCATTTATCTTATATAGAAATTTGTACTATTGTATGAAAGTATTTGAATTATTTACACAAAAATCGCCTTACCTTTTATTGTGACCAGTTCCATAGTGAGGGTGCCTGTCCTATAGTAGCCAGTAAACTCACATGTGTAAACCCCACCACCTGTAAACTTAACGTTGGACATTGTTAAAGGAAACTGATCGTTATCAAAATCACGTGATCGTGGCGTATATTGTATTGTCTGATCAGATCCCTTCGTTGTACCACGTGGTTTCCATTTCCAAGTGACAGCGCGTTGCAGCTGTGAACCATCTTTCCACTCAAATCCAGGATCAGATTCATCACATGACAAAGAAACCTCCCCACCCTCGTGTTTAAAATACTTCTTCGCTGCGGGTGCCTGCCCAACAGCAGTTCCTATAAAATAAACAGCAGTGAATTAACTAACCCACAATAGTTATCAAAACATATACTAAATGTAAACATGTATTTGTTGATTTGTACAGATTAAAATTCAATGTAATAACTCATCACGTGAGTTAATAACGTGACATTTAAATACATTTAACAGGACACTTACCAGTTGATCTAAACTCCAGTTTGTACGAGGCAAAGGGACGGCTGTGCTGGGATTGTAGAACACATTTCCATTCCCCCTGTTGAATTCGTTTTACTTTGTTCAGTGTCAGCGGATTGCCTTTGTCAATGTAAGTGTCACCATGATACCAAACCAGACCTGTTCCATAGGCACTGTTTGAGATGAGACAGGTCAATGTGACAGTCTCTCCTTCTGTCACAGAGCGGAGTGGGTTGGCTGAAACTAAAGAAAACAAAAGCAGTAAAACAAACTCAGACATCAGCAGTGACTCCGTGCTCCAGACTCCTCCACTACTCCTCTTGTGGACGAAAACACAGCAGCGACGCTCAGAGACCTGACGGGCTGTGTGACTGGGGGCGGTGTGAGGGGCCTGCATCAGTACCAACGTCTCCTGTTGCACTGACACTCCTGCAAGTAAACGCGCGGCTTCGCTAGGAGAGCGCCGCACAGGACTCCCGGTGCAATGCCACCGTGGGAGCGATAGGAAGTCTGTGCCGTGTCACCTTCACGAGTCGCAGTGCCACGGGGAGGCAGAGGACGTGAGGCAGCGAGGACAATCTACCGTTGGCATTGCAGTGGAAGGGCTCGTCACGTGCAGTACCAGCGAGACGCATCACCCTCGTGTCAACTATTTGCGGCGTTTAAACCACAACTTGATCTTGACGGATAAAATGTGATGAAAGAATATCACGATTAAAAATGTACAACAAATAATCATACATTTCACTTTGAAGTGTAGGAAGGGTGCTTGTGCAAAATAGTGTAACACATTTCCTTACCTTCCATTGTGATAATTTCCATCCAACTTGCTGTTTCTAATTCCCTTACAACCAGGCAAATGTAAAACCCAGCGTCACTGTGCTGCACATTTGCTATTTGGATAGAAAAGCTATAATCATCCTCAGTGGCTGTTATCCTGGCCTCTCGTGAGTTTGTTAAATCGATCTCGGTTGCTCCACTGCCTTCACCACGCCGCCACCAGGTGAGATATCTGATATTGGGATTGTCGTGCTGTGTCCATCCTGGAGTGGTTCTGTCACACGTCAAGGTGACTGTCTGTCCCACACCAACAAAATACTCTGTCTGTAAATGAACACTCGCTTCAAACGTGAAACGACAAAACGGCAAATTATAAATATTGAACACTCCGGTACGGTTTTTAAATGTACGGTGCGCAACAAGTTGAACGTACATACTGTACGTAAACACAGTGTGGTGTATAACAGCACGTGAATAATAACTCACTGATGCGGGACAAGATGCAGATGACAACACTCATCCACACCGCACGCCTCCTCGTCCCCGTGTCCATGGCTCAGAGCCACGGCGCCGTCTGCTCAGTTCTCAGCACGCACCACGTTTTATGTCGCTCCTGCTGCCGCCTTCAGTCGAAGTGTCGCGACATCCCACCCACAGCTCGCTGAGGTTTCACTTCCAACCACAGCTCCCACGCCAAACCCCAGCCTCTCTATAGAGCACGGTTTCATCATCACACTTCCTTTTACTGTTTCAGCGCCAAATAAAAACAAAAAACGTTACCACTGTTATCGTGCTCAAAAAGTAATTTATTGACCTAGAACAAAATACGAATTCATAACTAACATTAATTACCATGAACGTGCTTGGGTATAGAAGAGTCGCCTGACGCCGTTTGGAACGTGCGTGTTCAATTCGCGTCCGTGCACGTCAAGTCTGGTGGTGTGCGTCCATGCGCCATCCGCCTCCCTGGCCATGAAGTCGGAGGTGCTGCCAGGACGCGGCTCGCTGCTGTTTGACCCAAGGCTCAGCAGAGCCGCAGGGCCCCATCAGCGTGCAGCGAGATGGAACATTTGTCCAGGCTCCAGAACGCCAGAGGCCCAATAAATATAACAAACAAAATCTGTATTCAGAAATATGACTTTATTAATTATGTATAATTGTTTTAACAAGAATAAAATGAAAACTCTCCGGTTCTTTCGGTAAAGTCACGTTGATATAAAAAAATATATATTAAGAAATAACATGAATACTTGCTTCATTAAGTGTTATTTCTTACGTTTTAATGTCAGAAGAGGCTTGGGTCTTTTCTGCTCCAGGGTCCCGGGGGTAAAGACGTCTAAACCCGGCCCTTTTCTCTGCTCACACGGTCACTGTTGCTACTACCAGACCCTCTTTGGGTGCTCTCCATTTGAGTCAGAACAAGGATGATGTGAATGGTTCGCTGGTAAACAACACTGCAGGCAGATGGAGCAAGCTCCATAACTTCCCTTGCACAGCCAATAGATTATAAATACTTGTCATTTGGGTTTTTTAAGTACAGCAAAGCAGAATTACAACTTGCTATACAGAATCAAGTTGAACAATATAACCGAAAAAATATACAGATTTCGTTTTTTTATCAAATACCATGACCGTCCGTTGTTTCACAAGGTAAAAACCCAGACAATTCGTTTCTGTTACAACTGCTGCATTTATAGTGGCAGACTTCTATTCAGAAAGACCGTAATAACAGCTGGCAATGACGACTGATGACCATTTAAATAGCCACGCGTTTTGTTTTCACGTCTTCATATTTGAAGCCCAAGCCAGAATGATTTCTCATTAAATCGCATTCCGTGTGAACAGCACAGCACACTGTTACTTCTGCTTTTGAACACAACTGAAAGATTACGAACCTTCAGCGATTATTCTAATATACCGAATGTTAAATATCCACATAACCCATCTTAATACTGGATTGTTGATAACTCAAAACGTGAATTTAAATCAAGTAAATAACATCATCGAACTAAAACAATGTTACATGGAAATACTCGGCTCCATAAAAGTAACTGCACCGCATATGGAAAATGTGTATCGCTCATTCATACAGGTCGAGGAGTCTCAAAAATGGACTTCTCAACCCGTGCAGCATTTGCCTCGTTGGTCATGAGGTCAGAGCCCGTCTCTGGACGCTGTTTGCTGCTGTTTGACCCAAAGCTCAGGTGATGCTGCTCCCCGTTGGATCCATTCAATAGCAGCAGCCACCACAGAGCCAACTGTGGGACACTGGGGTGGATTTCTCACTTCAACAACAAGATTATTACTCGTGGATACTTACAGATGTGTAAATTACTCAATATTGTCCACTGCCGTTATGTGGTGTAAATTTCAATCCCACGTGTTACGATAAAGAGACACGTACCGTATCACATTGACAGGTGAATGTTTACTTTTAGACCATATGTTACACTTCTGTACTGATGAGGCATGGCCCGTTCGAAGGTTTCTACCAATATAAAAGATGAACACTTTCATCGCAGCCATTTCTGCTTCACGTTGTCAGGCTGGGTACTTGCGTATGAAGTGGTCATTTCAAAATGTCAACTTGAATTTTCATAAAAATATCACGAACAGAAATGGGCAGGGTAATTACTTCCCTTCCCTTGTGTTTCCCCCTGGTGCTGCACATACGTCCCATGCAGCCTTATCTTACACACAACAGGCAGTCACTATTCTACTTGCATAGCAAAAACCTTGAAGAATATTTCATCATTATAGTGTGGTTGATGCATACACGAGACTGAGGGTATTAGTATAAAAACATATTAATTTGCTATGCACGAACATTTTGCATGCAAACATATTAACGTTACGGTCAAACGCGACTCTACTCAGCAGGTTTCCAAGCAGTCAGTGTGGTGCCACTCCTGCCACTAACGACAAGCAGGAGTCGCAAGTTCAATAACTTGTCTTGCTACATTTTGAAAATTATTGTACGATATATATGGCTTTTAAAGGTACAGCAGAATGAAAAGCGACTTCTTAGCAGTATCAAACAATAATTCTACGGCTATAAAACTACAAAATAATCGTGAGCAGGCACAGATGTGTCATGGTGAAGGAGGCAACTTCGTAGGGTGAACATTTTGACGTAAGAAACCAGGACCATCTTAAGTGAAAAGGTATTTAGAACGACAAAAAATGCGTGGCCCTGATGTAGATATTGCCTTTGGCAGAGACACCATGGCGGCTGATGCTGGACGTCCAAGCATCACCTATAAGTGGGCTAAGCGATTGTGGTTTGTTATCCCCCCCCCCTCACCGCTTCACATCAAGAGCCACGAGCAAGCCACTGCCTTTGAAACACCCTTTGGCCTCTACAAACCACTTGTGTGCTCAACGAAAACTAAAGCTGGGTCCGGAAGAAGCAGCCGAGATCCCGTGGAGATGCGAGCGACGGACGCCGTTCCCGAGGGCCACCGCTGGGGCTGGGAGGCCCAGACGGCGCCTCACGGGCACGAGTGGCCAGGGCCCCCTAGCGGACACAATGAGGCACAGCGTGCGGTACAAACACAACTATGAGACAGCGTTCGACTTTGTCATTGATTTGGCCTTACCAAGTGAATTACAGTCAACTGAGTTGTAAACATATATAAACATAGACGTAACTTCAACCGAGAAGATGGATACAAATTGAGCAATCATTGGAAGGATGTTATTAACCAGGTAAAACCTTAACGGATGGTGTTGGCGTCATTTCCGCATCTCCAGCTTTCTTCAGCCTCCCAATCTCTCTTTTAATTGTTGATTTGTTTGCATCGTATGGCTTAAACTCTGCGAATTGTATTAATTTCATAGAACAATGAAAATAACCCCAGAAAAATATACTGTACTCACAAGGCCCGTGCCGTCCTCGCGTCACACGTTAAGATTGTCATATTCGTCTGCAACAAACGGAATACGAGTTTACATTCCAGCATCAACAACGTAATTATGACCAAAGTACACGATTAAAAAATAGTTGAACAGCACAAGCAAATAAACTCCAATGGAGTGGATGGATGAAATCAGTGGACGTGTCCCTTGGACTCTCAATAAGTTAAGCAACATTGCAGCGCCTGCGGTCGATGGCCAAAGTGAAGTGGGGCCACGTGGCGCTCTCTGCAGGTCGTCTCGTGCGCCCTCTACCTTCTGGCTTCTGCCTCCTTCCGCTGCAGCTTGAGGGCTTGGTAGTGGCCTTCGCGCTCCTGCCGGGGGGCATCTGCCAGCAAATTGTTGACGTTGTCATTCATACCATTGGAACCTCCTTTGCCAGTAGCAAAATATGAGAATTGTTTTTTTTACCCTTTTATCTGGGTAGATAAAAGGGTAAAAAAAACAATTGCCAGATAAAAAGGGAAAAAACAATTTATCGTAATTTATGTCATAATTTATACGTTGTAATTTCAACGTAATTTATCGGTCGTAATTTTTACGTCGTAATGTATACGTTGCAATTAATACATTGTAATTAATACGTTGTAATTCATAGGCGCCATCTGACTTCAGTTGACGATCGCAAGCGTCACGTGACAGCAGACATCCTCGTCGTCACAAAGTGCGTGACATAGCGACGCGTGAACAAGTGACAGCTACCATTGTTGGTCACCGATGGCGATTCCAGCACTTCGTAGTCGCTTCCTCGCTGTGGATCAGGGCCTGTCGTGAAACAAAAACTCCACTGTGGACTTCACGGCGATGCCACTACTCTCGACCGATTAGCGAACATGAGGAGGCAAAAGCATCAATGGTCACAACGCGTGTTCTTGTTTTGGCTCTTTTGTCTGCACTACGGTAGCCTGTGCTTCACTGTTAACTTCAATAACTGTTCATTCAATGTAGTTATCAGGAAATCTTCAAATAACATGAGTATAATTTCATTAAATCTGACGTTTAAACATAACTGTGAACCTTTAATGGTAAAAAGCGTATAGGTCAAAGGATATTGAAGTTGTTACGCTATTTATGTATCCTGGGAAGCCAGCGTCTCAGTGTGGCACATTAGGAATGGATCACTCTTTTAATTATGTCCTTGTGCAGCAAGGGAGTAAAGTGTGGTTCTGTGAAAGTCCTGATGTGCTGTGCAGTGCATCAATGCATGTGTGTACAGCAGCATGGGATGACTGAGTCGGGCCTGTAGGTGGCCTGGGAGGGTTATTGAATGACCGCCCGGATACACTAGCCACATGGTTAATGGCGACTCGGAATAATTGCTGTGTGTGCCACGTGCTGGTGCATTTTACAGGTAAAGGATCCAAAGGATGTGTTTGATCGTTATGTAAATGTTCTAGACTTCTTCTAGACTTGTTCTAGACGTTAAGCTTGGCTTTGAATTGTTAGTTTGTGATATATGCAATTAGAGGCGTTTTAGCACTGTGCATTGTCAGGATGACGCACTGTAATTACCTATTGTCATTGTAATTCTCTAACTCTAATACTGTTTAGTCTATAACCATGCCCATGTACCCAGAGTATGACTACTTGCAATGCTATTGAGAATAGAACACATGTAAAGTAGTAAGCTGTACAATGGTGACATACAGTACGTATACTGTACACATACAGTACATATAATGGGTGTAAGACACCGATATAAGTGGATGGTATAGATAGACATACAGCTTAGGATTAAAGGAATATTCGAATAGTGATGTGCAAATGTGATTGTCAAAGACAAAGATGGGTTATCAGTAGTAGAATTGGGTTTAAGAGAAAACTGTTAATGAATAACCGCACATGTAAACCAGCCACATGGTTAATGGCGACTCGGAATAATTGCTGTGTGTGCCACGTGCTGGTGCATTTTACAGAGTGACGGTGCTGTTCTTCACAAGATTGCTATTAACCACAATAAATGTGCTTGCCCCCGATTTGGAGCACCTGCCCACGTCCTTCATTTCGAGTGTGCAACATCAAGACAATGTTTCAAGTGCGTCCTGCAAAGGGATGTCAGGCCACTGTGAAGTAAGTGTGTTTTGAATATGGGAGGAAAATAGTGCCGCATAAATGCGGAAACTTACCATCCCTCATCATCGATTGCAAGTTCAATGCTTGATAAGCACTGTCTTGCTCTGGCTGAGACTCTGATAAGAATATGAAATAGTGTCTTTAATTGAATCGAAATTAAACCAAGGGTTAACATTTTAGTTACGCATAGAGTTAGCAAAACTGAACGAGTGTTATTTCCACAAAAAATATATATACTTGTCAAGACGAAAGGTGTGGTGTACCTATTTGAACACACAGACCACATGCTATTCAAACTGTGGTGGTCAGCACACGCTACTGAATTTAGTTTTGAATACCAAACTTTTCATTTTATTCTGGCACGCATTTTTAATATTCCGTTTTCTTCCATTGCCCACAACTCTTAAAAAGTTTACCAACATTTCCACATAGACGGTGTACACGGGTCTCAATGTTTCAACACACTGGTGGGCTAAAGCAGTGAACTTTTTGTCTTTTGTCAACGTGACACTTTTTTACTGATTGGCCGTGTCGGGTGGTGGAGGGTTACGACACATTTATAAATAAAGCGATCTAAACCCAAAAAATCGTTGATTATGAACAATATTGGTCGCGAAAGCCTACGTGTTAAACATAAATAGAATATATACGTAGAATATATAAATTTTCATTTCATATAATTTACATAAATAAATGTATATCTAAATATATGTAAATATACGTTTTAATTTTTAATGAAAATGAAATATAATGAAAATGTATTAATTTTAATTTTGAATGGAAATTTATATTCTATGACTTAATATTGTCTTACCTTTGATTGTGATCAGTTCCATTGTGAGGGTGCCTATCCTATAGTAGCCAGTAAACTCACATGTGTAAACCCCACCACGTGAAAATGTAACTGTCGACAATGTTAAAGGAAACTGATCTGTATAATAAGACGATTGCGGTGGATCTTGTAGGTTCTGATCAGAACCCTGTGTTGTGCCATCATGCGATCTCCATTTCCAAGTGACAGCGCGTGACAGCTGTGAATGATCTTTCCACTTAAATCCAGGATCAGATTCATCACATGACAAAGTGACCTTCCCACCCTCGTGTATGAAATATTTCTTCACTGCGGGTGCCTGCCCATCATCACTTCCTATAAAACAAGCAGCAGTGAATTAACCAATGCACAGTAATTATCAAAACATATGCTAAATGTAAATATGTAATTGTACATTTAACAATAAAATTATTTAAATTAAAAAAAAAACACGTGAGTTAATAACAGTACATTTAAATGTATATAACAGTAGACTTACCAGTTGATGTAAACTCCAATGTGTACGAGGCAAAGTGACTGTTGTGCTGGTCATGTAGAACACATTTCCATTGTCCCTGTTGAGATCGTTTTACTTTGTTCAGTGTCAGCCGATTGCCTTGTGAAATGTAAGTGTCACCATGATACCAAACCAGACCTGTTCCATAGGCACTGTTTGAGATGTCACACGTCAATGTGACATTATCTCCTTCTGTCACAGAGCGAGATGGATTGGCTGAAACTAAAGAGAGCAAAAGCAGTAAAACAAACTCAGACATCAGCAGTGACTCCGTGCTCCAGACTCCTCCACGACTCCTCTTGTGGACAAGGCCACAGCAGCGACGCTCAGCGAGTCTGGGCGACTCCTAAACTGTCCCCGTTCACCACAGAGCTCTGTCCATGTGAGTAGGATGGGTCTGCATCAGCAGGAGATTCTTCTGTTCACAGATGTGCCGTAAAACACGTGGCTGCACTACACCACAGGCAGAATGTCACGGGCGATGGCTGTGGATGTGACGCCAGTGCGAGTGCCATGGGAAGCCTGGGTTGCCATCTCCATGGATCGTGGTACAATCGTCAGTCTCGTGGGATTCCTCGGACGTGCGGTGCCATCACGTTGGAAGAATTCATAATGGGCAATAGCAGCAGTGTGTTTTATGCTTGACTAAACTCATTACAGCCATCAAAATTAATACTTTTATATAATTGGTAGCAGTTTACATTCATGGACTATTAATACAAAATCGTACACTATGAATAATGAAATGCATTCCACTTTTATATTTAAGTGCATATGCTTGTGCAAAAAAGTAAAATATAATTTACCTTGCATTGTGATAAGTTCTCGTGTTAAGCTGCTTGTTCTAAAGTAGCCAGCAAAGTGGCAAATGTAGAGCCCAGCATCACTGTATTGTGCGTTTGAGATTTGAATAGAGAAGCTGTCTTGATCAAAAGCAGACTTCAATGCTGTTATTCTGGAAACCAGTGCTATAGCGGTATTTTTCCTTACATCTCTAGTCCATTGACCAGTTTGCTTTTGATACTGGACAATCGTTGCGCTGCCACTACCCTGCCTCTCCCATCTCCAGATCACAGCCCGGTCAGAGGAAGGGTGATCTTCCCATTTAAATTCTGGATCAGATTCAACGCATGGCAAAATGGCCGTCTGGCCCACAGAAACAAAATACTTTCTGGGAGCAGGTTCCTTTACTTCACAAACATCTACAAAAATATAAGAAAAGAGAGAAATTATTACACTTCAAACATTGAAATTACGGACAAATATTTGACAATTTTAATGATACTTTAAGTTGCATTGGTAACGCAAATTAACCACATTGTTAACAGATCCCGGTGTGAAATTAAATTCATCGAGGGCTTCATTTATTTTGAAACATTTCTGGGGCTGCCCAAACCCCTGGACCCCTCCACCCCTTCCCCCAACTGATGGGGATAGCAAAAGGAAGAGAGGGGAAGGGATACATATTTTCCAGGGATCAACCCCAGACAGCTCCAGCTGAAATCAATCCCTGAATACACTTACTCTGTGATGAGACTTTCAAATCGAGAGAAGCAGAGGCTTGGTCAGTTTGGGTTTTTACACCACATGTCCATTCTCCCTCTTGACATCGTTTGACTTTGTGTAATGTCAGTACAGAATTGCCTTTGTTCATCTCAATGCCACCGTGAGTCCAAACTATATTTTGAACATAGGCACTGTTTGAGATGTTACACATCAATGTGACAGTCTCTCCTTCTGTCACAGAGAGGGATGGGTTGGCTGAAACTAAAGAAAGCAAAAGCAGTAAAACAAACTCAGGACTCAGCAGTGACTCCGTGCTCCAGACGCCTCCACTACTCCTCTTGTGGACGAGACCACAGCAGCGACGCTCAGCGAGTCTGGCCGACTCCTAAACGGTCCCCGTTCACCACAGAGACCTGACGGGCTGTGTGACAGGGGGCGGTGTGAGGGGCCTACGTAGCACTGAGAGTTCTGCAAGTAAACACGCAGTTTCACTAAAACAGTATCGCCCGTGACAGGAGTCAATGTCAGGCGAGGTTCAGAAACATAAATTGCCATTCCATGAGCAGTTCCGCATGAAATCGCGTGGCTCCACTGGAACACGGGTGACGTCACACGGGCACCGTGGCACTGACGTGGCACCACAGGTCGTGTGACGTCACCAGAGGGCACGGAGTGACAGGGAGAGTCAGGAGGGGCTCATCCAATGTCAGACATCTCCACCAGGGCAGGACCCAATGTGCAGCACCTCCGATTAGCAAGATTGGCTACGTACGGTGCGAAAGAAGTTCAACATACATGCTGCATGACTACCTATGATACCCATTGAAGTGTACTCCAAAAATGCTACAGGTTTTGCGTGAGCATTACTGAAACTTATTTGAATACCATGGTATGTGATATGAAGGTGTCATTTATCTTATATAGAAATGTGTACTATTGTATGAAAGTATTTGAATTATTTACACAAAAATCGCCTTACCTTTCATTGTGACCAGTTCCATAGTGAGGGTGCCTGTCCTATAGTAGCCAGTAAACTCACATGTGTAAACCCCACCACCTGTAAACTTAACGTTGGACATTGTTAAAGGAAACTGATCGTTATCAAAATCACGTGATCGTGGCGTATATTGTATTGTCTGATCAGATCCCTTCGTTGTACCACGTGGTTTCCATTTCCAAGTGACAGCGCGTTGCAGCTGTGAACCATCTTTCCACTCAAATCCAGGATCAGATTCATCACATGACAAAGAAACCTCCCCACCCTCGTGTTTAAAATACTTCTTCGCTGCGGGTGCCTGCCCAACAGCAGTTCCTATAAAATAAACAGCAGTGAATTAACTAACCCACAATAGTTATCAAAACATATACTAAATGTAAACATGTATTTGTTGATTTGTACAGATTAAAATTCAATGTAATAACTCATCACGCGAGTTAATAACGTGACATTTAAATACATTTAACAGGACACTTACCAGTTGATCTAAACTCCAGTTTGTACGAGGCAAAGGGACGGCTGTGCTGGGATTGTAGAACACATTTCCATTCCCCCTGTTGAATTCGTTTTACTTTGTTCAGTGTCAGCGGATTGCCTTTGTCAATGTAAGTGTCACCATGATACCAAACCAGACCTGTTCCATAGGCACTGTTTGAGATGAGACAGGTCAATGTGACAGTCTCTCCTTCTGTCACAGAGCGGAGTGGGTTGGCTGAAACTAAAGAAAACAAAACCAGTAAAACAAACTCAGACATCAGCAGTGACTCCGTGCTCCAGACGCCTCCACTACTCCTCTTGTGGACGAGACCACAGCAGCACCGCTCAGCGAGTCTGGGCGACTCCTAAACGGTCCCCGTTCACCACAGAGACCTGGCGGGCTGTGTGACAGGGGGCGGTGTGAGGGGCCTACGTAGCACTGACAGTTCTGCAAGTAAACACGCAGTTTCACTAAAACAGTATCGCACGTGACAAGAGTCAATGTCAGGCGAGGTCCAGAAACAATAATTGCCATTCCATGAACAGTTCCGCAAGAAATCGCGTGGCCCCACTGGAACACGGGTGACGTCGCACGGGCACCGTGGCACTGACGTGGCACCACAGGGCGTGTGACGTCACCAGAGGGCACGGAGTGACAGGGAGAGTCAGGAGGGGCTCATCCAATGTCAGACATCTCCACCAGGGCAGGACCCAATGTGCAGCACCTCGGATTAGCAAGGTTGGCTACGTACGGTGCGAAAGAAGTTCAACATACATGCTGCATGACTACCTATAACACCCATTTAAACGTACTCCTTAAACATGCAACAGGTTTTACCTGAACATTACTGAAAATTATTATTCGAATACCATGGTGTATTATATGAAGATGCCATTCATTTTAATATTGAAGTTACAATATTGCGTGAAAGTGTTTTGATGATATTTTTACCAAAATCACATTACCTTTCATTGTGACCAGTTCCACTGTGAGGGTGCCTGTCCTATAGTAGCCAGTAAACTCACATGTGTAAACCCCACCACGTGAAAACGTAACTTGCGACAATGTTAAAGGAAACTGATCTTTATCATAAAACGATCGCGGTGGATCTTGCATGTTCTCATGATATCGCTGTATTGTGCCATCATGCGATTTCCAAGTGACAGCACGTAGCAGCTGTGAATGATCTTGCCACTGAAATCCAGGATCAGATTCATCACAAGACAAAGTGACCTGCCCATCATCGTGTATGACATATTTCTTCACTGCAAGTGCTTGCCCAACATCACCTATAAAATAAACAGCAGTAAATTAACCAATGCATAGTAATTATCAAAACATACACTAAATGTAAATATGTAATTGTTATATTTGCATATTTAAATGATTTAAATTCAAGAAATAACAAAACACGTGATTTAATAACAGTACATTTAAATGTATATAACAATAGACTTACCAGTTGATCTAAACTCCAATTTGTACGAGGCAAAGGGACTGTTGTGCTGGTTATGTAGAACACATTTCCATTCTCCCTGTTGAGATCGTTTTACTTTGTTCAGTGTCAGCCGATTGCCTTGTGAAATGTAAGCGTCACCATGATACCAAACCAGACCTGTTCCATAGGCACTGTTTGAGATGAGACAGGTCAATGTGACAGTCTCTCCTTCTGTCACAGAGCGGGATGGGTTGGCTGAAACTAAAGAGAGCAAAAGCAGTAAAACAAACTCAGACATCAGCAGTGACTCCGTGCTCCAGACTCCTCCACCACTCCTCTTGTGGACGAGACCACAGCAGCGACGCTCAGCGAGTCTGGGCGACTCCTAACCGGTCCCCGTTCACCACAGAGACCTGACCGGCTGTGTGACAGGGGGCGGTGTGAGGGGCCTGCATCAGTATCAACGTCTCCTGTTGCACTGACACTCCTGCAAGTAAACGCGCGGCTTCGCTCGGAGAGCGCCGCACAGGACTCCCGGTGCAATGCCACCGTGGGAGCGATAGGAAGTCTGTGCCGTGTCACCTCCACGAGTCGCAGTGCCACGGTGAGGCAGAGGACGTGAGGCAGCGAGGACAATCTACCGGTGGCATTGCAGTGGAAGGGCTCGTCACGTGCAGTACCAGCGCCACGCATCACCCTCGTGTCAACTCTTGCAGCGTTTAAACCACAACTTGTTCTTCACGGATGAAATGTGATGAAATAATATCACGATTAAAAATGTACGACAAATAATCATGCATTTCACTTTGAAGTGTAGGAAGGGTGCTTGTGCAAAATAGTGTAACACATTTCCTTACCTTCCATTGTGATAATTTCCATCATGAGACTCTCTTCTCCTAATTCCCTTTCAAGGCAACTGTAAACGCCAGCGTCACTGTGCTGCACATTTGCGATTCGGATAGAAAACCTATGTTGATTATCATCTTCAGTGGCTGTTATCCTGGCCTCTCGTGAGTTTGTTAAATCGATCCCGGTAGTTTCACTGTCTTCACCACGCCACCAGGTGAGATATCTGATATTGGAATTGTCGTTCTGTGTCCATCCTGGTGTGTTTTTGTCACACGTAAAGGTGACTTCCTGTCCCACAGCAACAAAATACTCTCTGGAGGATGTCTGTAAATGAACACTCGCTTCAAAAGTGAAACGACAAAACGGCAAATTATAAATATTGAACACTCCGGTACGGTTTTTAAATGTACGGTGCGCAACAAGTTGAACGTACATGCTGTACCTAAACACAGTGTGGTGTATAACAGCACGTGAATAATAACTCACTGATGCGGGACAAGATGCAGATGACAACACTCATCCACACCGCACGCCTCCTCGTCCCCGTGTCCATGGCTCAGAGCCACGGCGCCGTCTGCTCAGTTCTCAGCACGCACCACGTTTTATGTCGCTCCCGCTGCCGCCTTCAGTTGAAGTGTCGCGACATCCCACCCACAGCTCGCTGAGGTTTCACTTCCAACCACAGCTACCACACCAAACAACAGCTCCCACACCAAACCCCAGCCTCTCTCTAGAGCACGGTTTCATCATCACACTTCCTTTTACTGCTTCAGCGCCAAATAAAAACAGAAACGTTACCACTGTTATCGTGCTCAAAAAGTTTTTTATTGACCTAGAACAAAATAAGAATTCATAACTAACATTAATCACCATGAACGTGCTTGGGTATAGAAGAGTCGCCTGACGCCGTTTGGAACGTGCGTGTTCAATTCGCGTCCGTGCACGTCAAGTCTGGTGGTGTGCGTCCATGCGCCATCCGCCTCCCTGGCCATGAAGTCGGAGGCGCTGCCTGGACGCGGCTCGCTGCTGTTCGACCCAAGGCTCAGCAGTGCCGCAGGGCCCCATCAGCCTGCAGCGAGATGGGACATTTGTCCAGGCTCCAGAACGCCAGAGGCGCAAGAAATATAACAAACAAAAAATCTGTATTTAGAAATATGACTTTATTAATTCTGTATAATTGTTTTAACAAGAATAACATGACCAATGCTAGCTTCATTAAGTGTTATTTCTTACGTTGTTTTAATGTCAGAAGGGGGGGAGGTCTTCTCTGATCCGGTGTCCCGGGGGTAAAGACATCTAAACCCGGCCCTTCTCCCTGCTAACATGGTCACTGTTGCGACTATTGTGCGTGTTCTCCATATGAGTCAGAACAGGGATGACGTGATGGTTCGCTGGTAAAGAGCACTACAAGCAGATGGAACAAGTCCCATTGCATGTCATTTGGGTTTTTTAAGTACAACAAAGCAGAATTACAACTTGTTTTAGAACATCAAGTTGAACAATATAACCGAATAAAAATACAGATTCCGTTTGTAGCAAATACAATACCAGTCCTTGTTTCACAAGGTAAATACCCATTCACGCAATAAGTCTCTATTACAACTTGAATTTATAGTGGCAGACTCCGATTCAGAGAGACACGAATCTCAGCTGGAAATTAATGATGAGCATTTAAATAGCCACGCGTTTTGTTTGCACGTCTTGATATTTGAAGCCCAAGCGAGGATTTCTCATTAAATCGCATTCCGTGTGAAGAGCACAGCACACTTTGTTACTTCTGCTTTTGAACACAACTGAAAGATTACGAACCATAACAGATTATTCCAATATTTTGAATGTTAAATATGCACAAAACCATCTTAATACTGGATTTAAATTAAATAAATAATATCACCGAAATAAAAAATTGTACATGGAAATACTCGGCTCCATAAAAGTAACTGTACAGTATTTGGAAAATGTGTATCGCTCATTTATACAAGTCGAGGAGTCTAAAAAATTATCTTTTCAACCCGTGCAGCATTTGCCTCCTTGGTCATGAGGTCAGAGCCCGTCTCTGGACGCTGTTTGCTGCTGTTTGACCCAAGGCTCAGGTGATGCTGCTCCCCGTTGGATCCATTCCAATAGCAGCAGCCACCACAGAGCCAACTGTGGGACACTGGGGTGGATTTCTCACTTCAACAACAACATTATTACTCGTGGATACTTACATAGGTGTAAATTACTCAATATTGTCAACTGCCGTTATGTGGTGTAAATTTCAATCCCACGTGATACGATAAAGAGACACGTACCGTATCACATTGACAGGTGAATGTTTACTTTTAGACCATATGTTACACTTCTGTAATGATGAGGCATGGACCGTTCGATGGTTTCTACCAAAATAAATGAACACTTTCATCGCAGCCATATCTGATTCACGTTGTCAGGCTGGGTACATGCGTATGAAGTGGTCATTTCACAATGTCAACTTTAATTTTCATAAAAATATCATGAACAGGAATGGGCAGGGTAATTACTTCCCTTCACTTGTGTTTCCCCCTGGCGCTGCACATACGTCCCATGCAGCCTTATCTTACACACAACAGGCAGTCACTATTCTACTTGCATAGCAAAAACCTTGAAGAATATTTCATCATTATAGTGTGGTTGATGCATACACGAGACTGAGGGTATTAGTATAAAAAATATATAAATTTGCTATGCACGAACATTTTGCATGCAAACATATTAACCTTACGATCAAACGTGACTCTATACTCAGCAGAAGGTTTTCAAGCAGTCAGTGTGGCGCCACTCCTGCCACTAACGACAAGCAGGAGTCGCAAGTTCGATAACTTGGCCTTGAAAGCATTTGAAAATTATTACGGTATATATGGCTTTTTAAGGTACAGCAGAAAGAAAAGCGACTTGTTAGCATTATCAAACAATTATGGAACTATACAAGTACAAAATAATCAAATGAAAATGTAGCAATAGTTTGATGAATTAGCATTGTCCTCATCAACTTCACTTGGCCAGGCAAGGACCCGCTGACACATCAAGTTTCCATTAGAAGCGTCACCTGGGCCAAACAGGTTTCAGGGCAGCAGTGCAATCCAGCCCAGATGTACAAAGACAAATAATGGCACAGATGGCAACGACGGATATACTGTAATGCCTATTCTACTCTACTATTACATCCCATGTTTGACGAGTTACATAATTAAATCGGCAGGCAACATTTAGAAATTAGTAACTTGACAATTAGTATACGCGGATTTGTACACTGTAATATCAATTACATTGATAACATTTTTAACTGAATGCAGCGGTTCCCAACATTTTCCAGTGTGCGGACCCCTTTTCAACCTCCAAGCATTTTGCGAAACACCACATGCCACGAGTTATTTGAATTTTCCCCGGTGAGAATGCTGTTGTTTTTATTTTCCGCGAACCTCCTGCAGTAGCCTCACCGACCACCAGGGGTCCCCGGACCACCGGTTGAGAAACGCTGATAGAATGCATTTCATCTACCCTTTATTCTTTTTGTAAGGACAAGGCAGGTGAATATTGTCATCACATTACATTCTGTGCAATGATTGGCTCTACATGTCAGAAAGTCGCGACGGTGCGGTTGACCACCAGTGTTGCCAACTCAGCAATTTTGTAAGATCAGGTTTATTTATTTACACGATTTTATTTAACTCACTTCGTTTGTTGTATCCTCAAAAAATAATTCTTGCAACTCAATTTTTACACACTTCCCAATGTGCTATCGACAGCAAACTTCGTATAAGTATGTCATGCTGATGACAACACGATATTCTATCATAAAATATCCAAAACATATATTTTATTTATTTATCTTACTGTATGTTTTGTCATATCCAAAAATCTTGTAACTCAATTTCAACCGTATTCCCAATGTCGTATCGACTGCAAACTTGGTATAGGTATGTCATACTGATGACAAAACGATATTCTATCATTGAAATTTTTTATTATATTTAAAAATATATATTTTTTACGGCTCTAATTGTCGACGATCAACTCACGTTGGCTGTAAATCACCACGGTCCCTTACGTTGGGGAATGTCGGAGGGGAGGGGCGAAGGGGGCAGGGGGAGGGGCAGCTCGGAGAGTACATTTCATTAAAGCGTGTTTTTTAAAGTATGTTTACATATTTTATTATTAACCTGTTGAGAACTCTAAGAGGCCAGTAGCATCTCGTTTGCAAGAATGTTGAGGCATTAATCTGCCTGTAGGGGGCGATGATCACTACGTACAATATTAATCATTCAGACACTGTCTCCCCGACAGACCTGGTCTTCACCTGAGGACGGCTGCTTGCGTTGTGGCCGAAACGTCGTGAGAATAATTTTATGTTTTATTTTTATTATTTTATTATTTCCCTTCTACGTGACTTTACCGAAAGAACCAAGAAGATGAATCCCTGCAGTCACGAAAGCTTTAAATCGAAATGTTAATCGAGTTATTTATTGTAATTTTTGTTGTGTGTCCCCCGCCATCGCTTCACATCAAGAGCCACGAGCAAGCCACTGCCTTTGAAACACCCTTTGGCCTTCACAAACCACTTGTGTGCTCAACGAAAACTAAAGCTGGGTCCGGAAGAAGCAGCCGAGATCTCCTGGAGAAGCGAGCGACGGACGCCGGTCCCGAGGGCCACCGCTGGGGCTGGGAGGCCCATACGGCGCCTCGCGGGCACGAGTGGCCAGGGCCCCCTAGCGGACACAATGAGGCACAGCGTGCGGTACAAACACAACTATGAGACAGCGTTCGACTTTGTCATTGCTTTGGCCTTACCAAGTGAATTACAGTCAACTGAGTTGTAAACATGTATAAACATAGACGTAACTTCAACCGAGAAGATGGATACAAATTGAGCAATCATTGGAAGGATGTTATTAACCAGGTAAAACCTTAACGGATGGTGTTGGCGTCATTTCCGCATCTCCAGCTTTCTTCAGCCTCCCAATCTCTCTTTTAATTGTTGATTTGTTTGCATCGTATGGCTTAAACTCTGCGAGTTGTATTAATTTCATAGAACAATGAAAATAACCCCAGAAAAATATACTGTACTCACAAGGCCCGTGCCGTCCTCGCGTCACACGTTAAGATTGTCATATTCGTCTGCAACAAACGGAATAAGAGTTTACATTCCAGCATCAACAACGTAATTATGACCAAAGTACACGATTAAAAATAGTTGAACCGCACAAGCAAATAAACTCCAATGGAGTGGATGGATGAAATCAGTGGACGTGTCCCTTGGACTCTCAATAAGTTAAGCAACATTGCAGCGCCTGCCGCTGGCGATGTTGTGGTCGATGGCCAAAGTGAAGTGGGGCCACGTGGCGCTCTCTGCAGGTCGTCTCGTGCGCCCTCTACCTTCTGCCTCCTTCCGCTGCAGCTTGAGGGCTTGGTAGTGGCCTTCGCGCTCCTGCCGGGAGGCATCTGCCAGCAAGTTGTTGACGTTGTCATTCATACCATTGGAACCTCCTTTGCCAGTAGCAAAATATGATGATTGGTTTTTTAACCCCTTTTATCTGGCCAGATAAAAGGGGTAAAAAAAACAATTGCCAGATAAAAGAGTAAAAAAACAATTTTTCGTAATTTATGTCGTAATTTATACGTTGTAATTTAAACGTAATTTATAGGTCGTAATTTCGACGTCGTAATGTATACGTTGCAATTAATACATTGTAATTAATACGTTGTAATTCATAAGCGCCATCTGACTTCAGTTGACGATCGCAAGCGTCACGTGACAGCAGACATCCTCGTCGTCACAAAGTGCGTGACATAGCGACGCGTGAACAAATGACAGCTACTACCATTGTTGGTCACCGATGGCGATTCCAGCACTTCGTAGTCGCTTCCTCGCTGTGGATCAGGACCTGTCGTGAAACAAAAACTCCACTGTGGACTTCACGGCGATGCCACTCCTCTCGACCCATTAGCGAACGTGAGGAGGCAAAAGCATCAACGGTCACAACGCGTGTTCTTGATTTTGCTCTGTTGCCTGCACTACAGTAGCCTGTGCTTCACTGTCAACTTCATGAACTGTTTATTCAATGTAGTTATCAGGAAATATTCAAATAACATGGGTATGATTTCATTGAATCTGACGTTTAAACAAAACTGTGAACCTGTAATGGTACAAAGCGTATAGATCAAAGCATATTGAAGTTGTTATGCTATTAATGTATCCTGGGAAGCCAGAGTCTCAAGAATATTTTTCAAGTGCGTCCTGCAAAGGGATGTCTGGCCACTGTGAAGTAAGTGTGTTTTGCATATGGGTGGAAAATAGTGCCGCATAAATGCGGAAACTTACCATCCCTCATCATCGATTGCAAGTTCAATCCTTGATAAGCACTGTCTTGCTCTGGCTGAGACTCTGCTAAGAATATGAAATAGTGTTTTTTATTGAATCGAAATAAAACCAAGAGTTAACATATTTGTCTCGCATAGAGTTAGCCAAACTGAACGAGTGTTATTTCCACAAAAAATATATATACTTGTCAAAACAAAAGGTGTGGTTTACCTCTTTGAACACACAGACCACATGCTATTAAAACTGTGGTGGTCAGCACACACTACTGAATTTCTTTTAAATACCAAACGTTTAATTTGATTCTGGAACGCATTTTAAATATTACGTTTTCTTTCATTGCCCACAACTCTTAAAAAGTTTACCAACATTTACACATAGACGGTGTACACGGGTCTCAATGGCAGCTTCTCAAGTGGCTCTCGGCTGGGTCATAATGAACGAGAGCTGTTTCCCCTGCTCGGAGGAGGCATGGCTGGCAGTGGCGTGTGGATGGTCTCACATCTGCACGAGTGTTGCTGTGTGTAGCGCACAAGGCTGACAGCCACACATAGAGACACCGCAGCAATGCCGACATCAACAGCGATCCCAGACAAGGGGTAACCCCCTCCTCCATTAATGAAATGACATGCGGTTGTAGTGACCCTTAAAGGAGCTACGCAACGTGTATTGGGTGAACGGGGTTCAGTGTGAGGAATGCTGTTTGGTTGTAGAGTGGTGGGTGGTGCCAATGACCTGCATTGAGCTTCCTTCTTCTGTAGCCCAACACAGCAACAACAGCAGCTCCAGCAGAGAGCAACACAGCCAGCACCACTCCAACAGCCACCAACACGTACGGAGATGCCCCTGGAACTGTTGCGAAATACAAAATAATGCATGAACTAAATAAACGATGAAATAATTTAAGTAATTTCATAAACACATTTTATATTTTCATAGAATGAAAGGAGTGCAGTAACATGCATTTCACAGCCGTATACTTTGACGTAACAAGAGCTTTAGATTAAAATTAACTTTCCCGACCTGCAATTTAATATTGAGAGCCAGTGATTATATCGTAAAAGCGGGAGACGTAATTTAGATAATAAAAATAGAGCAAAGTGTTTGTTTTCCATGACAAAAATGGGAAGTCTTGTACCTTGTGACGTAATCAACTCCATTTCCAACCGCCATGATCGGAAATATCCTTCAACCTGACAAGTGTAAACCCCCCCTGCATCATCATTCACCACTGAGATGGTCAGAGAAAAGTCGTCGTCGTCAAAAGCCGAGGACAAGATGTTTACGTTGGAGTTGAGGTGGGAACTGAATGCAGCGTGAGGTCCGGCTGGGTGAGCCGCGAGTATCGTACGGACTATGCTGTCACCACGTGGCCTCCAGTACCAGGTGACCGAACGAGACTCATTGGAGGAGCTCCTCCAAACAAACCCAGGGTCAGACTCGTTGCAGGGCAACGTGATTCCTTCACCAATTTGAGACGCGTAATTCCTGGTTGCCTGATGCTCTGAGTCTGCAAATCGTGTAAAAACAATAGTTTAATAGTTTAATCGACAACCAAACAAATACAGGATGCCACAATACAGATACATATGATAATTGGAGTTTTTTACCCTTTTATCTGGCAACAAAACTGACACTTTTATTTTTTACAAGGAGTCATGTTTGCATAGACCACAATACCTGCAGTCGTAATGCAAAAAAAAACATAACTCTAATAATGTATACACTGTCCTTGAAGTTGATTGGTCCACGCCCGAGACAGCTTTTCCTAGAGCCTAGTCTCACATGGTGTTGGACCAAATAACGCTAAAAGGCGCACAGATACATATCTTACAGCTGCAGGTATAAGCATGGACATTGTGTCAAGCTCACCAATTCCTTTAATCAATGTAAGTGTTTTTTAATACACGCAAGATGTAACTTAATTCATGTACTTGATCAAAGTATTTATTCTCACTATGTGCTTTTAGAATGTTACTGAAGTAACGTGAGATGTGTATTTACCATTTTCAGCACGTTCACATTGTACGCTACCTCTGAGATCTCTCCACTCTCCCTTTTCACGGCACACTTCAACAACCCACTGTGAGCAGCGTTCACTTTCACCAACACGATGCTGCTTTGATGGCTGATCTCAATCCCATTGTGAATCCATCTGACCATGTGTGCATAGGAGTCGCTAGAGAGCTGGCAGGTCAGACTGGTGCTCTCTCCTTCTGCTACGGTGTCGGATGTGTTGGACAAAACTAAAGAACACGAAACAAAAATCAATATTTACGACTCATTGATTCAAAATCACAGGCCAAACTAGAATACAAATCATTCTGAAGTTTGAGGTATGGCTTATCCCTGGTCACGTGGAATCCACAACTGTGCTAAGATTCCAGGAGATCGGAGCCTGGAGTCCTCACAGCGCAGTTGAGATCATGGAATGCCTCCTGCACTGCTCCTCTACTCGTGATTACAGCAGCAGAGCACAGAGACTCCAGGGTGGGGATGGTGAAGGGGTGAAGAGGAGACCACGTGGCCACTGATCACGAGAAGCACTGGCCCAGGAATTGTCTAAACCCAAATCCCTCGACCTAAACCTGATTGTGAACGTGAACTCAGAGCCGGACTCTGAATGGCCAACAGCAGCAGCGCTACTCGTAATTCTCACTTGAACTCTTCATATGGCAACTTGAAAAAAACTAAACCTGTTTAAATTAGCAAGAAATATTGTGTAAATATAAGTAAGTACGCTATACATTATCTATTGTATATGTCTCTTCAATAATTTGGACTACATTACTGTAATGAAACAAGTGAAAGTAATACCAGTGCAACAACATTTTTAGTTCCGCAAGTAAAAAACACGGGAATATTCCCACGTGAATGTGGCTGTGACACGACCGTTTACATGATAAAACACTTAGGCTTTCATCTGCAAGGGCGATGGCATGATGGGCAAAGAGAATCAGATAATGCGCATCCAATACTGAATGTAACAGCAATGACAGCTTGTATGTGCAGCAGAAGTAACAATCGTTCATGTGAACATAAACTCATTCTGGCATTTACGTTACAATCATTTCTAAGTTCACTAGGTTTGTTTTCTACCTGATGACAATTGCTTGTGTTGCAATCGAAATGTCGTATTATATTATCTTTCGACGTGACTTTACCGAAAGGAGCAAATAATAATTGGTAGCAGTTTACATTCATGGACTATTAATAAAGCAATTGCACACAATGAATAATGAAATGCATTCGACTTTAATATTTAAGTGAATATGCTTGTACAAAACAGTAAAATATAATTTACCTTGCATTGTGATCAGTTCTCTTGTTAAGCTGCTTGTTCTAAAGTAGCCAGCAAAGTGGCAAATGTAGAGCCCAGCATCACTGTGTTGCACTTTTGAGATTCCAATAGAGAAGTTGTCTTTATCAAAAGCAGACTTCAATGCTGTTATTCTAGCGGTATTTTTCGATACATCTCCATTCCATTGACCAGTTTGCTTTTGATACTGGACAATCGTTGCGCTGCCACTACTCTGCCTCTCCCATCTCCAGGTCAGAGCCAGGTCAGAGGAAGGGTGATCTTCCCATTTAAATTCTGGATCAGATTCAACGCATGGCAAAATGGCCGTCTGGCCCACAGAAACAAAATACTTTCTGGGAGCAGGTTCCTTTACTTCACAAACATCTACAAAAATATAAAACCGAGAAATTATTACACTTTAATCATTGAAATTACGGACAAATATTTGACAATTTTAATGATACTTTATGTTATTACACCTCCACAGGGTATGTATCACATACATCATATTCATCACATTTAGAAGATACTAATTGCATTGGTAACGCAAATTAACCACATTGTTAACAGATCCCGGTGTGAAATTAAATTCACCGAGGGCTTAATTTATTTTGAAACATTTTTGGGGCTGCACAAACCCCTGGACCCCCCACCCCTTCCCCCAACTGATGGGGATAGCAAAAGGTAGAGAGAAGAAGGGATACATATTTTCCAGGGATCAACCCCAGACAGCTCCAGCTGAAATCAATCCCTGAATACACTTACTCAGTGATGAGACTTTCAAATCGAAAGAAGCAGAGGCTTGGTCAGTTTGGGTTTTTACACCACATGTCCATTCTCCCACTTGACATCGTTTGACTTTGTGTAATGTCAGCACAGAATTGCCTTTGTTCATCTCAATGCCACCGTGAGTCCAAACAATATTTTCAACATAGGCACTATTTGAGATGTCACACGTCAATATGACAGTCTCTCCTTCTGTCACAGAGAGGGATGGGTTGGCTGAAACTAAAGAAAGCAAAAGCAGTAAAACAAACTCAGACATCAGCTGTGACTCCGTGCTCCAGACTCCTCCACTACTCCTCTTGTGGACGAGACCACAGCAGCGACGCTCAGCGACTCTGGGCGACTCCTAAACGGTCCCCGTTCACCACAGAGACCTGGCGGGCTGTGTGACAGGGGGCGGTGTGAGGGGCCTACGTAGCACTGACAGTTCTGCAAGTAAACACGCAGTTTCACTAAAACAGTATCGCACATGACAGGAGTCAATGTCAGGCGAGGTCCAGAAACAATAATTGCCATTCCATGAACAGTTCCGCAAGAAATCGCGTGGCTCCACTGGTACACGGGTGACATCGGACGGGCACCGTGGCACTGACGTGGCACCACAGGGCGTGTGACGTCACCAGAGGGCACGGAGTGACAGGGAGAGTCAGGAGGGGCTCATCCAATGTCAGACATCTCCACCAGGGCAGGACCCAATGTGCAGCACCTCCGATTAGCACGGTTGGCTACGTACGGTGCGACAGAAGTTCAACGTACATGCTGCATGACTACCTATGATACCCATTTAAGCGTACTCATTAAACATGCAACAGGTTTTACCTGAACATTACTGGAAATATGCGTATTTTCATACCATGGTATGTTGCATGAAGGTATCATTTATCTTGATATTGAAGTTGCACTATTGTATGAAAGTGTTTTAATGATATATATAAAATCACATTACCTTTCATTGTGACCAGTTCCACTGTGAGGGTGCCTGTCCTATAGTAGCCAGTAAACTCACATGTGTAAACCCCACCACGTGAAAACGTAACTTGCGACAATGTTAAAGGAAACTGATCTTCATAATAAAACGATCGCGGTGGATGTTGTATGTTCTGATCATATCGCTTTATTGTGCCATCATGCGATTTCCAAGTGACAGCACGTAGCAGCTTTGAATGATCTTTCCACTGAAATCCAGGATCAGATTCATCACATGACAATGAGACCATCCCACCCTCGTGTATGAAATATTTCTTCACTGCAAGTGCTTGCCCAACATCACCTATAAAATAAACAGCAGAAAATTCACCAATGCATAGTAATTATCAAAACATACACTAAATGTAAAGATGTAATTGATACATTTGACATTAAAATGATTTAAATTCAAGAAATAACAAAACACGTGAGTTAATAACAGTACATTTAAATGTATATAACAGACTTACCAGTTGATGTAACCTCCAATGTGTACGAGGCAAAGGGACTGTTGTGCTGGTATTGTAAAACACATTTCCATTCTCCCTGTTGAGATCGTTTCACTTTGTACAGTGTCAGCACAGAATTGCCTGGGTTCATCTTAATACCACCGTGAGTCCAAACCAGACCTGTTCCATAGGCACTGTTTGAGATGTTACACGTCAATGTGACAGTCGCACCTTCTCTCTTGGCTGAAACTAAAGAAAGCAAAAGCAGTAAAACAAACTCAAGACTCAGCAGTGACTCCGTGCTCCAAACTCCTCCACGACTCCTCTTGTGGACGCGACCACAGCAGCGACGCTCAGCGAGTCTGGGCGACTCCTGACCGGTACCCGTTCACCACAGAGACCTGACGGGCTGTGTGACAGGGGGCGGTGCGAGGGGCCTGCATCAGTACCAACGTCTCCTGTTGCACTGACACTCCTGCAAGTAAACGCGCGGCTTCGCTAGGAGAGCGCCGAACAGGACTCCCGGTGCAATACCACCGTGTCGCAGTGCCACGGTGAGGCAAAGGACGTGAGGCAGCGAGGACAATCTACCGGTGGCATTGCAGAGGAAGGGCTCGTCACGTGCAGTACCAGCGCCACGCATCACCCTCGTGTCAACTCTTTGCAGCGTTTAAACCACAACTTGTTCTTCACGGATAAAATGTGATGAAATAATATCACGATAAAAAATGTACAAAAAATAATCATACATTTCACTTTGAAGTGTAGGAAGGGTGCTTGTGCAAAATAGTATAACACATTTCCTTACCTTCCATTGTGATAATTTCCATCCAACTTTCTGTTCCAAATTCCCTTTCAAGGCAACTGTAAAACCCAGCGTCACTGCGCTGTACATTTTTGATTCGGATAGAAGCCCTATGTTGATTATTATCTTCAGTGGCTGCTATCCTGGCCTCTCGTGAGTTTGTTAAATCGATCTCGGCTGCTCTACTGCCTTCACCACGCCGCCAGGTGATAGATGTGATATTGGGATTGTCGTGCTGTGTCCATCCTGGAGTGTTTCTGTCACACGTCAATGTGACTTCCTGTCTCAGCAACAAAATACCTTCTGGGGGATGCCTGTAAATGAACACTCGCTTCAAAAGTGAAACGACAAAACGGCAAATTATAAATATTGAACACTCCGGTACGGTTTTTAAATGTACGGTGCGCAACAAGTTGAACGTACATACTGTACGTAAACACAGTGTGGTGTATAACAGCACGTGAATAATAACTCACTGATGTGGGACAAGATGCAGATGACAACACTCATCCCCACCGCACGCCTCCCCTTCCCCGTGTCCATGGCTCAGAGCCACGGCGCCGTCTGCTCAGTTCTCAGCACGCACCACGTTTTATGTCGCTCCTGCAGCCGCCTTCAGTTGAAGTGTCGCGACATCCCACCCACAGCTCGCTGAGGTTTCACTTCCAACCACAGCTCCCACACCAAACCCCAGCCTCTCTCTAGAGCACTAATTCATCATCACACTTCCTTTTACTGTTTCAGCGCCAAATAAAAACAAAAACGTTACCACTGTTATCGTGCTCAAAAAGTAATTTATTTACCAAAATAAAATACGAATTCATAACTAACATTACCATGAACGTGCTTGGGTATAGAAGAGTCGCCTGACGCCATTTGGAACGTGCGTGTTCAATTCGCGTCCGTGCACGTCAAGTCTGGTGGTGTGCGTCCATGCGCCATCCGGCTCCCTGGCCATGAAGTCGGAGGCCCTGCCTGGACGCGGCTCGCTGCTGTTCGACCCAAGGCTCAGCAGTGCCGCAGGGCCCCATCAGCGTGCAGCGAGATGGGACATTTGTCCAGGCTCCAGAACGCCAGAGGCCCAATAAATATAACAAACAAAATCTGTATTCAGAAATATGACTTTATTAATATTCTATAATTGTTTAAACAAGAATAACATGGCCAATACTAGCTTAATTAAGTGTCATTTCTTACGTTGTTATAATGTCAGAAAGGGGGGGGGGGTATTTTCTGATCCGGTGTCCCGGGGGTAAAGACGTCTAAACCCGGCCCTTCTCCCTGCTCACACGGTCACTGTTGCTACTACCAGACCCTCTGTGCGTGCTCTCCATTTGAGTCAGAACAGGGATAACGTGAATGGTTCGCTGGTAAACAGCACTGCAGGCAGATGGAGCAAGCTCCATAACTTCCCTTGAACAGCCGATAGATTATAAATGCTTGTCATTTGTTTTTTTTAAGTACTGCAACGCAGAATTACAACTTGCTTTACAGCATCAAGTTGAACAATATAACCGAAAAATATATACAGATTTCGTTTTTTATCAAATACCATGACCGTCCGTTGTTTCACAAGGTAAAAACCCAGACAATTCGTTTCTGTTACAACTGCTGCATTTATAGAGGTAGACTTCTATTCAGAAAGACCGTAATAACAGATGGCAATCACGACTGATGAGCATTTAAAAAGCCACGCGTTTCGTTTTCGCGTCTTCATATTTGAAGCCCAAGCCAGAATGATTCCTCATTAAATCGCATTCCGTGTGAACAGCACAGCACACTTTGTTACTTCTGCTTTTGAACACAACTGAAAGAGTACGAACCTTCAGCGATTATTACAATACACCGAATGTTAAATATGCATAGAACCATCTTAATACTGGATTGTTGATAACTCAAAACGTGAATTTAAATCAAGTAAATAACATCATCGAACTAAACAATGTTACATGGAAATACTCAGCTCCAGAAAAGTAACTGCACAGCATTTGGAAAATGTGCATCGCTCATTAATACAGGTCGAGGAGTCTCAAAAATTGACTTCTCAGCCCGTGCAGCATTTGCCTCCTTGGTCATGAGGTCAGAGCCCTTCTCTGGACGCTGTTTGCTGCTGTCTGACCCAAGGCTCAGGTGATGCTGCTCCCCGTTGGATCCATTCCAATAGAAGCAGCCACCACAGAGCCAACTGTGGGACACTGGGGTGGGATTATTACTGGTGGAAACTTACAGATATGTGTAAATTGCTCAAGATAACAAACTGGCATCATGTGGTGTAAAATTCAATCCCACGTGCTACGATAAAGAGACACGTACCGTATCACATTGACAGGTGAATGTTTACTTTTAGACCATATGTTACACTTCTGTAATGATGAGGCATGGACCGTTCGATGGTTTCTACCAAAATAAATGAACACTTTCATCGCAGCCATCTCTGCTTCACGTTGTCAGACTGGGTACATGCGTATACAGTGGTCATTTCACAATGTCAACTTAAATTTTCATAAAAAAATCATGAACAAGAATGGGCAGGGTAATTACTTCACTTCCCTTGTGTTTCCCCCTGGTGTCGCACATACATACCATGCAGCCTTTTCTAACACACAACAGGCAGTCACTATTCTACTTGCATAGCAAAAACCTTTAAGAATATTTCATCATTATAGTGTGGTTGATGCATACACGAGACTGAGGGTATTAGTATAAAAAATATATAAATTTGCTATGCACGAACATTTTGCATGCAAACATATTAACCTTACGATCAAACGTGACTCTATACTCAGCAGAAGGTTTTCAAGCAGTCAGTGTGGCGCCACTCCTGCCACTAAAGACAAGCAGGAGTCGCAAGTTCAATAACTTGGCCTTGAAAGCATTTGAAAATTATTACGGTATATATGGCTTTTTAAGGTACAGCAGAAAGAAAAGCGACTTGTTAGCATTATCAAACAATTATGGAACTATACAAGTACAAAATAATCAAATGAAAATGTAGCAATAGTTTGATGAATTAGCATTGTCCTCATCAACTTCACTTGGCCAGGCAAGGACCCGCTGACACATCAAGTTTCCATTAGAAGCGTCACCTGGGCCAAACAGGTTTCAGGGCAGCAGTGCAATCCAGCCCAGATGTACAAAGACAAATAATGGCACAGATGGCAACCACGGATATACTGTAATGCCTATTCTACTCTACTATTACATCCCATGTTTGACGAGTTACATAATTAAATCGGCAGGCAACATTTAGAAATTAGTAACTTGACAATTAGTATACGCGGATTTGTACACTGTAATATCAATTACATTGATAACATTTTTAACTGAATGCAGCGGTTCCCAACATTTTCCAGTGTGCGGAACCCTTTTCAACCTCCAAGCATTTCGCGAACCACCACATGCCACGAGTTATTTGAATTTTCCCCGGTGAGAATGCTGTTGTTTTTATTTTCCGCGAACCTCCTGCAGTAGCCTCACCGACCACCAGGGGTCCCCGGACCACCAGTTGAGAAACGCTGATAGAATGCATTTCATCTACCCTTTATTCTTTTTGTAAGGACAAGGCAGGTGAATATTGTCATCACATTACATTCTGTGCAATGATTGGCTCTACATGTCAGAAAGTCGCGACGGTGCGGTTGACCACCAGTGTTGCCAACTCAGCAATTTTGTAAGATCAGGTTTATTTATTTACACGATTTTATTTAACTCACTTCGTTTGTTGTATCCTCAAAAAATTATTCTTGCAACTCAATTTTTACACACTTCCCAATGTGCTATCGACAGCAAACTTCGTATAAGTATGTCATGCTGATGACAACACGATATTCTATCATAAAATATCCAAAACATATATTTTATTTATTTATCTTACTGTATGTTTTGTCATATCCAAAAATCTTGTAACTCAATTTCAACCGTATTCCCAATGTCGTATCGACTGCAAACTTGGTATAGGTATGTCATACTGATGACAAAACGATATTCTATCATTGAAAAGTTTTAATATATTTAAAAATATAATTTTTTTTACGGCTCTAATTGTCGACGCTCAACTTACGTTGGCTGTAAATCACCACGGTCCCTTACGTTGGGGAATGTCGGAGGGGAGGGGCGAAGGGGGCAGGGGGAGGGGCAGCTCGGACAGTACATTTCATTAAAGCGTGTTTTTTAAAGTATGTTTACATATTTTATTATTAACCTGTTGAGAACTCTAAGAGGCCAGTAGCATCTCGTTTGCAAGAATGTTGAGGCATTAATCTGCCTGTAGGGGGCGATGATCACTACGTACAATATTAATCATTCAGACACTGTCTCCCCGACAGACCTGGTCTTCACCTGAGGACGGCTGCTTGCGTTGTGGCCGAAACGTCGTGAGAATAATTTTATGTTTTATTTTTATTATTTTATTATTTCCCTTCTACGTGACTTTACCGAAAGAACCAAGAAGATGAATCCCTGCAGTCACGAAAACTTTAAATCGAAATGTTATTATGTTTTATTTTTATTATTTTATTATTTCCCTTCTACGTGACTTTACCGAAAGAACCAAGAAGATGAATCCCTGCAGTCACGAAAACTTTAAATCGAAATGTTAATCGAGTTATTTATTGTAATTTTTTTGTGTGTCCCCCGCCATCGCTTCACATCAAGAGCCACGAGCAAGCCACTGCCTTTGAAACACCCTTTGGCCTCTACAAACCACTTGTGTGCTCAACGAAAACTAAAGCTGGGTCCGGAAGAAGCAGCCGAGATCTCCTGGAGATGCGAGCGACGGACGCCGGTCCCGAGGGCCACCGCTGGGGCTGGGAGGCCCAGACGGCGCCTCACGGGCACGAGTGGCCAGGGCCCCCTAGCGGACACAATGAGGCACAGCGTGCGGTACAAACACAACTATGAGACAGCGTTCGACTTTGTCATTGCTTTGGCCTTACCAAGTGAATTACAGTCAACTGAGGTGTACACATAAATAAACATAGACGTAACTTCAACCGAGAAGATGGATACAAATTGAGCAATCATTGGAAGGATGTTATTAACCAGGTAAAACCTTAACGGATGGTGTTGGCGTCATTTCCGCATCTCCAGCTTTCTTCAGCCTCCCAATCTCTCTTTTAATTGTTGATTTGTTTGCATCGTATGGCTTAAACTCTGCGAGTTGTATTAATTTCATAGAACAATGAAAATAACCCCAGAAAAATATACTGTACTCACAAGGCCCGTGCCGTCCTCACGTCACACGTTAAGATTGTCATATTCGTCTGCAACAAACGGAATAAGAGTTTACATTCCAGCATCAACAACGTAATTATGACCAAAGTACACGATTAAAAAATAGTTGAACAGCACAAGCAAATAAACTCCAATGGAGTGGATGGATGAAATCAGTGGACGTGTCCCTTGGACTCTCAATAAGTTAAGCAACATTGCAGCGCCTGCGGTCGATGGCCAAAGTGAAGTGGGGCCACGTGGCGCTCTGCAGGTCGTCTCGTGCGCCCTCTACCTTCTGCCAGAGGTGGGACAAAGTCATTGTTATGCAAGTCCAAGTCGAGTCGCAAGTCATCAAATTCATGACTCGAGTCTGACTCGAGTCCAAGTCACATGACTCGAGTCCACATCTCATAGGTGGGACAAAGTCATTGTTATGCAAGTCCAAGTCGAGTCGCAAGTCATCAAATTCATGACTCGAGGTTGACTCGAGTCCAAGTCACATGACTCGAGTCCACACCTCTGCCTTCTGCCTCCTTCCGCTGCAGCTTGAGGGCTTGGTAGTGGCCTTCGCGCTCCTGCCGGGGGGCATCTGCCAGCAAGTTGTTGACGTTGTCATTCATACCATTGGAACCTCCTTTGCCAGTAGCAAAATATGATGATTGGTTTTTTAACCCCTTTTATCTGGCCAGATAAAAGGGGTTAAAAAAAAAACAATTGCCAGATAAAAGAGTAAAAAAACTATTTATCGTAATTTATACGTTGTAATTTAAACGTAATTTATAGGTCGTAATTTCGACGTCGTAATGTATACGTTGCAATTAATACATTGTAATTAATACGTTGTAATTCATAAGCGCCATCTGACTTCAGTTGACGATCGCAAGCGTCACGTGACAGCAGACATCCTCGTCGTCACAAAGTGCGTGACATAGCGACGCGTGAACAAGTGACAGCTACTACCATTGTTGGTCACCGATGGCGATTCCAGCACTCCGTAGTCGCTTCCTCGCTGTGGATCAAGACCTGTCGTGAAACAAAACTCCACTGTGGACTTCACGGCGATGCCACTCCTCTCGACCCATTAGCGAACGTGAGGAGGCAAAAGCATCAACGGTCACAACGCGTGTTCTTGATTTTGCTCTGTTGCCTGCACTACAGTAGCCTGTGCTTCACTGTCAACTTCATGAACTGTTTATTCAATGTAGTTATCAGGAAATCTTCAAATAACATGGGTATGATTTCATTGAATCTGACGTTTAAACAAAACTGTGAACCTGTAATGGTACAAAGCGTATAGATCAAAGCATATTGAAGTTGTTATGCTATTAATGTATCCTGGGAAGCCAGAGTCTCAAGAATATTTTTCAAGTGCGTCCTGCAAAGGGATGTCTGGCCACTGTGAAGTAAGTGTGTTTTGCATATGGGTGGAAAATAGTGCCGCATAAATGCGGAAACTTACCATCCCTCATCATCGATTGCAAGTTCAATCCTTGATAAGCACTGTCTTGCTCTGGCTGAGACTCTGCTAAGAATATGAAATAGTGTTTTTAATTGAATCGAAATAAAACCAAGAGTTAACATATTTGTCTCGCATAGAGTTAGCCAAACTGAACGAGTGTTATTTCCACAAAAAATATATATACTTGTCAAAACAAAAGGTGTGGTTTACCTCTTTGAACACACAGACCACATGCTATTAAAACTGTGGTGGTCAGCACACACTACTGAATTTCTTTTAAATACCAAACGTTTAATTTGATTCTGGAACGCATTTTAAATATTAAGTTTTCTTTCATTGCCCACAACTCTTAAAAAGTTTACCAACATTTACACATAGACGGTGTACACGGGTCTCAATGGCAGCTTCTCAAGTGGCTCTCGGCTGGGTCATAATGAACGAGAGCTGTTTCCCCTGCTAGGAGGAGGCATTGCTGGCAGTGACGTGTGGATGGTCTCACATCTGCACGAGTGTTGCTGTGTGTAGCGCACAAGGCTGACAGCCACACATAGAGACACCGCAGCAATGCCGACATCAACAGCGATCCCAGACAAGGGGTAACCCCCTCCTCCATTAATGAAATGACATGCGGTTGTAGTGACCCTTAAAGGAGCTACGCAACGTGTATTGGGTGAACGGGGTTCAGTGTGAGGAATGCTGTTTGGTTGTAGAGTGGTGGGTGGTGCCAATGACCTGCATTGAGCTTCCTTCTTCTGTAGCCCAACACAGCAACAACAGCAGCTCCAGCAGAGAGCAACACAGCCAGCACCACTCCAACAGCCACCAACACGTACGGAGATGCCCCTGGAACTGTTGCGAAATACAAAATAATGCATGAACTAAATAAACGATGAAATAATTTAAGTAATTTCATAAACACATTTTATATTTTCATAGAATGAAAGGAGTGCAGTAACATGCATTTCACAGCCGTATACTTTGACGTAACAAGAGCTTTAGATTAAAATTAACTTTCCCGACCTGCAATTTAATATTGAGAGCCAGTGATTATATCGTAAAAGCGGGAGACGTAATTTAGATAATAAAAATAGAGCAAAGTGTTTGTTTTCCATGACAAAAATGGGAAGTCTTGTACCTTGTGACGTAATCAACTCCATTTCCAACCGCCATGATCGGAAATATCCTTCAACCTGACAAGTGTAAACCCCCCCTGCATCATCATTCACCACTGAGATGGTCAGAGAAAAGTCGTCGTCGTCAAAAGCCGAGGACAAGATGTTTACGTTGGAGTTGAGGTGGGAACTGAATGCAGCGTGAGGTCCGGCTGGGTGAGCCGCGAGTATCGTACGGACTGTGCTGTCACCACGTGGCCTCCAGTACCAGGTGACCGAACGAGACTCATTGGAGGAGCTCCTCCACACAAACCCAGGGTCAGACTCGTTGCAGGGCAACGTGATTCCTTCAACAATTTGAGACGCGTAATTCCTGGTTGCCTGATGCTCTGAATCTGCAAATCGTGTAAAAACAATCGTTTAATAGCTTAATGCAGGATGCCACAACGCAGATACATATCTTACAGCTGCAGGTATAAGCATGGACATTGTGTCAAGCTCACCAATTCCTTTAATCAATGTAAGTGTTTTTTAATACACGCAAGATGTAACTTAATTCATGTACTTGATCAAAGTATTCATTCTCACTATGTGCTTTTATAATGTAACTGAAGTAACGTGAGATGTGTATTTACCATTTTTCAGCACGTTCACATTGTACGCTACCTCTGAGATCTCTCCACTCTCCCTTTTCACGGCACACTTCAACAACCCACTGTGAGCAGCGTTCACTTTCACCAACACGATGCTGCTTTGATGGCTGATCTCAATCCCATTGTGAATCCATCTGACCATGTGTGCATAGGAGTCGTTAGAGAGCTGGCAGGTCAGACTGATGCTCTCTCCTTCTGCTACGGTGTCGGATGAAACTAAAGAACATGAAACAAGAATGCATATTTACATTAAATAACAGTCGATTTAAAGCTTTCACGTAGAATGGAAATAATAAAATAATAAAAATAAAACATAATAAGTCACGTAGAATGGAAATAATAAAAAAACATAACAAAAGAAAATATTTTCATCATTTTATTATTTCCATTCTACGTGAATTTACCGAAAGAACCAAGAAAATGAAATAACAGCTGAAATAGGCAGGTAGGATGGAAACATCACTGTCAGTTAAGACTTTACATTCCTATGTCAGCTGTTATTTCATGCTAATCTCTAACATTAACATAGCCACTTCCGTGCCAAGTTACATGCTGATTTCTCACATTAACATCACTAGCCCCGGCCACTTCTTTATGACCCTTGGTCTACACCCATTTCAAACCTTTTAAAAGTCTGCATCAGCAGCAGACCATGCTTTCCCACCTGATGACGGACGCTTGTGTTGCGTCCGAAAAGTCGTGATTGATTAAATTTTATACCTACGTGACTTTACCGAAAGATCCAAAGTGTATGGATTCCTGCAGTCACAAAAGCTTCAAATCAAGATTAACAGTACTGTCCTACATTTCATTTTCATAGGATCCTGAAACGTGTTAATACATATTTGTGACAGAAATTCGTAACAATTTTTATGAATATATTTAGTTTCTATGACTCAATATTATCTTACCTTTCATTATTACGAGTTCCATTGTGAGGGTGCCTGTCCTATAGTAGCCAGTAAACTCACATGTGTAAACCCCACCATGTGAAAGCGTAACTTGCGACAATGTTAAAGGAAACTGATCTTCATAATAAAACGATTGCGGTGGATTTTGTAGGTTCTGATCAGAACCCTTTGTTGTTCCATCATGCGATCTCCATTTCCAAGTGACAGCGCGTGCCAGCTGTGAATGATCTCTCCACTTAAATCCAGGATCAGATTCATCACATGACAAAGAGACCTCCCCACGCTCGTGTTTGAAATATTTCTTCACTGCAGGTGCCTGCCCAACCTCACTTCCTAAAAAACAGCAGTCAATTAACCAATACACAGTAATTATCAAAACATATACTAAATGTAAACGTGTATTTGTTGCATTGGACGTATTAAAATTTAATGTAATAACTCAACACGTCAGGTAATAACATTACATTTAAATACATTTAACAGGACACTTACCAGTTGATGTAAACTCCAATTTGTACGAGCTAAAGGGACTGTTGTGATGGTCATATAAAAAACATTTCCATTCTCCCTGTTGAGATCGTTTTACTTTGTTCAGTGTCAGCGAATTGCCGCGGTCAATATAAGTGTCACCATGATACCAAACCAGACCTCTTCCATATCCACTGTTTAAGATGAGACAGGTCAATGTGACAGTCTCTCCTTCTGTCACAGAGCGGGATGGGTTGGCTGAAACTAAAGAGAGCAAAAGCAGTAAAACAAACTCAGACATCAGCAGTGACTCCCTGCTCCAGACTCCTCCACTACTCCTCTTGTGGACGAGACCACAGCAGCGACGCTCAGCGACTCTGGGCGACTCCTAAACGGTCCCCGTTCACCACAGAGACCTGATGGGCTTTGTGACAGGGGGCGGTGTGAGGGGCCTACGTAGCACTGACAGTTCTGCAAGTAAACACGCAGTTTCACTAAAACAGTATCGCACGTGACAGGAGTCAATGTCAGGCGAGGTCCAGAAACAATAATTGCCATTCCATGAACAGTTCCGCATGAAATCGCGTGGCTCCACTGGAACACGGGTGACGTCACACAGGCACCGTGGCACTTACGTGGCACCACAGGTCGTGAGACGTCACCAGAGGGCACCGAGTGCCAGGGAGAGTCAGGAGGGGCTCATCCAATGTCAGACATCTCCACCAGGGCAGGACCCAATGTGCAGCACCTCGGATTAGCAAGGTTGGATACGTACGGTGCGAAAGAAGTTCAGCATACATGCTGCATGACTACCGATGATACCCATTTAAGCGTACTCATTAAACATGCAACAGGTTTTACCTCAACATTCCTGGAAATATGCGTATTTTCATACCATGGTGTATTATATGAAGATGTTATGTATCTTGAAATAGAAGTTGCACTATTGTATGAAAGTGTTTTAATGATATATATAAAATCACATTACCTTTCATTGTGATCAGTTCCATAGTGAGGGTGCCTGTCCTATAGTAGCCAGTAAACTCACATGTGTAAACCCCACCATGTGAAAGCTTAACTTGCGACAATTTTAAAGAAAATTGATCTTCATAATCAGACGATTTCGGTGGAATTTGTAGGTTCTGATCATAACCCTGTGTTGTGCCATCATGCGATCTCCATTTCCAAGTGACAGCGCGTGGCAGCTGTGAACGATCTTTCCACTTAAATCCAGGATCAGATTCATCACATGACAAAGAAACCTCCCCACCCTCGTGTATGAAATATTTCTTCACTGAGGGTGCCTTCCCAACATCACGTCCTATAAAACAAACAGCAGTAAATTAACCAACGCACACAAATTATCAAAACATATACTAAATGTAAATATGTATTTGTTACATTGACATTAAAATGTTTTAAATTAAACATAAAACCACATATATGAGTTAATAACAGTACATTTTAATGTATATTACAGTAGACTTGCCAGTAGATGTAAACTCCAATTTGTACGAGGCAAAGAAACTGTTGTGCTGGTTATGTAGAACACATTTCCATTCTCCCTGTTGAGATCGTTTCACTTTGTACAGTTTTAGCTGACGGCCTTGGTCAATGTAAGTTCCACCATGATACCAATCCAGACCTGTTCCATAGGCACTGTTTGAGATGAGACAGGTCAATGTGACAGTCGCTCCTTCTGTCACAGAGCGGGATGGGTTGGCTGAAACTAAAGAAAGCAAAACCAGTCAAACAAACTCAGACATCAGCAGCGACTCCGTGCTCCAGACTCCTCCACTACTCCTCTTGTGGACGAGACCACAGCAGCGACGCGCAGCGAGTTTGGGCGACTCGTAACCGGTCCCCGTTCACCACAGAGACCTGACGGGCTGTGTGACAGGGGGCGGTGTGGGGGGCCTGCATCGGTACCAACGTCTCCTGTTGCACTGCCACTCCTGCAAGTAAACGCGCGGCATCGCTAGGAGAGCGCCGCACAGGACTCCCGGTGCAATGCCACCGTGGGAGCGATAGGAAGTCTGTGCCGTGTCACCTCCACGAGTCGCAGTGCCACGGTGAGGCAGAGGACGTGAGGCAGCGAGGACAATCTACCGGTGGTATTGCAGTGGAAGGGCTCGTCACGTGCAGTACCAGCGCCACGCATCACCCTCGTGTCAACTCTTTGTAGCGTTTAAACCACAACTTGATATTGACGGATAAAATGTGATGAAAGTATATCACGATTAAAAATGTACAACAAATAATCATACATTTCACTTTGAAGTATTGGAAGGGTGCTTGTGCAAAATAGTGTAACACATTTCTTTACCTTCCATTGTGATAATATCCATCATGAGACTCTCTGTTCCAAATTCGCTTTCAACCAGGCAACTGTAAACGCCTGCGTCACTGCGCTGCACATTTTTGATTCGGATAGAAGCCCTATGTTGATTAACATCCGTAGTGAATGTTATCCTGGCCTCTCGTGATTTTGTTAAATCGATCTCGGTTGCTCCACTGCCTTCACCACGCCGCCAGGTGATAGATCTGACATTGGGATTGTCGTGCTGTGTCCATCCTGGAGTGTTTCTGTCACACGTCAAGGTGACTTCCTGTCCCACAGCAACAAAATACTCTCTGGGGGATGCCTGTAAATAAACACTCGCTTCAAAAGTGGAACGACAAAACGGCAAATTATACATATTGAACACTCCGGTACGGTTTTTAAATGTATGGTGCGCAACAAGTTGAACGTACATACTGTAGGTAAACACAGTGTGGTGTATAACAGCACGTGAATAACAACTCACTGATGCTGGACAAGATGCAGATGACAACACTCATCCACACCGCACGCCTCCTCGTCCCCGTGTCCATGGCTCAGAGCCACGGCGCCGTCTGCTCAGTTATCAGCACGCACCACGTTTTATGTCGCTCCTGCTGCCGCCTTCAGTTGAAGAGTCGCGACATCCCACCCACAGCTCGCTGAGGTTTCACTTCCAACCACAGCTCCCACGCCAAACCCCAGCCTCTCTCTAGAGCACGACTTCATCGTCACACTTCCTTTGACTGTTTCAGCGCCAAATAAATAAAAAAAAACGTTACCACTGTTATCGTGCTCAAACAGCAATTTATTGACCTAGAACAAAATACGAATTCATAACTAACATTAAAAACAATGAACGTGCTTGGGTATAGAAGAGTCGCCTGACGCCATTTGGAACGTGCGTGTTCAATTCGCGTCCGTGCACGTCAAGTCTGGTGGTGTGCGTCCATGCGCCATCCGCCTCCCTGGCCATGAAGTCGGAGGCCCTGCCTGGACGCGGCTCGCTGCTGTTTGACCCAAGGCTCAGCAGAGCCGCAGGGCCCCATCAGCGTGCAGCGAGATGCAACATTTGTCCAGGCTCCAGAACGCCAGAGGCCCAATAAATATAACAAACAAAATCTGCATTCAGAAATATGACTTTATTAATTATGTATAATTGTTTTAACAAGAATACAATGAATACTCTCTGGTTTTTTCGGTAAAGTCACGTAGATAGAAAAAATAATGAAATAAATAACATGAATACTAGCTTCATTAAGTGTTATTTTTTACGTTTTAATGTCAGAAGGGGCTTGGGTCTTTTCTGCTTCGGTGTCCCGGGGGTAAAGACGTCTAAACCCGGCCCTTCTCTCTGCTCACACGGTCACTGTTGCTACTACCAGACCCTCTGTGCGTGCGCTCCATCTGAGTCAGAACAGGGATGACGTGAATGGTTCGCTGGTAAACAACTGCAGGATATAGAGCAAGTTCCATAACTTCCCTTGCACAGCCAATAGATTATAAATGCTTGTCATTTGGGTTTTTTAAGTACAGCAAAGCAGAATTACAACTTGCTTTACAGAATCAAGTTGAACAATATAACCGAAAAAATATACAGATTTTGTTTTTTATCAAATACCATGACCGTCCGTTGTTTCACAATTGCTGCATTAATAGTGGGAGACTTCTATTCAGAAAGACCGTAATAACAGCTGGCAATGACGACTGATGAGCATTTAAATAGCCACGCGTTTTGTTTTCACGTCTTCATATTTGAAGCCCAAGCCAGAAGGATTTCTCATTAAATCGCATTCCGTGTGAATAGCACTTACTTCTGCTTTTGAACACAACTGAAAGATTACGAACCTTCAGCGATTATTCCAATATACCGAATGTTAAATATGCACAGAACACATCTTAATACTGGATTGTTAATAACTCAAAACGTGAATTTAAATCAAGTAAATAACATCATCGAACTAAAACAATGTTACATGGAAATACTCGGCTCCAGAAAAGTAACTGCAAAGCATTTGGAAAATGTGTATCGCTCATTCATACAGGTCGAGGAGTCTCAAAAATGGACTTCTCAACCCGTGCAGCATTTGCCTCCTTGGTCATGAGGTCAGAGCCCGTCTCTGGACGCTGTTTGCTGCTGTTTGACCCAAAGCTCCGGTGATGCTGCTCCCCGTTGCATCCATTCAAACTCTGAGACACTGGGGTGGGATTTATAACTTCAAAAACAAGATTATTACTTGTGGATACTTACAGATGTTGTTCTGCCTCACGGCAGGGGTTTTGCCTCACGGCAGGTGGCGGGGGGGGCAGTATGTACACAGGAATTTCCTGTTTTTGATGCTAATTTTGGTCACGTGACCAGGAAGTTGCGATTTAAGATTCCCGCTCAACCACGCGGGCGTCGGCCATTACACACATAATTTAAGATGGCGGCACACATTGCGTCCCAGTGAAGCCAGCCGCAATTGTATACCCCCCTTACGTTAACATCAACTGTTCTGCCTCACAGCAGGTGTTTTACTCCACGGCAGGAGTGGGGGTGTGAGTACACCGGAATTTCCTGTTTTGAGGTTGAGTTTGGTCACGTGAACAGCAAGTTACGATTTGACAGTCTTTCAACCATGAGGCTGGCGTCTGCCGTTACACAGAATTCAAAATGGCGGCACACATCGCGTCCCAGTGAAGACAACTGTAACTGTACATTGTGGGACTTTAAGAATCATTGTCTGTAAGTTCGTTTATGTTCTTATAATATTGGCAATGCTGTTATAATGTTAGAATGACCGTTATAATTATGTAAATGCCTTTATAATGCTGTTAAAGTGTTATTATAAATACGAGGCCTAGTTAACAACGAAGCCTGCAACTTTCCTTATTGTGAATGTTACTTGTAATTTAATAAGTCGAGTCAAACTTGTACCCAAGTAACTATATTGCGATCCTGAGAGCAAGGATGACGAAATATCTCATCCACAATTTAGTGTTATGTGTAATACTGTACATTTGGGGTGCAGTGTGATGAATACATGATGTGCCTTTATGTAACACAGCAGCGTATGCTCTTGTATAGTTATTCAGTGGTAATGTAAGGGCCTGGTCCATCCAGGATCTATTGTTTAGAAACATGTTATCTAAGACAATGTTATGATGCTGTGGTGTTCATTCATTGTGTTGGTGTTTCCGGGTATTAACAGATGTTGTATCTGTGCTGTTTTCTTACCAGTTTTACCTCGTTAAAATCAATAAATGACGTTTGGAGTCGGATGTTTACCCTAGCTCTGAGGGTTTATTGGACGCGAGGTTATCTACTCAGGTTGTGGTGCAACGCAGCACACAGCGAGGCCGAGACAGATGTGTAAATTACTCAATATTGTCAACTGCCATTATGTGGTGTAAAATTCAATCTCATGTGCTCCCCGTTGGATCCATTCCAATCGAAGCAGCCACCACAGAGCCAACTGTGGGACACTGGGGTGGATTTCTCACTTCAAAAACAAGATTATTACTCGTGGATACTTACAGATACGTGTAAATTGCTCAAGATTACAAACTGGCATCATGTGGTGTAAAATTAAATCCCACGTGTTACGATAAAGAGACATGTACCGCAACACACTTCTGTAATGATGAGGTATGGCCCGTTCGATGGTTTCTACCAATATAAAAGATGAACACTTTCATCGCAGCCATTTCTGCTTCACGTTGTCATGCTGGGTACATGCGTATGAAGTGGTCATTTCACAATGTCAACTTTAATTTTCATAAAAATATCATGAACAGGAATGGGCAGGGTAATTACTTTCCTTCCCTTGTGTTTCCCCCTGGTGCCGCACATACTTCCCATGCAGCCTTATCTTACACACAACAGGCAGTCACTATTCTACTTGCATAGCAAAAACCTTGAAGAATATTTCATCATTATAGTATGGTTGATGCATACACGAGACTGAGGGTATTAGTATAAAAAAAGATTAATTTGCTATGCACGAACATTTTGCATGCAAACATATTAACGTTACGGTCAAATGCGACTCTACTCAGCAGAATGTTTCCAAGCAGTCAGTGTGATGCCACTCCTGCCACTAACGACAAGCAGGAGTAGCAAGGTCAATAACTTGTCTTGAAACATTTGAAAATTATTGTACGGTATATATGGCTTTTTAAGGTACAGCAGAATGAAAAGCGACGTTTTATCAGTATCAAACAATAATTCTACGGCTATAAAACTACAAAATAATCAAATAAAAATTCATCAATAGTTTGATTAATTAGCATTGTACTCAACAACTTCACTTGGCCAGGCAAGGACCCACTGACACATCAAGTCTCCATTAGAAGCGTCACCTGGGCCAAACAGGTTTCAGGGCAGCAGTGCAATCCAGCCCAGATGTACAAAGACAAATAATGGCACAGATGGCAACCACGGATATACTGTAATGCCTATTCTACTCTAGTATTACATCCCATGTTTGACGAGTTACATAATTAAATCAGCAGGCAAAATTTAGAAATTAGTAACTTGAGAACAATTAGTATACGCGGATGTGTACACTGTAATATAAATCACATTGATAAAATGTTTAACTGAATGCAGCGGTTCCCAACATTTTCCAGTGTGCGGACCCTTTTTCAACCTCCAAGCATTTCGCGGACCACCACATGCCACGAGTTATTTGAAATTCCCTCGGTGAGGATGTTGTTTTTATTTTCCGCGAACCCCATGCAGTAGCCTCACCGACCACAAGGGGTCCGCGGACCACCGGTTGAGAACCGCTGATAGAATGCATTTCATTTACCCTTTATTCTTTTTGTAAGGACAAGGCAGGTGCATATTGTCATCACATTGCATTCTGTGCAGTGATTGGCTCTACATCTCAGAAAGTCGCGACTGTGCGGTTGACCACCCGTGTTGCCAATTCAGCGATTTTGTAAGATCAGGTTTATTTATTTACACGCTTTTATTTAACTCACTTCGTCTGTTGTATCCTCAAAAAATAAATCTTGCAACTCAATTTTTACACACTTCCCAATGTGCTATCGACAGCAAACTTCGTATAAGTATGTCATACTGATGACAACACGATATTCTATCATAAAATATCCAAAACATATATTTTAAAACTTTTTAAACGTTTTTATTGAACTTACTGTATGTGTTGTCATATTCAAAAATCTTGTAACTCCATTTCAACCGTATTCCCAATGTCGTATCGACTGCAAACTTGGTATAGGTATGTCATACTGATGACAATACTATATTCTATCATTGAAAATTTTTCATATATTTAAAAATATATATTTTTTACGGCTTTAATTGTCGACGCTCAACTCACGTTGGCTGTAAATCACCACGGTCCCTTACGTTGGGGAATGTCGAAAGAGGGGAGGGGCGAAGGGGGCAGGGGGAGGGGCAGCTCGGACAGTACATTTCATTAAAGCGTGTTTTTTAAAGTATTTTTACATATTTTATTATTAACCTGTTGAGAACTCAAGATGCCAGTAGCATCTCGTTTGCAAGAGTGTTGAGGCATTAATCTGCCTGCAGGGGGCGATGATCACTACGTACAATATTAATTTAGTTATTTGTTGAGTAATTTTTTGGTGTGTACCCCGCCACCGCTTCACATCAAGAGCCACGAGCAAGCCACTGCCTTTGAAACACCTTTTGGCCTCTACAAACCACTTGTGTGCTCAACGAAAACTAAAGCTGGGTCCGGAAGAAGCAGCCGAGATCCCCTGGAGATGCGAGCGACGGCCGCCGTTCCCGAGGGCCACCGCTGGGGCTGGGAGGCCCAGACGGCGCCTCACGGGCACGAGTGGCCAGGGCCCCCTAGCGGACACAATGAGGCACAGCGTGCGGTACAAACAACTATGAGACAGCGTTCGACTTTGTCATTGCTTTGGCCTTACCAAGTGAATTACAGTCAACTGAATTGTAAACATGTATAAACATAGACGTAACTTCAACCGAGAAGATGGATACAAATTGAGCAATCATTGGAAGGATGTTCTTAACAAGGTAAAACCTTAACGGATTCATGGTGTTGGCGTCATTTCCGCATCGCCAGCTTTCTACAGCCTCCCACTCCCAGCCCCACCTACTTCCCCCCCCCCCCTGGCATTTTGTCTGCTCGTCCTCTAAACGCTCCCCCCCTCCCTCTATCTCTATTTTAATTGTTGATTTGTTTGCATCGTATGGCTTAAACTCTGCGAGTTGTATTAAGTGCATAGAACAATCAAAATAACCCCAGAAAAATATACTGTACTCACAAGGCCTGTGCCGTCCTCGCGTCACACGTTAAGATTGTCATATTCGTCTGCAACAAACAGAATAACAGTTTACATTCCAGCATCAACAACGTATTAATGACCAAAGTACACGATTAAAAATAGTTGAACAGCACAAGCAAATAAACTCCAATGGAGTGGATGGATGAAATCAGTGGACGTGTCCCTTGGACTCTCAATAAGTTAAGCAACATTGCAGCGCCTGCCGCTGGCGATGTTGTGGTCGATGGCCAAAGTGAAGTGGGGCCACGTGGCGCTCTCTGCAGGTCGTCTCGTGCGCCCTCTACCTTCTGCCTCCTTCCGCTGCAGCTTGAGGGCTTGGTAGTGGCCTTCGCGCTCCTGCCGGGGGGCATCTGCCAGCAAGTTGTTGACGTTGTCATTCATACCATTGGAACCTCCTTTGCCAGTAGCAAAATATGAGAATTGTTTTTTTTACCCTTTTATCTGGGTAGATAAAAGGGTAAAAAAAACAATTGCCAGATAAAAAGGGAAAAACCAATTTATCGTAATTTATGTCATAATTTATACGTTGTAATTTAAACGTAATTTATCGGTCGTAATTTTTACGTCGTAATGTATACGTTGCAATTAATACATTGTAATTAATACGTTGTAATTCATAGGCGCCATCTGACTTCAGTTGACGATCGCAAGCGTCACGTGACAGCAGACATCCTCGTCGTCACAAAGTGCGTGACATAGCGACGCGTGAACAAATGACAGCTACTACCATTGTTGGTCACCGATGGCGATTCCAGCACTTCGTAGTCGCTTCCTCGCTGTGGATCAGGACCTGTCGTGAAACAAAAACTCCACTGTGGACTTCACGGCGATGCCACTCCTCTCGACCCATTACCGAACGTGAGGAGGCAAAAGCATCAACGGTGACAACTCATGTTCTTGTTTTGGCTCTTTTGCCTGCACTACGGTAGCCTGTGCTTCACTGTTAACTTCAATAACTGTTCATTCAATGTAGTTATCAGGAAATCTTCAAATAACATGAGTATAATTTCATTAAATCTGACGTTTAAACATAACTGTGAACCTTTAATGGTAAAAAGCGTATAGGTCAAAGGTTCTTGAAGTTGTTACGCTATTTATGTATCCTGGGAAGCCAGCGTCTCAGTGTGGCACTTTAGGAATGGATCACTCTTTTAATTATGTCCTTGTGCAGCAAGGGAGTGGTTCTGTGAAAGTCCTGATGTGCTGTGCAGTGCATCAATGCATGTGTGTACAGCAGCATGGGATGACTGAGTTTGAGTTGGGCCTGTAGGTGGCCTGGGAGGGTTATTGAATGACCGCGCGGATACACTAGCCACATGGTTAATGGCGACTCGGAATAATTGCTGTGTGTGCCACGTGCTGGTGCATTTTACAGGTATAGGATCAAAAGGATGTTTTTGAGCGTTATGTAAATGTTCTAGACTTCTTCTAGACTTGTTCTAGACGTTAAGCTTGGCTTTGAATTGTTAGTTTGTGATATATGCAATTAGAGGCGTTTTAGCACTGTGCATTGTCAGGATGACGTACTGTAATTACCTACTGTCATTGTAATTCTCTAACTCTAATACTGTTTAGTCTATAACCATGCCCATGTACCCAGAGTATGATTACTTGCAATGCTATTGAGAATAGAACACATGTAAAGTAGTAAGCTGTACAATGGTGACATACAGTACGTATACTGTACACATACAGTACATATAATGGGTGTAAGATACCGATATAAGTGGATGGTATAGATAGACATACAGCTTAGGATTAAATGAATATTCGAATAGTGATGTGCAAATGTGATTGTCAAAGACAAAGATGGTTTATCAGTAGTAGAATTGGGTTTAAGAGAAAACTGTTAATGAATAACCGCACATGTAAACCAGCCACATGGTTAATGGCGACTCGGAATAATTGCTGTGTGTGCCACGTGCTGGTGCATTTTACAGAGTGACGGTGCTGTTCTTCACAAGATTGCTATTAACCACAATAAATGTGCTTGCCCCCGATTTGGAGCACCTGCCCACGTCCTTCATTTCGAGTGTGCAACATCAAGACTATGTTTCAAGTGCGTCCTGCAAAGGGATGTCAGGCCACTGTGAAGTAAGTGTGTTTTGAATATGGGAGGAAAATAGTGCCGCATAAATGCGTAAACTTACCATCCCTCATCATCGATTGCAAGTTCAATGCTTGATAAGCACTGTCTTGCTCTGGCTGAGACTCTGATAAGAATATGAAATAGTGTCTTTAATTGAATCGAAATTAAACCAAGGGTTAACATTTTAGTTTCGCATAGAGTTAGCAAAACTGAACGAGTGTTATTTCCACAAAAAATATATATACTTGTCAAGACAAAAGGTGTGGTGTACCTATTTGAACACACAGACCACATGCTATTCAAACTGTGGTGGTCAGCACACGCTACTGAATTTAGTTTTGAATACCAAACTTTTCATTTTATTCTGGCACGCATTTTTAATATTCCGTTTTCTTCCATTGCCCACAACTCTTAAAAAGTTTACCAACATTTCCACATAGACGGTGTACACGGGTCTCAATGTTTCAACACACTGGTGGGCTAAAGCAGTGAACTTTTTGTCTTTTGTCAACGTGACACTTTTTTACTGATTGGCCGTGTCGGGTGGTGGAGGGTTACGACACATTTATAAATAACGCGATCTAAACCCAAAAAATCGTTGATTATGAACAATATTGGTCGCGAAAGCCTACGTGTTAAACATAAATAGAATATATACGTAGAATATATAAATTTTCATTTCATATAATTTACATAAATAAATGTATATCTAAATATATGTAAATATACGTTTTCATTTTTAATGAAAATGAAATATAATGAAAATGTATTAATTTTAATTTTGAATAAAAATTTATATTCTATGACTTAATATTGTCTTACCTTTGATTGTGATCAGTTCCATTGTGAGGGTGCCTATCCTATAGTAGCCAGTAAACTCACATGTGTAAACCCCACCACGTGAAAATGTAACTGTCGACAATGTTAAAGGAAACTGATCTGTATAATAAGACGATTGCGGTGGATCTTGTAGGTTCTGATCAGAACCCTTTGTTGTGCCATCATGCGATCTCCATTTCCAAGTGACAGCGCGTGACAGCTGTGAATGATCTTTCCACTTAAATCCAGGATCAGATTCATCACATGACAAAGTGACCTTCCCACCCTCGTGTATGAAATATTTCTTCACTGCGGGTGCCTGCCCATCATCACTTCCTATAAAACAAGCAGCAGTGAATTAACCAATGCACAGTAATTATCAAAACATATGCTAAATGTAAATATGTAATTGTACATTTAACAATAAAATTATTTAAATTCAAAAAATAAAAAACACGTGAGTTAATAACAGTACATTTAAATGTATATAACAGTAGACTTACCAGTTGATGTAAACTCCAATGTGTACGAGGCAAAGTGACTGTTGTGCTGGTCATGTAGAACACATTTCCATTGTCCCTGTTGAGATCGTTTTACTTTGTTCAGTGTCAGCCGATTGCCTTGTGAAATGTAAGTGTCACCATGATACCAAACCAGACCTGTTCCATAGGCACTGTTTGAGATGTCACACGTCAATGTGACATTATCTCCTTCTGTCACAGAGCGAGATGGATTGGCTGAAACTAAAGAAAGCAAAAGCAGTAAAACAAACTCAGACATCAGCAGTGACTCCCTGCTCCAGACTCCTCCACTACTCCTCTTGTGGACAAGGCCACATCAGCGACGCTCAGCGAGTCTGGGCGACTCCTAAACTGTCCCCGTTCACCACAGAGCTCTGTCCATGTGAGTAGGATGGGTCTGCATCAGCAGGAGATTCTTCTGTTCACAGATGTGCCGTAAAACACGTGGCTGCACTACACCACAGGCAGAATGTCACGGGCGATGGCTGTGGATGTGACGCCAGTGCGAGTGCCATGGGAAGCCTGGGTTGCCATCTCCATGGATCGTGGTACAATCGTCAGTCTCGTGGTATTCCTCGGACGTGCGGTGCCATCACGTTGGAAGAATTCATAATGGGCAATAGCAGCAGTGTGTTTTATGCTTGACTAAACTCATTACAGCCATCAAAATTAATACTTTTATATAATTGGTAGCAGTTTACATTCATGGACTATTAATACAAAATCGTACACTATGAATAATGAAATGCATTCCACTTTTATATTTAAGTGCATATGCTTGTGCAAAAAAGTAAAATATAATTTACCTTGCATTGTGATAAGTTCTCGTGTTAAGCTGCTTGTTCTAAAGTAGCCAGCAAAGTGGCAAATGTAGAGCCCAGCATCACTGTATTGTGCGTTTGAGATTTGAATAGAGAAGCTGTCTTGATCAAAAGCAGACTTCAATGCTGTTATTCTGGAAACCAGTGCTATAGCGGTATTTTTCCTTACATCTCTAGTCCATTGACCAGTTTGCTTTTGATACTGGACAATCGTTGCGCTGCCACTACCCTGCCTCACCCATTTCCAGATCACAGCCCGGTCAGAGGAAGGGTGATCTTCCCATTTAAATTCTGGATCAGATTCAACGCATGGCAAAATGGCCGTCTGGCCCACAGAAACAAAATACTTTCTGGGAGCAGGTTCCTTTACTTCACAAACATCTACAAAAATATAAGAAAAGAGAGAAATTATTACACTTTAAACATTGAAATTACGGACAAATATTTGACAATTTTAATGATACTTTAAGTTATTACACCTCCACAGGGGATGTATCACATACATCATATTCATTACATTTAGAAGATACTAATTGCATTGGTAACGCAAATTAACCACATTGTTAACAGATCCCGGTGTGAAATTAAATTCATCGAGGGCTTCATTTATTTTGAAACATTTCTGGGGCTGCCCAAACCCCTGGACCCCCCCACCCCTTCCCCCAACTGATGGGGATAGCAAAAGGAAGAGAGGGGAAGGGATAAATATTTTCCAGGGATCAACCCCAGACAGCTCCAGCTAAAATCAATCCCTGAATACACTTACTCAGTGATGAGACTTTCAAATCGAGAGAAGCAGAGGCTTGGTCAGTTTGGGTTTTTACACCACATGTCCATTCTCCCTCTTGACATCGTTTGACTTTGTGTAATGTCAGTACAGAATTGCCTTTGTTCATCTCAATGCCACCGTGAGTCCAAACTATATTTTGAACATAGGCACTGTTTGAGATGTTACACATCAATGTGACAGTCTCTCCTTCTGTCACAGAGAGGGATGGGTTGGCTGAAACTAAAGAAAGCAAAAGCAGTAAACAAACTCAGGACTCAGCAGTGACTCCGTGCTCCAGACGCCTCCACTACTCCCTATGTGGACGAGACCACAGCAGCACCGCTCAGCGAGTCTGGGCGACTCCTAAACGGTCCCCGTTCACCACAGAGACCTGACGGGCTGTGTGACAGGGGGCGGTGTGAGGGGCCTACGTAGCACTGAGAGTTCTGCAAGTAAACACGCAGTTTCACTAAAACAGTATCGCCCGTGACAGGAGTCAATGTCAGGCGAGGTTCAGAAACATAAATTGCCATTCCATGAACAGTTCCGCATGAAATTGCGTGGCTCCACTGGAACACGGGTGACGTCGCACGGGCACCGTGGCACTGACGTGGCACCACAGGTCGTGTGACGTCACCAGAGGGCACGGAGTGACAGGGAGAGTCAGGAGGGGCTCATCCAATGTCAGACATCTCCACCAGGGCAGGACCCAATGTGCAGCACCTCCGATTAGCAAGGTTGGCTACGTACGGTGCGAAAGAAGTTCAACATACATGCTGCATGACTACCTATGATACCCATTGAAGTGTACTCCAAAAATGCTACAGGTTTTGCGTGAGCATTACTGAAACTTATTTGAATACCATGGAATGTGATATGAAGGTGTCATTTATCTTATATAGAAATTTGTACTATTGTATGAAAGTATTTGAATTATTTACACAAAAATCGCCTTACCTTTTATTGTGACCAGTTCCATAGTGAGGGTGCCTGTCCTATAGTAGCCAGTAAACTCACATGTGTAAACCCCACCACCTGTAAACTTAACGTTGGACATTGTTAAAGGAAACTGATCGTTATCAAAATCACGTGATCGTGGCGTATATTGTATTGTCTGATCAGATCCCTTCGTTGTACCACGTGGTTTCCATTTCCAAGTGACAGCGCGTTGCAGCTGTGAACCATCTTTCCACTCAAATCCAGGATCAGATTCATCACATGACAAAGAAACCTCCCCACCCTCGTGTTTAAAATACTTCTTCGCTGCGGGTGCCTGCCCAACAGCAGTTCCTATAAAATAAACAGCAGTGAATTAACTAACCCACAATAGTTATCAAAACATATACTAAATGTAAACATGTATTTGTTGATTTGTACAGATTAAAATTCAATGTAATAACTCATCACGTGAGTTAATAACGTGACATTTAAATACATTTAACAGGACACTTACCAGTTGATCTAAACTCCAGTTTGTACGAGGCAAAGGGACGGCTGTGCTGGGATTGTAGAACACATTTCCATTCCCCCTGTTGAATTCGTTTTACTTTGTTCAGTGTCAGCGGATTGCCTTTGTCAATGTAAGTGTCACCATGATACCAAACCAGACCTGTTCCATAGGCACTGTTTGAGATGAGACAGGTCAATGTGACAGTCTCTCCTTCTGTCACAGAGCGGAGTGGGTTGGCCGAAACTAAAGAAAACAAAACCAGTAAAACAAACTCAGACATCAGCAGTGACTCCGTGCTCAAGACTCCTCCACTACTCCTCTTGTGGACGAGACCACAGCAGCGACGCTCAGCGAGTCTGGGCGACACTTGACCGGTCCCCGTTCACCACAGAGACCTGACGGGCTGTGTGACAGGAGTCGGTGTGAGGAGCCTACGTAGCACTGACAGTTCTGCAAGTAAACACGCAGTTTCACTAAAACAGTATCGCACGTGACAGGAGTCAATGTCAGGCGAGGTCCAGAAACAATAATTGCCATTCCTTCCATGAACAGTTCCGCATGAAATCGCGTGGCTCTACTGCAACACGGGTGACGTCACACGGGCACCGTGGCACTGACGTGGCACCACAGGTCGTGTGACGTCACCAGAGGGCACGGAGTGACAGGGAGAGTCAGGAGGGGCTCATCCAATGTCAGACATCTCCACCAGGGCAGGACCCAATGTGCAGCACCTCCGATTAGCAAGGTTGGCTACGTACGGTGCGAAAGAAGTTCAACATACATGCTGCATGACTACCTATGATACCCATTGAAGTGTACTCCAAAAATGCTACAGGTTTTGCGTGAGCATTACTGAAACTTATTTGAATACCATGGAATGTGATATGAAGGTGTCATTTATCTTATATAGAAATTTGTACTATTGTATGAAAGTATTTGAATTATTTACACAAAAATCGCCTTACCTTTTATTGTGACCAGTTCCATAGTGAGGGTGCCTGTCCTATAGTAGCCAGTAAACTCACATGTGTAAACCCCACCACCTGTAAACTTAACGTTGGACATTGTTAAAGGAAACTGATCGTTATCAAAATCACGTGATCGTGGCGTATATTGTATTGTCTGATCAGATCCCTTCGTTGTACCACGTGGTTTCCATTTCCAAGTGACAGCGCGTTGCAGCTGTGAACCATCTTTCCACTCAAATCCATAATCAGATTCATCACATGACAAAGAAACCTCCCCACCCTCGTGTATGAAATATTTCTTCATTGCGGGTGCCTGCCCAACATCACTTCCTAAAAAATAAACAGCAGTAAATTAACCAATGCACAATCATTATCAAACATATACTAAATGTAAATATGTATTTGTTACATTTGACATTAAAATGTTTTAAATTCAACATCAACCCACACATATTAGTTAATAACAGTACATTTTAATGAATATAACAGTAGACTTACCAGTTGATGTAAACTCCAATGTGTACGAGGCAAAGTGACTGTTGTGCTGGTCATGTAGAACACATTTCCATTGTCCCTGTTGAGATCGTTTTACTTTGTTCAGTGTCAGCCGATTGCCTTGTGAAATGTAAGTGTCACCATGATACCAAACCAGACCTGTTCCATAGGCACTGTTTGAGATGTCACACGTCAATGTGACATTATCTCCTTCTGTCACAGAGCGAGATGGATTGGCTGAAACTAAAGAGAGCAAAAGCAGTAAAACAAACTCAGACATCAGCAGTGACTCCGTGCTCCAGACTTCTCCACTACTCCTCTTGTGGACAAGGCCACATCAGCGACGCTCAGCGAGTCTGGGCGACTCCTAAACTGTCCCCGTTCACCACAGAGCTCTGTCCATGTGAGTAGGATGGGTCTGCATCAGCAGGAGATTCTTCTGTTCACAGATGTGCGTAAAACACGTGGCTGCACTACACCACAGGCAGAATGTCACGGGCGATGGCTGTGGATGTGACGCCAGTGCGAGTGCCATGGGAAGCCTGGGTTGCCATCTCCATGGATCGTGGTACAATCGTCAGTCTCGTGGGATTCCTCGGACGTGCGGTGCCATCACGTTGGAAGAATTCATAATGGGCAATAGCAGCAGTGTGTTTTATGCTTGACTAAACTCATTACAGCCATCAAAATTAATACTTTTATATAATTGGTAGCAGTTTACATTCATGGACTATTAATACAAAATCGTACACTATGAATAATGAAATGCATTCCACTTTTATATTTAAGTGCATATGCTTGTGCAAAAAAGTAAAATATAATTTACCTTGCATTGTGATAAGTTCTCGTGTTAAGCTGCTTGTTCTAAAGTAGCCAGCAAAGTGGCAAATGTAGAGCCCAGCATCACTGTATTGTGCGTTTGAGATTTGAATAGAGAAGCTGTCTTGATCAAAAGCAGACTTCAATGCTGTTATTCTGGAAACCAGTGCTATAGCGGTATTTTTCCTTACATCTCTAGTCCATTGACCAGTTTGCTTTTGATACTGGACAATCGTTGCGCTGCCACTACCCTGCCTCACCCATTTCCAGATCACAGCCCGGTCAGAGGAAGGGTGATCTTCCCATTTAAATTCTGGATCAGATTCAACGCATGGCAAAATGGCCGTCTGGCCCACAGAAACAAAATACTTTCTGGGAGCAGGTTCCTTTACTTCACAAACATCTACAAAAATATAAAACCGAGAAATTATTACACTTTAAACATTGAAATTACGGACAAATATTTGACAATTTTAATGATACTTTAAGTTATTACACCTCCACAGGGGATGTATCACATACATCATATTCATTACATTTAGAAGATACTAATTGCATTGGTAACGCAAATTAACCACATTGTTAACAGATCCCGGTGTGAAATTAAATTCACCGAGGGCTTAATTTATTTTGAAACATTTCTGGGGCTGCCCAAACCCCTGGACCCCCCCACCCCTTCCCCCAACTGACGGGGATAGCAAAAGGTAGAGAGGGGAAGGGATAAATATTTTCCAGGGATCAACCCCAGACAGCTCCAGCTAAAATCAATCCCTGAATACACTTACTCAGTGATGAGACTTTCAAATCGAGAGAAGCAGAGGCTTGGTCAGTTTGGGTTTTTACACCACATGTCCATTCTCCCTCTTGACATCGTTTGACTTTGTGTAATGTCAGTACAGAATTGCCTTTGTTCATCTCAATGCCACCGTGAGTCCAAACAATACTTAGAACATAGGCACTGTTTGAGATGTTACACATCAATGTGACAGTCTCTCCTTCTGTCACAGAGCGGAGTGGGTTGGCTGAAACTAAAGAAAACAAAACCAGTAAAACAAACTCAGACATCAGCAGTGACTCCGTGCTCAAGACTCCTCCACTACTCCTCTTGTGGACGAGACCACAGCAGCGACGCTCAGCGAGTCTGGGCGACACTTGACCGGTCCCCGTTCACCACAGAGACCTGACGGGCTGTGTGATAGGAGTCGGTGTGAGGAGCCTACGTAGCACTGACAGTTCTGCAAGTAAACACGCAGTTTCACTAAAACAGTATCGCCCGTGACAGGAGTCAATGTCAGGCGAGGTTCAGAAACATAAATTGCCATTCCATGAACAGTTCCGCATGAAATCGCGTGGCTCCACTGGAACACGGGTGACGTCGCACGGGCACCGTGGCACTGACGTGGCACCACAGGTCGTGTGACGTCACCAGAGGGCACGGAGTGACAGGGAGAGTCAGGAGGGGCTCATCCAATGTCAGATATCTCCACCAGGGCAGGACCCAATGTGCAGCACCTCCGATTAGCAAGGTTGGCTACGTACGGTGCGAAAGAAGTTCAACATACATGCTGCATGACTACCTATGATACCCATTGAAGTGTACTCCAAAAATGCTACAGGTGAAGTATTGGAAAATGACGGCAGGAAACTCCTTGACGGGAACACACTTCTTTTATTAAATCTTGACTTGTAACGATACAACGCGTGGCCTCTCTTCTTCACAATGCGGTCACCATACAACGGTACAACTCGTGACCTCTTCTCTCCGCCCTACGCTTCTCTTGACTCTCTTAGATTCTGTGCTGCTGGCTCTCTGTGCCTCGTGTAGACTCCGCGCCTCGGCTACACTCTTCTCTCGTCTCGTGTAGACTCCGCGCCTCTGCTACACTCTCCACTCGCCTCGTGTAGACTTTGCATCTCTCTCTGGCTACACCGTATGCATACTCGGCTCGTGTAGACCTTTCTCTCTCTCTGGCTACACCGTATGCATACTCGGCTCGTGTAGACCTTTCTCTCTCTCTGGCTACACACTATACATCGCTCAGCTCGTGTAGACCTTTCTCTCTCTCTGGCTACACACTATACATTACTCAGCTCGTGTAGACCGTTCTCTCTCTCTGGCTACACACTATACATTACTCAGCTCGTGTAGACCGTTCTCTCTCTCTGGCTACACACCTATACCTTACTCTCCTCTACTCTCCATTACTCTCCTTTACTCTCCTCTCCGGGCTCTATCTCTGCACCTTCGTCTTCATTCTTAGATGGTTCCACTTCTGCCCCCCTACTCCTCTGTGCATCACCTTATATATCTCTTCTTCCCGGGAGACGGAGCGGATGCGGACCTCAACGTCGGCACCGCTCCTCAGTTACCCAATCACCACGCGCTATCTCTACGATCCGTTTCCGCCCAGCGCGTGTTTCCACTCCCCGACCAATCACACCACGCTGCCACCCGATCACTCCCTCTCAGCGCGTCACCGGCACACAGCCAATCAGCAGCACTACCCCCACCCGCGCACTGACGCCTGCTCCTCCCCGTCAGCGCGCGTCACCACACACACACCCGTACATACGCGCTGGCACACGACGTATACACCCAGCGCGTATCACCACTACATCACCCCCTCCCACATAGCTCGCAGCCGGCCCGGCTGCTAACAACAACCAACCGCAACGATAAGACGACAACCAACAAAAAAAAACCCGTAACCCCCCCAGTGTGCCCCGTAACATAACAACAACAACAACAAGAATAACTATGTACAGATTGACAATGAACACGAAAAGTCAACAATAACACGATACAAGCAAATTCCAAAAACGAACGCGCCCCACGTCCCTGCGACTACACGCAGTGACGAGGCGCTCCAACTGCCCCGACTCCTCACAAGGCAGGTCATGCAAAGTAGCACGACCTGGCGCGAGTCCGTCTGGCTGGTCCGTCGTATGGGGCGGGACACTGACGACCGTCCGGCGGTTCCGGCTGCTCCAGACGGCGCGGAACGGGCCTGAAAGGGCCGGCCCCGCCGCGGAGATCCGGCCGCCGGTGATCGGCAGCTGTCAGTTCCGAGACACCTGGGAGCAGATCAGGCGAAAATACGTGTGGATCAGGCAGAGACATTTCCCCCTCTGGGTCGCCGGTCACGTCACACGCCCGGCCATCACGACACAAGGGGAGGCCATATGGAGGCGAGAACGGTTTCAGTCGGGAGGGGTGAACGTACCAACGGCGCTTTCCCCACTTTATCTGAACGCACTGGGGCCGTGCAACGCGCACGACCTCCACGGGTCCCCTCCACGGTCTCAACAATTTAGGCGACGTAGCCAAGGGTGCCTGAGGGCAATGCAGCCAGGCCCTGTCACCTGGTTTCCATTCGTGCATGGACACCTTCCGTGCCCGCAACCGTTCATTAGCAATTTGGCGAGCCCGCGAATTAAGCCGTGCGGCCTCCCTCGCCTCTGTCAGCTTGTGAATATTAAACTTAATATGTTCTGCCAAATTAGAATTAGTTCGTGGAGCGGACAGGCCAAGTTGCGTTTCCATTGGCGGGTCAGCTTCCCGACCGTACATCAAATAGAATGGGGAAAATCCCGTAGCTGCATGGGGGGCCATTCTATACGCGGCAAGGACTCCCGGGACCTGCAGGTCCCAATCTACATGTGCCTCGCACACCTGCTGGCACAGCATGGAAGTCAAAGTTTTGTGGAGTCTCTCCACCATCCCGTCTGTCTGCGGGTGGTACGGGGAGGTGCGCACCTTCTTGGTACCCAACAGATCGCACACCTCTTGCAACAATTTACTAGAAAATTTTTTACCTTGGTCGGTCAGCAGGCGTTCGGGAGCCCCCTTGTCCAGGACATAGCCCTGGACGAAGGCATCCGTCACAGCCGCTGCCGACTGGTTAGCGAGAGGCCACGCCATAGGCCATCGGGTAAAGTATTCGACCCCCACTAACAAATATTTATTCCCTCTCGGCGTGACTGGGAAGGGCCCCAAAATACCGAGTGCAACGAGCTCGTTGGTACGCGAGACCTGAATAGATTGCAGCGGTGGATTAGCTGCCACGGGCGGTGGTTTACGCCTGGCGCACTCAACGCACCCCTTCAGAATATTTACCACATCACTTCCCATTCCCGGCCAGTAATAGTCACGCTGAAGCAGGGCAAGCGTCTTGTTAACTCCCAAGTGCAAGAGGCGTTCGTGTGCCGCCAAGACAACCCTCCCCCTCACAGCGGAAGGCACCACGAGTGCGTTCCGCCGGGACAAACTGTCCCATCTCAATAACATGCCCTGCTCAAGTACATAGGAGCCGGTACGCTCCTGGTCCCCCTCGGGACCCACAACCTTGCGGCGCAATGCTAGCAGCGAGCTGTCCGCCATCTGGAGGCGGCCCCATTCGCTGAGCGACAACGAGAGCAGCGAGTCCCGACCCTGAGAGGCAGTGGAATCATCCACGATCGGTGCGCCCGCTGTCGCAGCCAGTGCCCCCATCTCCCCCGCAAGCGTCGGTTTACAGCGCGCCGATCCCGACAAACACGCGCATTCATCACAAGGCAACAACCGCGACAAGCAATCGGCATTTGTGTGTCGCAACCCCTTACGGTACGTAGTCGTAAACTGATAGTCCTGGAGGACTTCCAACCAACGCGACAACTGGCCCGAGGGCTGGGCGACCCTCAATGAATACTGTAGCGCCGCGTGGTCCGTTCGGACCGTAAAGTGACGACCATAGAGATATGGCCTAAACTGCTGCACAAAAAAGACAATGGCAAGCAGCTCGCGACGGGTGACGCAGTAGCGCTGCTCCGCCGGAGACAACACCCTACTACCGTAGGCGACAACTCTTTCGACACCCCCAACGACTTGGGATAGCACCCCCCCAATGCCCGTGTTGCTAGCATCCGTGTCCAGCAAAAAGGGACTGGCAAAATCGGGATAACACAAGGGTGGGGCACCCACCAAGGCGTCCCGGAGGGAGCGAAACGCGGCCTCCTCCTCCGGTCCCCATTTGAACTTCACTCCCTTCGCCGTTAGAGCGTGCAAGGGTTTTGCAATAGTGGCGAAGTGCTCAACGAACCGCCGATAATAAGAAGCAAACCCGATGAAACTACGCACGTCGGAAACGGACGTAGGTGTCGGCCACGAACCGACACAATCCGTCTTCGCGGGATCGGTGGAGATCCCCGAAGAATCGACAATGTGACCCAAGTATCTAACCGACCTACGAAGGAGGTGACATTTGGCCGGTTTAAATTTCAACTTAGCCGATCGCATTCGCAAGAACACCCCTCTCAATCGCTGGAGGTGTTCTTCAAACGTTTTACTGAAAACAATGACATCGTCCATATAAATCAAGCATGTATCCCACTGCAAGCCCGACAAAACCAGCTCCATAAGTCGCTGAAACGTCGCTGGAGAGGAGTGAAGTCCCATGGGTAACCGGTTAAACTGGAACAGCCCCCCTGGAGTCCGAAATGCTGTCTTAGGTTTCGACTCTTCGTCGAGCGGCAACTGCCAAAACCCCGATAACAAATCAAGAGTCGAAAAATATCGCGCACCAGACAATGCATCGAGGGACTCATCCATCCTGGGGAGCGGATACGCGTCAGCCACAGAGATCTTATTCAGGCGACGGAAATCAACGCAGAATCGCAGGGACCCGTCCTGCTTCTTAACCAGCACAATAGGCGCTCCCCACGGGCTAGAGGAGGGCGAAATAATATCGGCTTCTAGCATTTCGTTAACAGCCGACTGAACATGTTCCTTCTCCACGGGACTCAGTCGGAAGGGATTTAGCTTGACCGGCGCCGCATCGCCCGTTTCAATGTGATGGTGCAACAAATCCGTGCACCCAATGTCATACTTATGTTTACTGAATACATCAGAGAATTCAATGAGCAACTCGCGCAGCGCACCCAACTGCGCCGCCGACAAATCGTCCGAGGCGGCGCATAGCGAATGGACCCACTCAAGGTCTTCCCTTGGCTCAACGTTCCGCGCGGGGCTCGAGCCCACCTGCGCAACCAACCCATCATCCACAGGGACCCGCGCCGCGTGAGCCAGCACGGTGCCCTGCGGAATGACAGCTGGTCGCGACCCCGCGTTCAAAACCATCACAAACGGATCCCTGTCAGCCCGCACCAAAGTGTGAGCCACCGATAAATCAAGACCCCCGACAGCCTTGTTAGAAGGACCCAAAAGCATACTTTGTCCCGAAGCCTCCCTCACCCATGGTTTCCGCAACCGGAGGGGAATCAACATCTGTGAACCCGGGGGCACTTGCACGGTCTGCGTCGCCACCGCTTGTATCGTAGCGCACGCCGTCCGAATGTCAGTAGGGCCCGTCAAAAATGAAATCCGGCGACCCGATGGCAGTTCAATGCATCGTTGATCGATAAGAATTTTAATAGGCATTTTAGCCAAAAAATCAGTGCCCAAAAGACACGGAACTGCCAAAGAAGACGAAACGAAAACGGGTCCCGACAATTTGATATCTCCAATGCAAATGGACGCCCTAACCTGACCGATAATGCCCAACGATCCCCCATTAGCGGCGTAAAATGGCACATCCACCGGAAGCAGCGGACGACATTGGACTGGAAGAATATTATAAATGAGGTCCGATATAATAGTTGCCGATGCCCCCGTGTCCACTAACACCCTAATCTCAACCCCATCAATAGATCCCGTAACAACGGACGAACCCGCCGAAGCAGCCACAATTCTATGCCCCAATTCCGCCCATTCAATGTCTCCCTGGTCCCGGCCGAACCCCCCTCGCCGAACCGAATCCCCGAACCTTAACCGGCCCTCCTCCGCCGCAACGCGGCGTCCCATGTGTGCCGAATAAACAGGCCGAGCGTGTGAGGTGCCGCGACTTGCCGGGGATTGTAGAGATGACTTGGGCTCTCGGTCGTCGTCCAGCCGAGCTCCCATGGCGCGCTGCCGCGGAGCGCGGCACCCGGACGCCACGTGGCCCCGGAGGCCGCAGTTATAGCACGTGACGAGGGTCGGAGTAGATCTTGGTTGCTCCGACTTTCGGCCCGATCGCAGAGGCGACCGGGCCCCCGGCCTCCAGTCCCCTGGTCGTCCCGTGGCGAACGCCTCCTCTCGTGGGCTGACGACTTGGGGTTCGGTGACCACCGAACCCGGGGCTGCGACGACAGCAGCGTTGCAACCAACGCCTTGTTTCCGTTGTAGGGCCTCGTGCGCTTGAATACTCGTGGCGACTCTCAAAGAAGAAATATCAATCTCGTCAGCTGTGTTGATAGGGACCCCCAGGTCCTGCGCCAACTTAAGCAGCTGCTCCAAAACCATCGCGTCTTGGCCCTCCTCGTCCATCCGAGGGAACGCAGCATCAGCAAGAGCCAGCAACGCCGTGCGATAGGCCAGCGCGGTCTCCGTGGCCGCTTTCCGTCTTGCGTAGAAATGATGGCGGCACGCCGAGGGAGGTCCGTAGACCCTGGCCAACAAACCCAGCGCATCCTTCAGCGTGGAGCGGTCCGACTTCCGTGCAGCCCTGAAGGCCGCGAGCGCATCGTCGTCCAGCATGGCGGGCAACGCCCGCAGCGCCGTAGCATCGGACCACGCTGACATCTCTTGATGCGCCAAAAACCTTCGCTGAAATTGGCCCCAGTCTCCGCCTTCCACCTTGAAGGCTGACAACGTGGGCAGGCGCTGCTGAAAAATGAAGTCATCCGCCTCGTGGTTCCTCTCCGCCTCTCCGTCGGTGTGTAAGATGGCGGCTCCAGCAGCAGACGTAAAATGGCGGACCCCCTCGCGCGCTGATGACGTCGATGCGCGCGCTTGGGAACCCACCACCACGTGGCGCTCGCCGTTCCCGCCAAAAGTAGGCCCAGGCGCAATGGCGGGAATCCCCCATTCGTTTTGGCGGGAATCTGCGGGGCGACCTTGTAAAATGTCCCCCACTGTCCCCGCTCCTCCCGACGAGCTGATCTCCGCCAAGATGGACGCGGCGGCGAGCAGCAGCTCCGCCAGTCGGGAGTGCGCCTCACGAAGCCCGGCGTCGGTCCCCGGTCGCTCGGCCGGCGCCGTCGACGGATCCTGTAGCGTGGGCAAGTCCTCCTCCTCACCCCCCGCCACCAGCGGCCCCGAGTCGTCCAGGTTTTCCTCGCGGTCAATCCCGTGGGTCCTACGGGTCTTCCTTGTCTCCATGCTTGGAAGCCCGTTTCACTTCTGACGCCAGATGAAGTATTGGAAAATGACGGCAGGAAACTCCTTGACGGGAACACACTTCTTTTATTAAATCTTGACTTGTAACGATACAACGCGTGGCCTCTCTTCTTCACAATGCGGTCACCATACAACGGTACAACTCGTGACCTCTTCTCTCCGCCCTACGCTTCTCTTGACTCTCTTAGATTCTGTGCTGCTGGCTCTCTGTGCCTCGTGTAGACTCCGCGCCTCGGCTACACTCTTCTCTCGTCTCGTGTAGACTCCGCGCCTCTGCTACACTCTCCACTCGCCTCGTGTAGACTTTGCATCTCTCTCTGGCTACACCGTATGCATACTCGGCTCGTGTAGACCTTTCTCTCTCTCTGGCTACACCGTATGCATACTCGGCTCGTGTAGACCTTTCTCTCTCTCTGGCTACACACTATACATCGCTCAGCTCGTGTAGACCTTTCTCTCTCTCTGGCTACACACTATACATTACTCAGCTCGTGTAGACCGTTCTCTCTCTCTGGCTACACACTATACATTACTCAGCTCGTGTAGACCGTTCTCTCTCTCTGGCTACACACCTATACCTTACTCTCCTCTACTCTCCATTACTCTCCTTTACTCTCCTCTCCGGGCTCTATCTCTGCACCTTCGTCTTCATTCTTAGATGGTTCCACTTCTGCCCCCCTACTCCTCTGTGCATCACCTTATATATCTCTTCTTCCCGGGAGACGGAGCGGATGCGGACCTCAACGTCGCCACCGCTCCTCAGTTACCCAATCACCACGCGCTATCTCTACGATCCGTTTCCGCCCAGCGCGTGTTTCCACTCCCCGACCAATCACACCGCGCTGCCACCCGATCACTCCCTCTCAGCGCGTCACCGGCACACAGCCAATCAGCAGCACTACCCCCACCCGCGCACTGACGCCTGCTCCTCCCCGTCAGCGCGCGTCACCACACACACACCCGTACATACGCGCTGGCACACGACGTATACACCCAGCGCGTATCACCACTACACAGGTTTTGCGTGAGCATTACTGAAACTTATTTGAATACCATGGTATGTGATATGAAGGTGTCATTTATCTTATATAGAAATTTGTACTATTGTATGAAAGTATTTGAATTATTTACACAAAAATCGCCTTACCTTTTATTGTGACCAGTTCCATAGTGAGGGTGCCTGTCCTATAGTAGCCAGTAAACTCACATGTGTAAACCCCACCACCTGTAAACTTAACGTTGGACATTGTTAAAGGAAACTGATCGTTATCAAAATCACGTGATCGTGGCGTATATTGTATTGTCTGATCAGATCCCTTCGTTGTACCACGTGGTTTCCATTTCCAAGTGACAGCGCGTTGCAGCTGTGAACCATCTTTCCACTCAAATCCATAATCAGATTCATCACATGACAAAGAAACCTCCCCACCCTCGTGTATGAAATATTTCTTCATTGCGGGTGCCTGCCCAACATCACTTCCTAAAAAATAAACAGCAGTAAATTAACCAATGCACAATCATTATCAAAACATATACTAACTGTAAATATGTATTTGTTACATTTGACATTAACATTTTTTAAATTCAACATCAACCCACACATATTAGTTAATAACAGTACATTTTAATGAATATAACAGTAGACTTACCAGTTGATGTAAACTCCAATGTGTACGAGGAAAAGTGACTGTTGTGCTGGTCATGTAGAACACATTTCCATTGTCCCTGTTGAGATCGTTTTACTTTGTTCAGTGTCAGCCGATTGCCTTGTGAAATGTAAGTGTCACCATGATACCAAACCAGACCTGTTCCATAGGCACTGTTTGAGATGAGACAGGTCAATGTGACAGTCTCTCCTTCTGTCACAGAGCGGAGTGGGTTGGCTGAAACTAAAGAAAACAAAACCAGTAAAACAAACTCAGACATCAGCAGTGACTCCGTGCTCCAGACTCCTCCACGACTCCTCTTGTGGACAAGGCCACATCAGCGACGCTCAGCGAGTCTGGGCGACTCCTAAACTGTCCCCGTTCACCACAGAGCTCTGTCCATGTGAGTAGGATGGGTCTGCATCAGCAGGAGATTCTTCTGTTCACAGATGTGCCGTAAAACACGTGGCTGCACTACACCACAGGCAGAATGTCACGGGCGATGGCTGTGGATGTGACGCCAGTGCGAGTGCCATGGGAAGCCTGGGTTGCCATCTCCATGGATCGTGGTACAATCGTCAGTCTCGTGGGATTCCTCGGACGTGCGGTGCCATTACGTTGGAAGAATTCATAATGGGCAATAGCAGCAGTGTGTTTTATGCTTGACTAAACTCATTACAGCCATCAAAATTAATACTTTTATATAATTGGTAGCAGTTTACATTCATGGACTATTAATACAAAATCGTACACTATGAATAATGAAATGCATTCCACTTTTATATTTAAGTGCATATGCTTGTGCAAAAAAGTAAAATATAATTTACCTTGCATTGTGATAAGTTCTCGTGTTAAGCTGCTTGTTCTAAAGTAGCCAGCAAAGTGGCAAATGTAGAGCCCAGCATCACTGTATTGTGCGTTTGAGATTTGAATAGAGAAGCTGTCTTGATCAAAAGCAGACTTCAATGCTGTTATTCTGGAAACCAGTGCTATAGCGGTATTTTTCCTTACATCTCTAGTCCATTGACCAGTTTGCTTTTGATACTGGACAATCGTTGCGCTGCCACTACCCTGCCTCACCCATTTCCAGATCACAGCCCGGTCAGAGGAAGGGTGATCTTCCCATTTAAATTCTGGATCAGATTCAACGCATGGCAAAATGGCCGTCTGGCCCACAGAAACAAAATACTTTCTGGGAGCAGGTTCCTTTACTTCACAAACATCTACAAAAATATAAGAAAAGAGAGAAATTATTACACTTTAAACATTGAAATTACGGACAAATATTTGACAATTTTAATGATACTTTAAGTTATTACACCTCCACAGGGGATGTATCACATACATCATATTCATTACATTTAGAAGATACTAATTGCATTGGTAACGCAAATTAACCACATTGTTAACAGATCCCGGTGTGAAATTAAATTCATCGAGGGCTTCATTTATTTTGAAACATTTCTGGGGCTGCCCAAACCCCTGGACCCCCCCACCCCTTCCCCCAACTGATGGGGATAGCAAAAGGAAGAGAGGGGAAGGGATACATATTTTCCAGGGATCAACCCCAGACAGCTCCAGCTGAAATCAATCCCTGAATACACTTACTCTGTGATGAGACTTTCAAATCGAGAGAAGCAGAGGCTTGGTCAGTTTGGGTTTTTACACCACATGTCCATTCTCCCTCTTGACACCGTTTGACTTTGTGTAATGTCAGCACAGAATTGCCTTTGTTCATCTCAATGCCACCGTGAGTCCAAACTATATTTTGAACATAGGCACTGTTTGAGATGTTACACATCAATGTGACAGTCTCTCCTTCTGTCACAGAGAGGGATGGGTTGGCTGAAACTAAAGAAAGCAAAAGCAGTAAACAAACTCAGGACTCAGCAGTGACTCCGTGCTCCAGACGCCTCCACTACTCCTCTTGTGGACGAGACCACAGCAGCACCGCTCAGCGAGTCTGGGCGACTCCTAAACGGTCCCCGTTCACCACAGAGACCTGACGGGCTGTGTGACAGGGGGCGGTGTGAGGGGCCTACGTAGCACTGAGAGTTCTGCAAGTAAACACGCAGTTTCACTAAAACAGTATCGCCCGTGACAGGAGTCAATGTCAGGCGAGGTTCAGAAACATAAATTGCCATTCCATGAACAGTTCCGCATGAAATTGCGTGGCTCCACTGGAACACGGGTGACGTCGCACGGGCACCGTGGCACTGACGTGGCACCACAGGTCGTGTGACGTCACCAGAGGGCACGGAGTGACAGGGAGAGTCAGGAGGGGCTCATCCAATGTCAGACATCTCCACCAGGGCAGGACCCAATGTGCAGCACCTCCGATTAGCAAGGTTGGCTACGTACGGTGCGAAAGAAGTTCAACATACATGCTGCATGACTACCTATGATACCCATTGAAGTGTACTCCAAAAATGCTACAGGTTTTGCGTGAGCATTACTGAAACTTATTTGAATACCATGGTATGTGATATGAAGGTGTCATTTATCTTATATAGAAATTTGTACTATTGTATGAAAGTATTTGAATTATTTACACAAAAATCGCCTTACCTTTTATTGTGACCAGTTCCATAGTGAGGGTGCCTGTCCTATAGTAGCCAGTAAACTCACATGTGTAAACCCCACCACCTGTAAACTTAACGTTGGACATTGTTAAAGGAAACTGATCGTTATCAAAATCACGTGATCGTGGCGTATATTGTATTGTCTGATCAGATCCCTTCGTTGTACCACGTGGTTTCCATTTCCAAGTGACAGCGCGTTGCAGCTGTGAACCATCTTTCCACTCAAATCCAGGATCAGATTCATCACATGACAAAGAAACCTCCCCACCCTCGTGTTTAAAATACTTCTTCGCTGCGGGTGCCTGCCCAACAGCAGTTCCTATAAAATAAACAGCAGTGAATTAACTAACCCACAATAGTTATCAAAACATATACTAAATGTAAACATGTATTTGTTGATTTGTACAGATTAAAATTCAATGTAATAACTCATCACGTGAGTTAATAACGTGACATTTAAATACATTTAACAGGACACTTACCAGTTGATCTAAACTCCAGTTTGTACGAGGCAAAGGGACGGCTGTGCTGGGATTGTAGAACACATTTCCATTCCCCCTGTTGAATTCGTTTTACTTTGTTCAGTGTCAGCGGATTGCCTTTGTCAATGTATGTGTCACCATGATACCAAACCAGACCTGTTCCATAGGCACTGTTTGAGATGAGACAGGTCAATGTGACAGTCTCTCCTTCTGTCACAGAGCGGAGTGGGTTGGCCGAAACTAAAGAAAACAAAACCAGTAAAACAAACTCAGACATCAGCAGTGACTCCGTGCTCAAGACTCCTCCACTACTCCTCTTGTGGACGAGACCACAGCAGCGACGCTCAGCGAGTCTGGGCGACACTTGACCGGTCCCCGTTCACCACAGAGACCTGACGGGCTGTGTGACAGGAGTCGGTGTGAGGAGCCTACGTAGCACTGACAGTTCTGCAAGTAAACACGCAGTTTCACTAAAACAGTATCGCACGTGACAGGAGTCAATGTCAGGCGAGGTCCAGAAACAATAATTGCCATTCCTTCCATGAACAGTTCCGCATGAAATCGCGTGGCTCTACTGCAACACGGGTGACGTCACACGGGCACCGTGGCACTGACGTGGCACCACAGGTCGTGTGACGTCACCAGAGGGCACGGAGTGACAGGGAGAGTCAGGAGGGGCTCATCCAATGTCAGACATCTCCACCAGGGCAGGACCCAATGTGCAGCACCTCCGATTAGCAAGGTTGGCTACGTACGGTGCGAAAGAAGTTCAACATACATGCTGCATGACTACCTATGATACCCATTGAAGTGTACTCCAAAAATGCTACAGATTTTGCGTGAGCATTACTGAAACTTATTTGAATACCATGGTATGTGATATGAAGGTGTCATTTATCTTATATAGAAATTTGTACTATTGTATGAAAGTATTTGAATTATTTACACAAAAATCGCCTTACCTTTTATTGTGACCAGTTCCATAGTGAGGGTGCCTGTCCTATAGTAGCCAGTAAACTCACATGTGTAAACCCCACCACCTGTAAACTTAACGTTGGACATTGTTAAAGGAAACTGATCGTTATCAAAATCACGTGATCGTGGCGTATATTGTATTGTCTGATCAGATCCCTTCGTTGTACCACGTGGTTTCCATTTCCAAGTGACAGCGCGTTGCAGCTGTGAACCATCTTTCCACTCAAATCCATAATCAGATTCATCACATGACAAAGAAACCTCCCCACCCTCGTGTATGAAATATTTCTTCATTGCGGGTGCCTGCCCAACATCACTTCCTAAAAAATAAACAGCAGTAAATTAACCAATGCACAATCATTATCAAACATATACTAAATGTAAATATGTATTTGTTACATTTGACATTAAAATGTTTTAAATTCAACATCAACCCACACATATTAGTTAATAACAGTACATTTTAATGAATATAACAGTAGACTTACCAGTTGATGTAAACTCCAATGTGTACGAGGCAAAGTGACTGTTGTGCTGGTCATGTAGAACACATTTCCATTGTCCCTGTTGAGATCGTTTTACTTTGTTCAGTGTCAGCCGATTGCCTTGTGAAATGTAAGTGTCACCATGATACCAAACCAGACCTGTTCCATAGGCACTGTTTGAGATGTCACACGTCAATGTGACATTATCTCCTTCTGTCACAGAGCGAGATGGATTGGCTGAAACTAAAGAGAGCAAAAGCAGTAAAACAAACTCAGACATCAGCAGTGACTCCGTGCTCCAGACTTCTCCACTACTCCTCTTGTGGACAAGGCCACATCAGCGACGCTCAGCGAGTCTGGGCGACTCCTAAACTGTCCCCGTTCACCACAGAGCTCTGTCCATGTGAGTAGGATGGGTCTGCATCAGCAGGAGATTCTTCTGTTCACAGATGTGCGTAAAACACGTGGCTGCACTACACCACAGGCAGAATGTCACGGGCGATGGCTGTGGATGTGACGCCAGTGCGAGTGCCATGGGAAGCCTGGGTTGCCATCTCCATGGATCGTGGTACAATCGTCAGTCTCGTGGGATTCCTCGGACGTGCGGTGCCATCACGTTGGAAGAATTCATAATGGGCAATAGCAGCAGTGTGTTTTATGCTTGACTAAACTCATTACAGCCATCAAAATTAATACTTTTATATAATTGGTAGCAGTTTACATTCATGGACTATTAATACAAAATCGTACACTATGAATAATGAAATGCATTCCACTTTTATATTTAAGTGCATATGCTTGTGCAAAAAAGTAAAATATAATTTACCTTGCATTGTGATAAGTTCTCGTGTTAAGCTGCTTGTTCTAAAGTAGCCAGCAAAGTGGCAAATGTAGAGCCCAGCATCACTGTATTGTGCGTTTGAGATTTGAATAGAGAAGCTGTCTTGATCAAAAGCAGACTTCAATGCTGTTATTCTGGAAACCAGTGCTATAGCGGTATTTTTCCTTACATCTCTAGTCCATTGACCAGTTTGCTTTTGATACTGGACAATCGTTGCGCTGCCACTACCCTGCCTCACCCATTTCCAGATCACAGCCCGGTCAGAGGAAGGGTGATCTTCCCATTTAAATTCTGGATCAGATTCAACGCATGGCAAAATGGCCGTCTGGCCCACAGAAACAAAATACTTTCTGGGAGCAGGTTCCTTTACTTCACAAACATCTACAAAAATATAAAACCGAGAAATTATTACACTTTAAACATTGAAATTACGGACAAATATTTGACAATTTTAATGATACTTTAAGTTATTACACCTCCACAGGGGATGTATCACATACATCATATTCATTACATTTAGAAGATACTAATTGCATTGGTAACGCAAATTAACCACATTGTTAACAGATCCCGGTGTGAAATTAAATTCACCGAGGGCTTAATTTATTTTGAAACATTTCTGGGGCTGCCCAAACCCCTGGACCCCCCCACCCCTTCCCCCAACTGACGGGGATAGCAAAAGGTAGAGAGGGGAAGGGATAAATATTTTCCAGGGATCAACCCCAGACAGCTCCAGCTAAAATCAATCCCTGAATACACTTACTCAGTGATGAGACTTTCAAATCGAGAGAAGCAGAGGCTTGGTCAGTTTGGGTTTTTACACCACATGTCCATTCTCCCTCTTGACATCGTTTGACTTTGTGTAATGTCAGTACAGAATTGCCTTTGTTCATCTCAATGCCACCGTGAGTCCAAACAATACTTAGAACATAGGCACTGTTTGAGATGTTACACATCAATGTGACAGTCTCTCCTTCTGTCACAGAGCGGAGTGGGTTGGCTGAAACTAAAGAAAACAAAACCAGTAAAACAAACTCAGACATCAGCAGTGACTCCGTGCTCAAGACTCCTCCACTACTCCTCTTGTGGACGAGACCACAGCAGCGACGCTCAGCGAGTCTGGGCGACACTTGACCGGTCCCCGTTCACCACAGAGACCTGACGGGCTGTGTGATAGGAGTCGGTGTGAGGAGCCTACGTAGCACTGACAGTTCTGCAAGTAAACACGCAGTTTCACTAAAACAGTATCGCCCGTGACAGGAGTCAATGTCAGGCGAGGTTCAGAAACATAAATTGCCATTCCATGAACAGTTCCGCATGAAATCGCGTGGCTCCACTGGAACACGGGTGACGTCGCACGGGCACCGTGGCACTGACGTGGCACCACAGGTCGTGTGACGTCACCAGAGGGCACGGAGTGACAGGGAGAGTCAGGAGGGGCTCATCCAATGTCAGATATCTCCACCAGGGCAGGACCCAATGTGCAGCACCTCCGATTAGCAAGGTTGGCTACGTACGGTGCGAAAGAAGTTCAACATACATGCTGCATGACTACCTATGATACCCATTGAAGTGTACTCCAAAAATGCTACAGGTGAAGTATTGGAAAATGACGGCAGGAAACTCCTTGACGGGAACACACTTCTTTTATTAAATCTTGACTTGTAACGATACAACGCGTGGCCTCTCTTCTTCACAATGCGGTCACCATACAACGGTACAACTCGTGACCTCTTCTCTCCGCCCTACGCTTCTCTTGACTCTCTTAGATTCTGTGCTGCTGGCTCTCTGTGCCTCGTGTAGACTCCGCGCCTCGGCTACACTCTTCTCTCGTCTCGTGTAGACTCCGCGCCTCTGCTACACTCTCCACTCGCCTCGTGTAGACTTTGCATCTCTCTCTGGCTACACCGTATGCATACTCGGCTCGTGTAGACCTTTCTCTCTCTCTGGCTACACCGTATGCATACTCGGCTCGTGTAGACCTTTCTCTCTCTCTGGCTACACACTATACATCGCTCAGCTCGTGTAGACCTTTCTCTCTCTCTGGCTACACACTATACATTACTCAGCTCGTGTAGACCGTTCTCTCTCTCTGGCTACACACTATACATTACTCAGCTCGTGTAGACCGTTCTCTCTCTCTGGCTACACACCTATACCTTACTCTCCTCTACTCTCCATTACTCTCCTTTACTCTCCTCTCCGGGCTCTATCTCTGCACCTTCGTCTTCATTCTTAGATGGTTCCACTTCTGCCCCCCTACTCCTCTGTGCATCACCTTATATATCTCTTCTTCCCGGGAGACGGAGCGGATGCGGACCTCAACGTCGGCACCGCTCCTCAGTTACCCAATCACCACGCGCTATCTCTACGATCCGTTTCCGCCCAGCGCGTGTTTCCACTCCCCGACCAATCACACCACGCTGCCACCCGATCACTCCCTCTCAGCGCGTCACCGGCACACAGCCAATCAGCAGCACTACCCCCACCCGCGCACTGACGCCTGCTCCTCCCCGTCAGCGCGCGTCACCACACACACACCCGTACATACGCGCTGGCACACGACGTATACACCCAGCGCGTATCACCACTACATCACCCCCTCCCACATAGCTCGCAGCCGGCCCGGCTGCTAACAACAACCAACCGCAACGATAAGACGACAACCAACAAAAAAAAACCCGTAACCCCCCCAGTGTGCCCCGTAACATAACAACAACAACAACAAGAATAACTATGTACAGATTGACAATGAACACGAAAAGTCAACAATAACACGATACAAGCAAATTCCAAAAACGAACGCGCCCCACGTCCCTGCGACTACACGCAGTGACGAGGCGCTCCAACTGCCCCGACTCCTCACAAGGCAGGTCATGCAAAGTAGCACGACCTGGCGCGAGTCCGTCTGGCTGGTCCGTCGTATGGGGCGGGACACTGACGACCGTCCGGCGGTTCCGGCTGCTCCAGACGGCGCGGAACGGGCCTGAAAGGGCCGGCCCCGCCGCGGAGATCCGGCCGCCGGTGATCGGCAGCTGTCAGTTCCGAGACACCTGGGAGCAGATCAGGCGAAAATACGTGTGGATCAGGCAGAGACATTTCCCCCTCTGGGTCGCCGGTCACGTCACACGCCCGGCCATCACGACACAAGGGGAGGCCATATGGAGGCGAGAACGGTTTCAGTCGGGAGGGGTGAACGTACCAACGGCGCTTTCCCCACTTTATCTGAACGCACTGGGGCCGTGCAACGCGCACGACCTCCACGGGTCCCCTCCACGGTCTCAACAATTTAGGCGACGTAGCCAAGGGTGCCTGAGGGCAATGCAGCCAGGCCCTGTCACCTGGTTTCCATTCGTGCATGGACACCTTCCGTGCCCGCAACCGTTCATTAGCAATTTGGCGAGCCCGCGAATTAAGCCGTGCGGCCTCCCTCGCCTCTGTCAGCTTGTGAATATTAAACTTAATATGTTCTGCCAAATTAGAATTAGTTCGTGGAGCGGACAGGCCAAGTTGCGTTTCCATTGGCGGGTCAGCTTCCCGACCGTACATCAAATAGAATGGGGAAAATCCCGTAGCTGCATGGGGGGCCATTCTATACGCGGCAAGGACTCCCGGGACCTGCAGGTCCCAATCTACATGTGCCTCGCACACCTGCTGGCACAGCATGGAAGTCAAAGTTTTGTGGAGTCTCTCCACCATCCCGTCTGTCTGCGGGTGGTACGGGGAGGTGCGCACCTTCTTGGTACCCAACAGATCGCACACCTCTTGCAACAATTTACTAGAAAATTTTTTACCTTGGTCGGTCAGCAGGCGTTCGGGAGCCCCCTTGTCCAGGACATAGCCCTGGACGAAGGCATCCGTCACAGCCGCTGCCGACTGGTTAGCGAGAGGCCACGCCATAGGCCATCGGGTAAAGTATTCGACCCCCACTAACAAATATTTATTCCCTCTCGGCGTGACTGGGAAGGGCCCCAAAATACCGAGTGCAACGAGCTCGTTGGTACGCGAGACCTGAATAGATTGCAGCGGTGGATTAGCTGCCACGGGCGGTGGTTTACGCCTGGCGCACTCAACGCACCCCTTCAGAATATTTACCACATCACTTCCCATTCCCGGCCAGTAATAGTCACGCTGAAGCAGGGCAAGCGTCTTGTTAACTCCCAAGTGCAAGAGGCGTTCGTGTGCCGCCAAGACAACCCTCCCCCTCACAGCGGAAGGCACCACGAGTGCGTTCCGCCGGGACAAACTGTCCCATCTCAATAACATGCCCTGCTCAAGTACATAGGAGCCGGTACGCTCCTGGTCCCCCTCGGGACCCCCAACCTTGCGGCGCAATGCTAGCAGCGAGCTGTCCGCCATCTGGAGGCGGCCCCATTCGCTGAGCGACAACGAGAGCAGCGAGTCCCGACCCTGAGAGGCAGTGGAATCATCCACGATCGGTGCGCCCGCTGTCGCAGCCAGTGCCCCCATCTCCCCCGCAAGCGTCGGTTTACAGCGCGCCGATCCCGACAAACACGCGCATTCATCACAAGGCAACAACCGCGACAAGCAATCGGCATTTGTGTGTCGCAACCCCTTACGGTACGTAGTCGTAAACTGATAGTCCTGGAGGACTTCCAACCAACGCGACAACTGGCCCGAGGGCTGGGCGACCCTCAATGAATACTGTAGCGCCGCGTGGTCCGTTCGGACCGTAAAGTGACGACCATAGAGATATGGCCTAAACTGCTGCACAAAAAAGACAATGGCAAGCAGCTCGCGACGGGTGACGCAGTAGCGCTGCTCCGCCGGAGACAACACCCTACTACCGTAGGCGACAACTCTTTCGACACCCCCAACGACTTGGGATAGCACCCCCCCAATGCCCGTGTTGCTAGCATCCGTGTCCAGCAAAAAGGGACTGGCAAAATCGGGATAACACAAGGGTGGGGCACCCACCAAGGCGTCCCGGAGGGAGCGAAACGCGGCCTCCTCCTCCGGTCCCCATTTGAACTTCACTCCCTTCGCCGTTAGAGCGTGCAAGGGTTTTGCAATAGTGGCGAAGTGCTCAACGAACCGCCGATAATAAGAAGCAAACCCGATGAAACTACGCACGTCGGAAACGGACGTAGGTGTCGGCCACGAACCGACACAATCCGTCTTCGCGGGATCGGTGGAGATCCCCGAAGAATCGACAATGTGACCCAAGTATCTAACCGACCTACGAAGGAGGTGACATTTGGCCGGTTTAAATTTCAACTTAGCCGATCGCATTCGCAAGAACACCCCTCTCAATCGCTGGAGGTGTTCTTCAAACGTTTTACTGAAAACAATGACATCGTCCATATAAATCAAGCATGTATCCCACTGCAAGCCCGACAAAACCAGCTCCATAAGTCGCTGAAACGTCGCTGGAGAGGAGTGAAGTCCCATGGGTAACCGGTTAAACTGGAACAGCCCCCCTGGAGTCCGAAATGCTGTCTTAGGTTTCGACTCTTCGTCGAGCGGCAACTGCCAAAACCCCGATAACAAATCAAGAGTCGAAAAATATCGCGCACCAGACAATGCATCGAGGGACTCATCCATCCTGGGGAGCGGATACGCGTCAGCCACAGAGATCTTATTCAGGCGACGGAAATCAACGCAGAATCGCAGGGACCCGTCCTGCTTCTTAACCAGCACAATAGGCGCTCCCCACGGGCTAGAGGAGGGCGAAATAATATCGGCTTCTAGCATTTCGTTAACAGCCGACTGAACATGTTCCTTCTCCACGGGACTCAGTCGGAAGGGATTTAGCTTGACCGGCGCCGCATCGCCCGTTTCAATGTGATGGTGCAACAAATCCGTGCACCCAATGTCATACTTATGTTTACTGAATACATCAGAGAATTCAATGAGCAACTCGCGCAGCGCACCCAACTGCGCCGCCGACAAATCGTCCGAGGCGGCGCATAGCGAATGGACCCACTCAAGGTCTTCCCTTGGCTCAACGTTCCGCGCGGGGCTCGAGCCCACCTGCGCAACCAACCCATCATCCACAGGGACCCGCGCCGCGTGAGCCAGCACGGTGCCCTGCGGAATGACAGCTGGTCGCGACCCCGCGTTCAAAACCATCACAAACGGATCCCTGTCAGCCCGCACCAAAGTGTGAGCCACCGATAAATCAAGACCCCCGACAGCCTTGTTAGAAGGACCCAAAAGCATACTTTGTCCCGAAGCCTCCCTCACCCATGGTTTCCGCAACCGGAGGGGAATCAACATCTGTGAACCCGGGGGCACTTGCACGGTCTGCGTCGCCACCGCTTGTATCGTAGCGCACGCCGTCCGAATGTCAGTAGGGCCCGTCAAAAATGAAATCCGGCGACCCGATGGCAGTTCAATGCATCGTTGATCGATAAGAATTTTAATAGGCATTTTAGCCAAAAAATCAGTGCCCAAAAGACACGGAACTGCCAAAGAAGACGAAACGAAAACGGGTCCCGACAATTTGATATCTCCAATGCAAATGGACGCCCTAACCTGACCGATAATGCCCAACGATCCCCCATTAGCGGCGTAAAATGGCACATCCACCGGAAGCAGCGGACGACATTGGACTGGAAGAATATTATAAATGAGGTCCGATATAATAGTTGCCGATGCCCCCGTGTCCACTAACACCCTAATCTCAACCCCATCAATAGATCCCGTAACAACGGACGAACCCGCCGAAGCAGCCACAATTCTATGCCCCAATTCCGCCCATTCAATGTCTCCCTGGTCCCGGCCGAACCCCCCTCGCCGAACCGAATCCCCGAACCTTAACCGGCCCTCCTCCGCCGCAACGCGGCGTCCCATGTGTGCCGAATAAACAGGCCGAGCGTGTGAGGTGCCGCGACTTGCCGGGGATTGTAGAGATGACTTGGGCTCTCGGTCGTCGTCCAGCCGAGCTCCCATGGCGCGCTGCCGCGGAGCGCGGCACCCGGACGCCACGTGGCCCCGGAGGCCGCAGTTATAGCACGTGACGAGGGTCGGAGTAGATCTTGGTTGCTCCGACTTTCGGCCCGATCGCAGAGGCGACCGGGCCCCCGGCCTCCAGTCCCCTGGTCGTCCCGTGGCGAACGCCTCCTCTCGTGGGCTGACGACTTGGGGTTCGGTGACCACCGAACCCGGGGCTGCGACGACAGCAGCGTTGCAACCAACGCCTTGTTTCCGTTGTAGGGCCTCGTGCGCTTGAATACTCGTGGCGACTCTCAAAGAAGAAATATCAATCTCGTCAGCTGTGTTGATAGGGACCCCCAGGTCCTGCGCCAACTTAAGCAGCTGCTCCAAAACCATCGCGTCTTGGCCCTCCTCGTCCATCCGAGGGAACGCAGCATCAGCAAGAGCCAGCAACGCCGTGCGATAGGCCAGCGCGGTCTCCGTGGCCGCTTTCCGTCTTGCGTAGAAATGATGGCGGCACGCCGAGGGAGGTCCGTAGACCCTGGCCAACAAACCCAGCGCATCCTTCAGCGTGGAGCGGTCCGACTTCCGTGCAGCCCTGAAGGCCGCGAGCGCATCGTCGTCCAGCATGGCGGGCAACGCCCGCAGCGCCGTAGCATCGGACCACGCTGACATCTCTTGATGCGCCAAAAACCTTCGCTGAAATTGGCCCCAGTCTCCGCCTTCCGCCTTGAAGGCTGACAACGTGGGCAGGCGCTGCTGAAAAATGAAGTCATCCGCCTCGTGGTTCCTCTCCGCCTCTCCGTCGGTGTGTAAGATGGCGGCTCCAGCAGCAGACGTAAAATGGCGGACCCCCTCGCGCGCTGATGACGTCGATGCGCGCGCTTGGGAACCCACCACCACGTGGCGCTCGCCGTTCCCGCCAAAAGTAGGCCCAGGCGCAATGGCGGGAATCCCCCATTCGTTTTGGCGGGAATCTGCGGGGCGACCTTGTAAAATGTCCCCCACTGTCCCCGCTCCTCCCGACGAGCTGATCTCCGCCAAGATGGACGCGGCGGCGAGCAGCAGCTCCGCCAGTCGGGAGTGCGCCTCACGAAGCCCGGCGTCGGTCCCCGGTCGCTCGGCCGGCGCCGTCGACGGATCCTGTAGCGTGGGCAAGTCCTCCTCCTCACCCCCCGCCACCAGCGGCCCCGAGTCGTCCAGGTTTTCCTCGCGGTCAATCCCGTGGGTCCTACGGGTCTTCCTTGTCTCCATGCTTGGAAGCCCGTTTCACTTCTGACGCCAGATGAAGTATTGGAAAATGACGGCAGGAAACTCCTTGACGGGAACACACTTCTTTTATTAAATCTTGACTTGTAACGATACAACGCGTGGCCTCTCTTCTTCACAATGCGGTCACCATACAACGGTACAACTCGTGACCTCTTCTCTCCGCCCTACGCTTCTCTTGACTCTCTTAGATTCTGTGCTGCTGGCTCTCTGTGCCTCGTGTAGACTCCGCGCCTCGGCTACACTCTTCTCTCGTCTCGTGTAGACTCCGCGCCTCTGCTACACTCTCCACTCGCCTCGTGTAGACTTTGCATCTCTCTCTGGCTACACCGTATGCATACTCGGCTCGTGTAGACCTTTCTCTCTCTCTGGCTACACCGTATGCATACTCGGCTCGTGTAGACCTTTCTCTCTCTCTGGCTACACACTATACATCGCTCAGCTCGTGTAGACCTTTCTCTCTCTCTGGCTACACACTATACATTACTCAGCTCGTGTAGACCGTTCTCTCTCTCTGGCTACACACTATACATTACTCAGCTCGTGTAGACCGTTCTCTCTCTCTGGCTACACACCTATACCTTACTCTCCTCTACTCTCCATTACTCTCCTTTACTCTCCTCTCCGGGCTCTATCTCTGCACCTTCGTCTTCATTCTTAGATGGTTCCACTTCTGCCCCCCTACTCCTCTGTGCATCACCTTATATATCTCTTCTTCCCGGGAGACGGAGCGGATGCGGACCTCAACGTCGCCACCGCTCCTCAGTTACCCAATCACCACGCGCTATCTCTACGATCCGTTTCCGCCCAGCGCGTGTTTCCACTCCCCGACCAATCACACCGCGCTGCCACCCGATCACTCCCTCTCAGCGCGTCACCGGCACACAGCCAATCAGCAGCACTACCCCCACCCGCGCACTGACGCCTGCTCCTCCCCGTCAGCGCGCGTCACCACACACACACCCGTACATACGCGCTGGCACACGACGTATACACCCAGCGCGTATCACCACTACACAGGTTTTGCGTGAGCATTACTGAAACTTATTTGAATACCATGGTATGTGATATGAAGGTGTCATTTATCTTATATAGAAATTTGTACTATTGTATGAAAGTATTTGAATTATTTACACAAAAATCGCCTTACCTTTTATTGTGACCAGTTCCACTGTGAGGGTGCCTGTCCTATAGTAGCCAGTAAACTCACATGTGTAAACCCCACCACCTGTAAACTTAACGTTGGACATTGTTAAAGGAAACTGATCGTTATCAAAATCACGTGATCGTGGCGTATATTGTATTGTCTGATCAGATCCCTTCGTTGTACCACGTGGTTTCCATTTCCAAGTGACAGCGCGTTGCAGCTGTGAACCATTTTTCCACTCAAATCCAGGATCAGATTCATCACATGACAAAGAAACCTCCCCACCCTCGTGTTTAAAATACTTCTTCGCTGCGGGTGCCTGCCCAACAGCAGTTCCTATAAAATAAACAGCAGTGAATTAACTAACCCACAATAGTTATCAAAACATAAACTAAATGTAAACATGTATTTGTTGATTTGTACAGATTAAAATTCAATGTAATAACTCATCACGTGAGTTAATAACGTGACATTTAAATACATTTAACAGGACACTTACCAGTTGATCTAAACTCCAGTTTGTACGAGGCAAAGGGACGGCTGTGCTGGGATTGTAGAACACATTTCCATTCCCCCTGTTGAATTCGTTTTACTTTGTTCAGTGTCAGCGGATTGCCTTTGTCAATGTAAGTGTCACCATGATACCAAACCAGACCTGTTCCATAGGCACTGTTTGAGATGAGACAGGTCAATGTGACAGTCTCTCCTTCTGTCACAGAGCGGAGTGGGTTGGCTGAAACTAAAGAAAACAAAACCAGTAAAACAAACTCAGACATCAGCAGTGACTCCGTGCTCCAGACTCCTCCACTACTCCTCTTGTGGACGAGACCACAGCAGCGACGCTCAGCGAGTCTGGGCGACACTTGACCGGTCCCCGTTCACCACAGAGACCTGACGGGCTGTGTGATAGGAGTCGGTGTGAGGAGCCTACGTAGCACTGACAGTTCTGCAAGTAAACACGCAGTTTCACTAAAACAGTATCGCCCGTGACAGGAGTCAATGTCAGGCGAGGTTCAGAAACATAAATTGCCATTCCATGAACAGTTCCGCATGAAATCGCGTGGCTCCACTGGAACACGGGTGACGTCGCACGGGCACCGTGGCACTGACGTGGCACCACAGGTCGTGTGACGTCACCAGAGGGCACGGAGTGACAGGGAGAGTCAGGAGGGGCTCATCCAATGTCAGACATCTCCACCAGGGCAGGACCCAATGTGCAGCACCTCCGATTAGCAAGGTTGGCTACGTACGGTGCGAAAGAAGTTCAACATACATGCTGCATGACTACCTATGATACCCATTGAAGTGTACTCCAAAAATGCTACAGGTTTTGCGTGAGCATTACTGAAACTTATTTGAATACCATGGAATGTGATATGAAGGTGTCATTTATCTTATATAGAAATTTGTACTATTGTATGAAAGTATTTGAATTATTTACACAAAAATCGCCTTACCTTTTATTGTGACCAGTTCCATAGTGAGGGTGCCTGTCCTATAGTAGCCAGTAAACTCACATGTGTAAACCCCACCACCTGTAAACTTAACGTTGGACATTGTTAAAGGAAACTGATCGTTATCAAAATCACGTGATCGTGGCGTATATTGTATTGTCTGATCAGATCCCTTCGTTGTACCACGTGGTTTCCATTTCCAAGTGACAGCGCGTTGCAGCTGTGAACCATCTTTCCACTCAAATCCATAATCAGATTCATCACATGACAAAGAAACCTCCCCACCCTCGTGTATGAAATATTTCTTCATTGCGGGTGCCTGCCCAACATCACTTCCTAAAAAATAAACAGCAGTAAATTAACCAATGCACAATCATTATCAAACATATACTAAATGTAAATATGTATTTGTTACATTTGACATTAAAATGTTTTAAATTCAACATCAACCCACACATATTAGTTAATAACAGTACATTTTAATGAATATAACAGTAGACTTACCAGTTGATGTAAACTACAATGTGTACGAGGCAAAGTGACTGTTGTGCTGGTCATGTAGAACACATTTCCATTGTCCCTGTTGAGATCGTTTTACTTTGTTCAGTGTCAGCCGATTGCCTTGTGAAATGTAAGTGTCACCATGATACCAAACCAGACCTGTTCCATAGGCACTGTTTGAGATGTCACACGTCAATGTGACATTATCTCCTTCTGTCACAGAGCGAGATGGATTGGCTGAAACTAAAGAGAGCAAAAGCAGTAAAACAAACTCAGACATCAGCAGTGACTCCGTGCTCCAGACTTCTCCACTACTCCTCTTGTGGACAAGGCCACATCAGCGACGCTCAGCGAGTCTGGGCGACTCCTAAACTGTCCCCGTTCACCACAGAGCTCTGTCCATGTGAGTAGGATGGGTCTGCATCAGCAGGAGATTCTTCTGTTCACAGATGTGCGTAAAACACGTGGCTGCACTACACCACAGGCAGAATGTCACGGGCGATGGCTGTGGATGTGACGCCAGTGCGAGTGCCATGGGAAGCCTGGGTTGCCATCTCCATGGATCGTGGTACAATCGTCAGTCTCGTGGGATTCCTCGGACGTGCGGTGCCATCACGTTGGAAGAATTCATAATGGGCAATAGCAGCAGTGTGTTTTATGCTTGACTAAACTCATTACAGCCATCAAAATTAATACTTTTATATAATTGGTAGCAGTTTACATTCATGGACTATTAATACAAAATCGTACACTATGAATAATGAAATGCATTCCACTTTTATATTTAAGTGCATATGCTTGTGCAAAAAAGTAAAATATAATTTACCTTGCATTGTGATAAGTTCTCGTGTTAAGCTGCTTGTTCTAAAGTAGCCAGCAAAGTGGCAAATGTAGAGCCCAGCATCACTGTATTGTGCGTTTGAGATTTGAATAGAGAAGCTGTCTTGATCAAAAGCAGACTTCAATGCTGTTATTCTGGAAACCAGTGCTATAGCGGTATTTTTCCTTACATCTCTAGTCCATTGACCAGTTTGCTTTTGATACTGGACAATCGTTGCGCTGCCACTACCCTGCCTCACCCATTTCCAGATCACAGCCCGGTCAGAGGAAGGGTGATCTTCCCATTTAAATTCTGGATCAGATTCAACGCATGGCAAAATGGCCGTCTGGCCCACAGAAACAAAATACTTTCTGGGAGCAGGTTCCTTTACTTCACAAACATCTACAAAAATATAAAACCGAGAAATTATTACACTTTAAACATTGAAATTACGGACAAATATTTGACAATTTTAATGATACTTTAAGTTATTACACCTCCACAGGGGATGTATCACATACATCATATTCATTACATTTAGAAGATACTAATTGCATTGGTAACGCAAATTAACCACATTGTTAATAGCCCCCGGTGAAATTAAATTCACCGAGGGCTTAATTTATTTTGAAACATTTCTGGGGCTGCCCAAACCCCTGGACCCCCCCACCCCTTCCCCCAACTGACGGGGATAGCAAAAGGTAGAGAGGGGAAGGGATAAATATTTTCCAGGGATCAACCCCAGACAGCTCCAGCTAAAATCAATCCCTGAATACACTTACTCAGTGATGAGACTTTCAAATCGAGAGAAGCAGAGGCTTGGTCAGTTTGGGTTTTTACACCACATGTCCATTCTCCCTCTTGACATCGTTTGACTTTGTGTAATGTCAGTACAGAATTGCCTTTGTTCATCTCAATGCCACCGTGAGTCCAAACAATACTTAGAACATAGGCACTGTTTGAGATGTTACACATCAATGTGACAGTCTCTCCTTCTGTCACAGAGCGGAGTGGGTTGGCTGAAACTAAAGAAAACAAAACCAGTAAAACAAACTCAGACATCAGCAGTGACTCCGTGCTCAAGACTCCTCCACTACTCCTCTTGTGGACGAGACCACAGCAGCGACGCTCAGCGAGTCTGGGCGACACTTGACCGGTCCCCGTTCACCACAGAGACCTGACGGGCTGTGTGATAGGAGTCGGTGTGAGGAGCCTACGTAGCACTGACAGTTCTGCAAGTAAACACGCAGTTTCACTAAAACAGTATCGCCCGTGACAGGAGTCAATGTCAGGCGAGGTTCAGAAACATAAATTGCCATTCCATGAACAGTTCCGCATGAAATCGCGTGGCTCCACTGGAACACGGGTGACGTCGCACGGGCACCGTGGCACTGACGTGGCACCACAGGTCGTGTGACGTCACCAGAGGGCACGGAGTGACAGGGAGAGTCAGGAGGGGCTCATCCAATGTCAGATATCTCCACCAGGGCAGGACCCAATGTGCAGCACCTCCGATTAGCAAGGTTGGCTACGTACGGTGCGAAAGAAGTTCAACATACATGCTGCATGACTACCTATGATACCCATTGAAGTGTACTCCAAAAATGCTACAGGTGAAGTATTGGAAAATGACGGCAGGAAACTCCTTGACGGGAACACACTTCTTTTATTAAATCTTGACTTGTAACGATACAACGCGTGGCCTCTCTTCTTCACAATGCGGTCACCATACAACGGTACAACTCGTGACCTCTTCTCTCCGCCCTACGCTTCTCTTGACTCTCTTAGATTCTGTGCTGCTGGCTCTCTGTGCCTCGTGTAGACTCCGCGCCTCGGCTACACTCTTCTCTCGTCTCGTGTAGACTCCGCGCCTCTGCTACACTCTCCACTCGCCTCGTGTAGACTTTGCATCTCTCTCTGGCTACACCGTATGCATACTCGGCTCGTGTAGACCTTTCTCTCTCTCTGGCTACACCGTATGCATACTCGGCTCGTGTAGACCTTTCTCTCTCTCTGGCTACACACTATACATCGCTCAGCTCGTGTAGACCTTTCTCTCTCTCTGGCTACACACTATACATTACTCAGCTCGTGTAGACCGTTCTCTCTCTCTGGCTACACACTATACATTACTCAGCTCGTGTAGACCGTTCTCTCTCTCTGGCTACACACCTATACCTTACTCTCCTCTACTCTCCATTACTCTCCTTTACTCTCCTCTCCGGGCTCTATCTCTGCACCTTCGTCTTCATTCTTAGATGGTTCCACTTCTGCCCCCCTACTCCTCTGTGCATCACCTTATATATCTCTTCTTCCCGGGAGACGGAGCGGATGCGGACCTCAACGTCGGCACCGCTCCTCAGTTACCCAATCACCACGCGCTATCTCTACGATCCGTTTCCGCCCAGCGCGTGTTTCCACTCCCCGACCAATCACACCACGCTGCCACCCGATCACTCCCTCTCAGCGCGTCACCGGCACACAGCCAATCAGCAGCACTACCCCCACCCGCGCACTGACGCCTGCTCCTCCCCGTCAGCGCGCGTCACCACACACACACCCGTACATACGCGCTGGCACACGACGTATACACCCAGCGCGTATCACCACTACATCACCCCCTCCCACATAGCTCGCAGCCGGCCCGGCTGCTAACAACAACCAACCGCAACGATAAGACGACAACCAACAAAAAAAAACCCGTAACCCCCCCAGTGTGCCCCGTAACATAACAACAACAACAACAAGAATAACTATGTACAGATTGACAATGAACACGAAAAGTCAACAATAACACGATACAAGCAAATTCCAAAAACGAACGCGCCCCACGTCCCTGCGACTACACGCAGTGACGAGGCGCTCCAACTGCCCCGACTCCTCACAAGGCAGGTCATGCAAAGTAGCACGACCTGGCGCGAGTCCGTCTGGCTGGTCCGTCGTATGGGGCGGGACACTGACGACCGTCCGGCGGTTCCGGCTGCTCCAGACGGCGCGGAACGGGCCTGAAAGGGCCGGCCCCGCCGCGGAGATCCGGCCGCCGGTGATCGGCAGCTGTCAGTTCCGAGACACCTGGGAGCAGATCAGGCGAAAATACGTGTGGATCAGGCAGAGACATTTCCCCCTCTGGGTCGCCGGTCACGTCACACGCCCGGCCATCACGACACAAGGGGAGGCCATATGGAGGCGAGAACGGTTTCAGTCGGGAGGGGTGAACGTACCAACGGCGCTTTCCCCACTTTATCTGAACGCACTGGGGCCGTGCAACGCGCACGACCTCCACGGGTCCCCTCCACGGTCTCAACAATTTAGGCGACGTAGCCAAGGGTGCCTGAGGGCAATGCAGCCAGGCCCTGTCACCTGGTTTCCATTCGTGCATGGACACCTTCCGTGCCCGCAACCGTTCATTAGCAATTTGGCGAGCCCGCGAATTAAGCCGTGCGGCCTCCCTCGCCTCTGTCAGCTTGTGAATATTAAACTTAATATGTTCTGCCAAATTAGAATTAGTTCGTGGAGCGGACAGGCCAAGTTGCGTTTCCATTGGCGGGTCAGCTTCCCGACCGTACATCAAATAGAATGGGGAAAATCCCGTAGCTGCATGGGGGGCCATTCTATACGCGGCAAGGACTCCCGGGACCTGCAGGTCCCAATCTACATGTGCCTCGCACACCTGCTGGCACAGCATGGAAGTCAAAGTTTTGTGGAGTCTCTCCACCATCCCGTCTGTCTGCGGGTGGTACGGGGAGGTGCGCACCTTCTTGGTACCCAACAGATCGCACACCTCTTGCAACAATTTACTAGAAAATTTTTTACCTTGGTCGGTCAGCAGGCGTTCGGGAGCCCCCTTGTCCAGGACATAGCCCTGGACGAAGGCATCCGTCACAGCCGCTGCCGACTGGTTAGCGAGAGGCCACGCCATAGGCCATCGGGTAAAGTATTCGACCCCCACTAACAAATATTTATTCCCTCTCGGCGTGACTGGGAAGGGCCCCAAAATACCGAGTGCAACGAGCTCGTTGGTACGCGAGACCTGAATAGATTGCAGCGGTGGATTAGCTGCCACGGGCGGTGGTTTACGCCTGGCGCACTCAACGCACCCCTTCAGAATATTTACCACATCACTTCCCATTCCCGGCCAGTAATAGTCACGCTGAAGCAGGGCAAGCGTCTTGTTAACTCCCAAGTGCAAGAGGCGTTCGTGTGCCGCCAAGACAACCCTCCCCCTCACAGCGGAAGGCACCACGAGTGCGTTCCGCCGGGACAAACTGTCCCATCTCAATAACATGCCCTGCTCAAGTACATAGGAGCCGGTACGCTCCTGGTCCCCCTCGGGACCCCCAACCTTGCGGCGCAATGCTAGCAGCGAGCTGTCCGCCATCTGGAGGCGGCCCCATTCGCTGAGCGACAACGAGAGCAGCGAGTCCCGACCCTGAGAGGCAGTGGAATCATCCACGATCGGTGCGCCCGCTGTCGCAGCCAGTGCCCCCATCTCCCCCGCAAGCGTCGGTTTACAGCGCGCCGATCCCGACAAACACGCGCATTCATCACAAGGCAACAACCGCGACAAGCAATCGGCATTTGTGTGTCGCAACCCCTTACGGTACGTAGTCGTAAACTGATAGTCCTGGAGGACTTCCAACCAACGCGACAACTGGCCCGAGGGCTGGGCGACCCTCAATGAATACTGTAGCGCCGCGTGGTCCGTTCGGACCGTAAAGTGACGACCATAGAGATATGGCCTAAACTGCTGCACAAAAAAGACAATGGCAAGCAGCTCGCGACGGGTGACGCAGTAGCGCTGCTCCGCCGGAGACAACACCCTACTACCGTAGGCGACAACTCTTTCGACACCCCCAACGACTTGGGATAGCACCCCCCCAATGCCCGTGTTGCTAGCATCCGTGTCCAGCAAAAAGGGACTGGCAAAATCGGGATAACACAAGGGTGGGGCACCCACCAAGGCGTCCCGGAGGGAGCGAAACGCGGCCTCCTCCTCCGGTCCCCATTTGAACTTCACTCCCTTCGCCGTTAGAGCGTGCAAGGGTTTTGCAATAGTGGCGAAGTGCTCAACGAACCGCCGATAATAAGAAGCAAACCCGATGAAACTACGCACGTCGGAAACGGACGTAGGTGTCGGCCACGAACCGACACAATCCGTCTTCGCGGGATCGGTGGAGATCCCCGAAGAATCGACAATGTGACCCAAGTATCTAACCGACCTACGAAGGAGGTGACATTTGGCCGGTTTAAATTTCAACTTAGCCGATCGCATTCGCAAGAACACCCCTCTCAATCGCTGGAGGTGTTCTTCAAACGTTTTACTGAAAACAATGACATCGTCCATATAAATCAAGCATGTATCCCACTGCAAGCCCGACAAAACCAGCTCCATAAGTCGCTGAAACGTCGCTGGAGAGGAGTGAAGTCCCATGGGTAACCGGTTAAACTGGAACAGCCCCCCTGGAGTCCGAAATGCTGTCTTAGGTTTCGACTCTTCGTCGAGCGGCAACTGCCAAAACCCCGATAACAAATCAAGAGTCGAAAAATATCGCGCACCAGACAATGCATCGAGGGACTCATCCATCCTGGGGAGCGGATACGCGTCAGCCACAGAGATCTTATTCAGGCGACGGAAATCAACGCAGAATCGCAGGGACCCGTCCTGCTTCTTAACCAGCACAATAGGCGCTCCCCACGGGCTAGAGGAGGGCGAAATAATATCGGCTTCTAGCATTTCGTTAACAGCCGACTGAACATGTTCCTTCTCCACGGGACTCAGTCGGAAGGGATTTAGCTTGACCGGCGCCGCATCGCCCGTTTCAATGTGATGGTGCAACAAATCCGTGCACCCAATGTCATACTTATGTTTACTGAATACATCAGAGAATTCAATGAGCAACTCGCGCAGCGCACCCAACTGCGCCGCCGACAAATCGTCCGAGGCGGCGCATAGCGAATGGACCCACTCAAGGTCTTCCCTTGGCTCAACGTTCCGCGCGGGGCTCGAGCCCACCTGCGCAACCAACCCATCATCCACAGGGACCCGCGCCGCGTGAGCCAGCACGGTGCCCTGCGGAATGACAGCTGGTCGCGACCCCGCGTTCAAAACCATCACAAACGGATCCCTGTCAGCCCGCACCAAAGTGTGAGCCACCGATAAATCAAGACCCCCGACAGCCTTGTTAGAAGGACCCAAAAGCATACTTTGTCCCGAAGCCTCCCTCACCCATGGTTTCCGCAACCGGAGGGGAATCAACATCTGTGAACCCGGGGGCACTTGCACGGTCTGCGTCGCCACCGCTTGTATCGTAGCGCACGCCGTCCGAATGTCAGTAGGGCCCGTCAAAAATGAAATCCGGCGACCCGATGGCAGTTCAATGCATCGTTGATCGATAAGAATTTTAATAGGCATTTTAGCCAAAAAATCAGTGCCCAAAAGACACGGAACTGCCAAAGAAGACGAAACGAAAACGGGTCCCGACAATTTGATATCTCCAATGCAAATGGACGCCCTAACCTGACCGATAATGCCCAACGATCCCCCATTAGCGGCGTAAAATGGCACATCCACCGGAAGCAGCGGACGACATTGGACTGGAAGAATATTATAAATGAGGTCCGATATAATAGTTGCCGATGCCCCCGTGTCCACTAACACCCTAATCTCAACCCCATCAATAGATCCCGTAACAACGGACGAACCCGCCGAAGCAGCCACAATTCTATGCCCCAATTCCGCCCATTCAATGTCTCCCTGGTCCCGGCCGAACCCCCCTCGCCGAACCGAATCCCCGAACCTTAACCGGCCCTCCTCCGCCGCAACGCGGCGTCCCATGTGTGCCGAATAAACAGGCCGAGCGTGTGAGGTGCCGCGACTTGCCGGGGATTGTAGAGATGACTTGGGCTCTCGGTCGTCGTCCAGCCGAGCTCCCATGGCGCGCTGCCGCGGAGCGCGGCACCCGGACGCCACGTGGCCCCGGAGGCCGCAGTTATAGCACGTGACGAGGGTCGGAGTAGATCTTGGTTGCTCCGACTTTCGGCCCGATCGCAGAGGCGACCGGGCCCCCGGCCTCCAGTCCCCTGGTCGTCCCGTGGCGAACGCCTCCTCTCGTGGGCTGACGACTTGGGGTTCGGTGACCACCGAACCCGGGGCTGCGACGACAGCAGCGTTGCAACCAACGCCTTGTTTCCGTTGTAGGGCCTCGTGCGCTTGAATACTCGTGGCGACTCTCAAAGAAGAAATATCAATCTCGTCAGCTGTGTTGATAGGGACCCCCAGGTCCTGCGCCAACTTAAGCAGCTGCTCCAAAACCATCGCGTCTTGGCCCTCCTCGTCCATCCGAGGGAACGCAGCATCAGCAAGAGCCAGCAACGCCGTGCGATAGGCCAGCGCGGTCTCCGTGGCCGCTTTCCGTCTTGCGTAGAAATGATGGCGGCACGCCGAGGGAGGTCCGTAGACCCTGGCCAACAAACCCAGCGCATCCTTCAGCGTGGAGCGGTCCGACTTCCGTGCAGCCCTGAAGGCCGCGAGCGCATCGTCGTCCAGCATGGCGGGCAACGCCCGCAGCGCCGTAGCATCGGACCACGCTGACATCTCTTGATGCGCCAAAAACCTTCGCTGAAATTGGCCCCAGTCTCCGCCTTCCGCCTTGAAGGCTGACAACGTGGGCAGGCGCTGCTGAAAAATGAAGTCATCCGCCTCGTGGTTCCTCTCCGCCTCTCCGTCGGTGTGTAAGATGGCGGCTCCAGCAGCAGACGTAAAATGGCGGACCCCCTCGCGCGCTGATGACGTCGATGCGCGCGCTTGGGAACCCACCACCACGTGGCGCTCGCCGTTCCCGCCAAAAGTAGGCCCAGGCGCAATGGCGGGAATCCCCCATTCGTTTTGGCGGGAATCTGCGGGGCGACCTTGTAAAATGTCCCCCACTGTCCCCGCTCCTCCCGACGAGCTGATCTCCGCCAAGATGGACGCGGCGGCGAGCAGCAGCTCCGCCAGTCGGGAGTGCGCCTCACGAAGCCCGGCGTCGGTCCCCGGTCGCTCGGCCGGCGCCGTCGACGGATCCTGTAGCGTGGGCAAGTCCTCCTCCTCACCCCCCGCCACCAGCGGCCCCGAGTCGTCCAGGTTTTCCTCGCGGTCAATCCCGTGGGTCCTACGGGTCTTCCTTGTCTCCATGCTTGGAAGCCCGTTTCACTTCTGACGCCAGATGAAGTATTGGAAAATGACGGCAGGAAACTCCTTGACGGGAACACACTTCTTTTATTAAATCTTGACTTGTAACGATACAACGCGTGGCCTCTCTTCTTCACAATGCGGTCACCATACAACGGTACAACTCGTGACCTCTTCTCTCCGCCCTACGCTTCTCTTGACTCTCTTAGATTCTGTGCTGCTGGCTCTCTGTGCCTCGTGTAGACTCCGCGCCTCGGCTACACTCTTCTCTCGTCTCGTGTAGACTCCGCGCCTCTGCTACACTCTCCACTCGCCTCGTGTAGACTTTGCATCTCTCTCTGGCTACACCGTATGCATACTCGGCTCGTGTAGACCTTTCTCTCTCTCTGGCTACACCGTATGCATACTCGGCTCGTGTAGACCTTTCTCTCTCTCTGGCTACACACTATACATCGCTCAGCTCGTGTAGACCTTTCTCTCTCTCTGGCTACACACTATACATTACTCAGCTCGTGTAGACCGTTCTCTCTCTCTGGCTACACACTATACATTACTCAGCTCGTGTAGACCGTTCTCTCTCTCTGGCTACACACCTATACCTTACTCTCCTCTACTCTCCATTACTCTCCTTTACTCTCCTCTCCGGGCTCTATCTCTGCACCTTCGTCTTCATTCTTAGATGGTTCCACTTCTGCCCCCCTACTCCTCTGTGCATCACCTTATATATCTCTTCTTCCCGGGAGACGGAGCGGATGCGGACCTCAACGTCGCCACCGCTCCTCAGTTACCCAATCACCACGCGCTATCTCTACGATCCGTTTCCGCCCAGCGCGTGTTTCCACTCCCCGACCAATCACACCGCGCTGCCACCCGATCACTCCCTCTCAGCGCGTCACCGGCACACAGCCAATCAGCAGCACTACCCCCACCCGCGCACTGACGCCTGCTCCTCCCCGTCAGCGCGCGTCACCACACACACACCCGTACATACGCGCTGGCACACGACGTATACACCCAGCGCGTATCACCACTACACAGGTTTTGCGTGAGCATTACTGAAACTTATTTGAATACCATGGTATGTGATATGAAGGTGTCATTTATCTTATATAGAAATTTGTACTATTGTATGAAAGTATTTGAATTATTTACACAAAAATCGCCTTACCTTTTATTGTGACCAGTTCCATAGTGAGGGTGCCTATCCTATAGTAGCCAGTAAACTCACATGTGTAAACCCCACCACCTGTAAACTTAACGTTGGACATTGTTAAAGGAAACTGATCGTTATCAAAATCACGTGATCGTGGCGTATATTGTATTGTCTGATCAGATCCCTTCGTTGTACCACGTGGTTTCCATTTCCAAGTGACAGCGCGTTGCAGCTGTGAACCATTTTTCCACTCAAATCCAGGATCAGATTCATCACATGACAAAGAAACCTCCCCACCCTCGTGTTTAAAATACTTCTTCGCTGCGGGTGCCTGCCCAACAGCAGTTCCTATAAAATAAACAGCAGTGAATTAACTAACCCACAATAGTTATCAAAACATAAACTAAATGTAAACATGTATTTGTTGATTTGTACAGATTAAAATTCAATGTAATAACTCATCACGTGAGTTAATAACGTGACATTTAAATACATTTAACAGGACACTTACCAGTTGATCTAAACTCCAGTTTGTACGAGGCAAAGGGACGGCTGTGCTGGGATTGTAGAACACATTTCCATTCCCCCTGTTGAATTCGTTTTACTTTGTTCAGTGTCAGCGGATTGCCTTTGTCAATGTAAGTGTCACCATGATACCAAACCAGACCTGTTCCATAGGCACTGTTTGAGATGAGACAGGTCAATGTGACAGTCTCTCCTTCTGTCACAGAGCGGAGTGGGTTGGCTGAAACTAAAGAAAACAAAACCAGTAAAACAAACTCAGACATCAGCAGTGACTCCGTGCTCCAGACTCCTCCACTACTCCTCTTGTGGACGAGACCACAGCAGCGACGCTCAGCGAGTCTGGGCGACACTTGACCGGTCCCCGTTCACCACAGAGACCTGACGGGCTGTGTGATAGGAGTCGGTGTGAGGAGCCTACGTAGCACTGACAGTTCTGCAAGTAAACACGCAGTTTCACTAAAACAGTATCGCCCGTGACAGGAGTCAATGTCAGGCGAGGTTCAGAAACATAAATTGCCATTCCATGAACAGTTCCGCATGAAATCGCGTGGCTCCACTGGAACACGGGTGACGTCGCACGGGCACCGTGGCACTGACGTGGCACCACAGGTCGTGTGACGTCACCAGAGGGCACGGAGTGACAGGGAGAGTCAGGAGGGGCTCATCCAATGTCAGACATCTCCACCAGGGCAGGACCCAATGTGCAGCACCTCCGATTAGCAAGGTTGGCTACGTACGGTGCGAAAGAAGTTCAACATACATGCTGCATGACTACCTATGATACCCATTGAAGTGTACTCCAAAAATGCTACAGGTTTTGCGTGAGCATTACTGAAACTTATTTGAATACCATGGTATGTGATATGAAGGTGTCATTTATCTTATATAGAAATTTGTACTATTGTATGAAAGTATTTGAATTATTTACACAACAATCGCCTTACCTTTTATTGTGACCAGTTCCATAGTGAGGGTGCCTGTCCTATAGTAGCCAGTAAACTCACATGTGTAAACCCCACCACCTGTAAACTTAACGTTGGACATTGTTAAAGGAAACTGATCGTTATCAAAATCACGTGATCGTGGCGTATATTGTATTGTCTGATCAGATCCCTTCGTTGTACCACGTGGTTTCCATTTCCAAGTGACAGCGCGTTGCAGCTGTGAACCATCTTTCCACTTAAATCCAGGATCAGATTCATTACATGCCAAAAAGACCTCCCCACCCTCGTGTATGAAATATTTCTTCACTGCGGGTGCCTGCCCAACATCACTTCCTATAAAACAAACAGCAGTGAATTAACCAACGCATAATAATTATCAAAACGTATAATAAATGTAAATATGTATTTGTTTCATTTGACGCCAAAATGTTTTAAATTCAACATAAACCACATATATGAGTTAATAACAGTACATTTTTATGAATATAACAGTAGACTTACCAGTTGATGTAAAATTCAATTTGTACGAGGCAAAGGGACTGTTGTGCTGGTCATGTAGAAAACATTTCCATTCTCCTTGTTGAGATCGTTTTACTTTGTTCAGTGTCAGCCGATTGCCTTTGTCAATGTAAGTGACACCATGATACCAAACCAGACCTGTTCCATATCCACTGTTTGAGATGAGACAGGTCAATGTGACAGTCTCTCCTTCTGTCACAGAGCGGGATGGGTTGGCTGAAACTAAAGAGAGCAAAACCAGTCAAACAAACTCAGACATCAGCAGTGACTCCGTGCTCCAGACTCCTCCACTACTCCTCTTGTGGACGAGACCACAGCAGCGACGCGCAGCGAGTTTGGGCGACTCCTAACCGGTCCCCGTTCACCACAGAGACCTGACGGGCTGTGTGACAGGGGGCGGTGTGAGGGGCCCGCATCAGTACCAACGTCTCCTGTTGCACTGACACTCCTGCAAGTAAACGCGCGGCTTCGCTAGGAGAGCGCCGAACAGGACTCCCGGTGCAATGCCACCGTGGGAGCGATAGGAAGTCTGTGCCGTGTCACCTCCACGAGTCGCAGTGCCACGGTGAGGCAGAGGACGTGAGGCAGCGAGGACAATCTACCGGTGGCATTGCAGTGGAAGGGCTCGTCACGTGCAGTACCAGCGCTAAGCATCACCCTTGCGTAAACTCTTGCAGCGTTTAAACCACAACTTGTTCTTCACGGATGAAATGTGATGAAATAATATCACGATTAAAAATGTACGACAAATAATCATGCATTTCACTTTGAAGTGTAGGAAGGGTGCTTGTGCAAAATAGTGTAACACATTTCCTTACCTTCCATTGTGATAATTTCCATCATGAGACTCTCTTCTCCTAATTCCCTTTCAAGGCAACTGTAAACGCCAGCGTCACTGTGCTGCACATTTGCGATTCGGATAGAAAACCTATGTTGATTATCATCTTCAGTGGCTGTTATCCTGGCCTCTCGTGAGTTTGTTAAATCGATCCCGGTAGTTTCACTGTCTTCACCACGCCACCAGGTGAGATATCTGATATTGGAATTGTCGTTCTGTGTCCATCCTGGTGTGTTTTTGTCACACGTAAAGGTGACTTCCTGTCCCACAGCAACAAAATACTCTCTGGAGGATGTCTGTAAATGAACACTCGCTTCAAAAGTGAAACGACAAAACGGCAAATTATAAATATTGAACACTCCGGTACGGTTTTTAAATGTACGGTGCGCAACAAGTTGAACGTACATGCTGTACCTAAACACAGTGTGGTGTATAACAGCACGTGAATAATAACTCACTGATGCGGGACAAGATGCAGATGACAACACTCATCCACACCGCACGCCTCCTCGTCCCCGTGTCCATGGCTCAGAGCCACGGCGCCGTCTGCTCAGTTCTCAGCACGCACCACGTTTTATGTCGCTCCCGCTGCCGCCTTCAGTTGAAGTGTCGCGACATCCCACCCACAGCTCGCTGAGGTTTCACTTCCAACCACAGCTACCACACCAAACAACAGCTCCCACACCAAACCCCAGCCTCTCTCTAGAGCACGGTTTCATCATCACACTTCCTTTTACTGCTTCAGCGCCAAATAAAAACAGAAACGTTACCACTGTTATCGTGCTCAAAAAGTTTTTTATTGACCTAGAACAAAATAAGAATTCATAACTAACATTAATCACCATGAACGTGCTTGGGTATAGAAGAGTCGCCTGACGCCGTTTGGAACGTGCGTGTTCAATTCGCGTCCGTGCACGTCAAGTCTGGTGGTGTGCGTCCATGCGCCATCCGCCTCCCTGGCCATGAAGTCGGAGGCGCTGCCTGGACGCGGCTCGCTGCTGTTCGACCCAAGGCTCAGCAGTGCCGCAGGGCCCCATCAGCCTGCAGCGAGATGGGACATTTGTCCAGGCTCCAGAACGCCAGAGGCGCAAGAAATATAACAAACAAAAAATCTGTATTTAGAAATATGACTTTATTAATTCTGTATAATTGTTTTAACAAGAATAACATGACCAATGCTAGCTTCATTAAGTGTTATTTCTTACGTTGTTTTAATGTCAGAAGGGGGGGAGGTCTTCTCTGATCCGGTGTCCCGGGGGTAAAGACATCTAAACCCGGCCCTTCTCCCTGCTAACATGGTCACTGTTGCGACTATTGTGCGTGTTCTCCATATGAGTCAGAACAGGGATGACGTGATGGTTCGCTGGTAAAGAGCACTACAAGCAGATGGAACAAGTCCCATTGCATGTCATTTGGGTTTTTTAAGTACAACAAAGCAGAATTACAACTTGTTTTAGAACATCAAGTTGAACAATATAACCGAATAAAAATACAGATTCCGTTTGTAGCAAATACAATACCAGTCCTTGTTTCACAAGGTAAATACCCATTCCCGCAATAAGTCTCTATTACAACTTGAATTTATAGTGGCAGACTCCGATTCAGAGAGACACGAATCTCAGCTGGAAATTAATGATGAGCATTTAAATAGCCACGCGTTTTGTTTGCACGTCTTGATATTTGAAGCCCAAGCGAGGATTTCTCATTAAATCGCATTCCGTGTGAAGAGCACAGCACACTTTGTTACTTCTGCTTTTGAACACAACTGAAAGATTACGAACCATAACAGATTATTCCAATATTTTGAATGTTAAATATGCACAAAACCATCTTAATACTGGATTTAAATTAAATAAATAATATCACCGAAATAAAAAATTGTACATGGAAATACTCGGCTCCATAAAAGTAACTGTACAGTATTTGGAAAATGTGTATCGCTCATTTATACAAGTCGAGGAGTCTAAAAAATTATCTTTTCAACCCGTGCAGCATTTGCCTCCTTGGTCATGAGGTCAGAGCCCGTCTCTGGACGCTGTTTGCTGCTGTTTGACCCAAGGCTCAGGTGATGCTGCTCCCCGTTGGATCCATTCCAATAGCAGCAGCCACCACAGAGCCAACTGTGGGACACTGGGGTGGATTTCTCACTTCAACAACAACATTATTACTCGTGGATACTTACATAGGTG